>NC_069500.1:82091446-82426446 GCF_027579735.1 Bombina bombina | reverse complement strand
CACATTTTATTCATTCTCTTGCTGTCCTTTCAACTTAAGGACGGCAATCAATATACCAGAGCGCTCTGTGTTTGCTTTTTTGAATCTCCCGCATCAGGATTGCCAGTGAGTGGAACTCCTCAGCTAATTGGTTGACTCAAGACCACGTGATGGCTCTAACTACGTCACACGCCAAAGGTTTCCAGTCGACAGAGAGGAGAGACCGCTACGAGCAGGACCCGGACGCCAGAACAGGTGATTCATGTTCCCGGTCGAGACTTTTAAAGAAAGTCTGTCCGGATGTTTGGTCTTCAGCTCAAAGGTGAAAAAGAAGAAATTTAAATCCAACTTGGTATCGTTATGTTAACCAACTGTTATCTGATAACGTCACTTTAAAATATTTCAAACCATTGACTGCCTTTGATTTCTAACAAATCCCTGTGAGCTCCAATCCGTTCCATCCTGAATAATAGACAGAGAAACTGTCATAGCCACCTCTGCAGGATTATTATCCGCTTCTTTAACTGACTTTTTTGCATATTTGGTCACCTCTAGAATATTGTCTGTTTTCTGCTAAATTGACAGACATATATTTTTTCATTAACCGTAATGGTTTTATATTTTTTAATAATTTGAGTGTTTATTGCTATTTTACCACCGGTGGTTTTGCATTGTTAATTGTTAATTTTTTTCTTGTGTATATATATATATATTTTCTCTTATCGATTTATTTATTAAATATTTTAATTATACAGAGGCATTTGTTATTCATATAATCAACTATTTAGGGACGTGTATATTCATCAATTAATTTATTAATTCCCTTATGGTTATTCCCCATATATACCTAGCTTTTTTAGCACCACATCTATATATCTTTTAACTGTTATTTGTTGCTGTATGAATTGCTTTCAGAGTGCATTTCGAATTTGATGTGTGCAGGTATCTAATTTTGGTGTAAAGAAGTTTATACAATCTTTTTTGTGCAACTAAAAAAACAAGTTGCAGATGTGTTTGTGAAGTGTGTGACTTTGTCTGCTATCATAACGTTAAGAAACAGTCACTCTATTCAATTTGTACCATCCTTATATTATCACATTTGGTCCAAAAGTAGAAATTAATAAGTGTTCAGAGTTTCACTGTGGGACTTTTTAATAGACGCAATGGGCTCTATTTATCATTCAGCTGGCGGACGAGGTTCGCTGTCACTAACCTCATCCACCCAACCACTGATCGGAATGATTGCAATCCGCCACTTAAAGTATTGCAGAGAGGTTAAAGGGACAGTAAACCTCAAAAATAATGTTATATAATTCTGCACATAGTGCAGAATTATATAACATTATATTAGCGCAAACTTTATAAAACATAATATTCCCTTTGAATTTTTTAAAACAACGGCTGTTTTACAGACCCGCTCTCTGTACTCTGCTGAGCGGGTCTGTTTTTTTCACACAGCCCGGCCCGACCGCGCCATTATACACAGTGTAGCTCGCTCCTGCTCTGACACTATGTGCAGAATTATATAACATTATTTTTGAGGTTTACTGTCCCTTTAAGTAGCAGCGGTCTTAAGACTACTGCTACTTAACTAGCATTTTTTTGTGTATTTTTTTTAAGTTTCAGAAGAGTTTTATTAAAAGGCAAATAAATGTTACAAGCTGTTGAAAATACTGTGCTTACATAAGACATTTGAGATGTTGGCAATCAGTGCCTTACACAATAAATATTTGGAAGCTTTGGAATGTCCATGTGTGGTTGTTCTGGGTTGATATCAAAGATCAGCGTCCATGTGGGCATTCTGGCCCATGCGGTATTATAAGCATAAGTTAAGTAAACATGTACAGGGAAAGGGGGAAAAAACAAGGATTCAGAAATGGTTTTTAGAACATCTCAAAATAATATAACAAGATAAGATGATTCTCTCAACCTTATATGTGTTTCAAGTTGTTGTCTGTGTTTCATAGTCACTCCCCCATTTATTAAGGGGAATTTCAGTTATAGACTGTGGCCAGTGTATTTACCATGTTGTATGAGCGATACATTTTATCTTGCTTAATTAGCAGGTGTTGTGGTAAGTATGGTGAGGGTGTGCCCAGTTCTCGCTGTCTTTTTGCTACTAGTTAGCATTATCTACTCTGGGCAATTTTTGCATTCAGTCCACTGCTCTAGCATGAGTTCATATATGTCTGTTGTCCCTTGTTGTATATGATCATACCTTTCTAAGTGAATCAGTGTCCACCTGCTGTTTCCACTCCTCAACCTTTGGGGTAGTCCGTGACTTCCAGTGTTTCGGGATTAGCATCTTGGCACTGTTAAACATAACCAGCATCAAGGCTTTATTCGTTTTGTTCTCGAGTTTGGGTAGTTAAATGTATAGAAGTGTTTTGGGACTATTCTGCAGTGGTTTCCCTGTTATGTTCTTAACTAGCGTTTTAAGCTTGCTCTGAGCAAGCATGAAACGAGTCTTGATAAATGCAGCCCAATGTAACCAGGACATGCTATGTTTCATAAAAAAACCAAAAAACTTTATTATAATCGAAATGTAAAAAAAGTATGTCACTACAGAATGGAGGATAGAAGGGAAAGAGGTGACATGATAGAAACCTTCAAATATATGATGGGACTTAATAAAATAGAAACTGAAAGCATTTTTCACCAAAAAAAAATAAAATGCCAAAACAAAGGGTCACAATCTAAAAATAGAGGGTAGCAGATTTAGGAGAAATTTGAGGAAGCATTTTTTTACAGAAAGGGTGGTAGATTCATGGAATAAACTTTCATTTGAGGTGGTAAACACAAAGACTGTAAAGGGATTCAAAAATACCTGGGACATGCATAAGGCTATCCTACGGAAAAAGTAACTTGTAATATGGGTAGACTTGATGGGCCTTTTTGGTTCTTAGCTACCTTCAAATTCTGTTTCTATAAATATGAAAGTGTTCTCTATCTAGTGTTGTCTAGTAGACATGTGCACAGACAAAAACAATATATCATCGTGGAAAAAAGAAATAGTCTTTTATTTTGTCCAAGATTAGTTCATTGGGTCATTTAGTTCAGCTATATTTTGACAATATTATTTGTTAATTAAAATTAACAGAAATTCCTTAACTCCTTATTTAATATAGGGGACATCTTCTGAGCAGCAAAGGAGCAACTGGACAGTAGCTTAAAGGACCAGTCAATAGAAGCAAAAAGCTAACCCAAAATAAGTACCAGTGCATAGTGAAGTTAAAATGCAACGTATCTGAAGCATGACATCATCATAGTAAATGTAAACTTTTATGAAAACGTACACATAATTTCCAGCGTTTTCAATTATGGAGCCGCATAACGACCGCCCCTGCCCTGAGGAGGATGTGCCTCATTTGATAGACAAGATTTATCGGCGTATCAGAAGAGCGGTAATTAGCATATACTTTTTCTTTTGCACATGCATGCGCAAATCAACTTTCCCCCTTCGATCACATCAACCCCCACGCGCGATCACATCAACCCCCCGTGCATGCTACCCGCATCACCAGCATAAAATGGAGCAGTGTAGGCATTACTGGAGCTGTTCTCTTTCATGCTGCTTCTAGTATTTCGGTGTTTTGACCCCCTCCAGCTACAGCAGACTAATCACTCTTCTACCAGGGGGGCATAATCTGCATTATCAGTTATAGATGCAGTAATATGCAGAAGGATGCTATGCAGAAGGATAAGGATGCTTTTGGCAGTCAGTAATCACGCACTAACAGTGGCAAATATAATTTGAATTCAATTTTATTATATGGGATGGTGTGGCCCTTACTACTACAAATAATCTCCACAGCTGCACTATTGTATTGCGGTCCACCACTAGGATGACAAGCTGATAGCTACACGCTCTGTCTTCTTCTCCAGCACGCAGGCGCTCTTCTGCTTATGTGGACAGTGCACAATCTTTTATGTGCACTGGTCCACCAAAGAAGCGCGGCCCTGTTGTGGCAGTGATGTCACATGTGACATCACCACTTACGGTTGCGCATGCGTAGAGTCAGAAAACTGAATATATGTATATGCAGTTTTCATTTGGCAACCTCACCCACGTGACACAAGAGGACGGGGAAAGCTAACAAAAATTCAAAACGATCATCTTCGAAGATAAAAGGATGCAACTTACACACAGCTACAATTACAGCCCTACATACATATTGTTATATTGTTGACACATTCATGATGATATCCTGGCACAAAATACATATTTTTATTGGGGTCAGGATTGTTAAAAATAAAAGTGAAGCTTGCATGCTTATTGGCTAACCATGGAATCTATCAACTGACAAGGACACTGCCAGATCACTAATGAATAGTGTAAAAGTGTAAGTTTGAAGACGTCCCATCTGCAGGAAATTCTAAAATAAGAGTAATAACCACATAAACAAATCAGTTCTTTTTGTGCTTTCAAATACATGTAAAGAATACAACAAAAGCTGTCTGTATTCAAATGCACATGTTTAATGCCTTGTAGTCAACAAGCCAATTCAAATGCTATGTTTCATTAAAAAAACAAAACAACAAAAAAACACAACCTTTATTGCATTCCAATTATATATATAAAAAAAAGTATGACGCTTACTTTGTAGCAGATTAGTTGATTGGATCACTTGGTTCTGTTGAATTTTGACAACATTACTTTTTTTATTAATGGAAGTTCATTAGCTCCGTATTTCCAATTAAGAGCAGATGGACAGCAGCTTAAAATGAGAGAAATTTAAAGTTGAAGCTAATGCTACTGCTACAAGCGAGCAGTAGAAAAATAGTTTTTAATGTATTTTTTTTAATGGGGTGAGGATTTTAATCAGCATAAGTTGAGGTTACATACTTATTTGACAAGAAAAAAAAAATCAGTCAACTGACAAGGACATTGCTGGATCACTATTTAATAGAATAAAATTGCCAATTTTAATCAATTTACAGTATTTATATCACTTTTTTGAGCTGTAACAGTATGAATAAAACAACTACATTTTGTGTTGCATGCACTTATTGGTTTGTGTATTTGTTAGAGGGACAACTCAATCAGATATCATATGATCACATCACGAGGAGAGGGCGATCTGTATTGCCCAGCAGTAACTGTGATATGCAGAGCACAGACTATCGTGTAAAATCACATAAATGCATGTGATTCTGTTGGAAAATTGCAATACTAATTATTGGAAAATACTCATTTATCAGGTTCTGGACGTTGAACTTCTTATGTTATTTTCCCCTTTCGTATGCTGAAAGGTTCGGAACGCATTTATTTGCAAAAGCTCAGATTGACGCAATACAACATTATAATGACAACTCAGTTATATGTTAGTGGAATGATTTTTTTAGGTTAGATTTCCATTAAAGATGAAGTATATAGACAAAATGGAGAACATATAGATACACAATTTAAAATAAATATTTATATAATGAGATCTTTTCTACCCAATGGACATGATCAATTTTAAAATTAATCTTAGCAGAACTGTACAGTTTTAACTAACTGCTTGTGCACTGGTGCCATGCAAGTCTATATAATTGGAAAATAACTTTGATGATCTATTGCACCTATATCTAAGTCATACCATATTTTAACCCCGTAATGACCAGAAACATACCCTGTACGTCACTGGTCTTCCTACGGGAGTTGCTCTTTTCATAGCGTGGTTTGGCCGTCAGCATCGAGACCGCGCTATTTTAGGAAGCCAGTGGTCGTTAAGGGGTTAAATGAAAAAAAAAATAACTTAATTTCATTAAAAAAGAATGGAGTTTGAAACCCCTTAATGTTGCTTCTTGTGTGTTTTTTTGAATATTCATTTAACTTAATAAATTGCATGATTTAAAGTGAAGAGTGTCCCTGTGTTTTTATTTCTTAATATACAATTTCCGTGACTTGAAGAGAAGTGCATTCCAGTGTTTTGTCTGAAGGGAACCTATCTGGAATCTTGACATCCCATGAAATTGCTTGATGCATTTGATAACTGAGTGAACACCTCAATTATTGCAATATTCATACATTTTGTTTAAAGAGACAGTTTACACCTTAGTCATCTTAGAATCTTAGTTTAAGCTGCAAGCAGCCTTCTACATCTCTTTCTATATCATGCAGCAGTAACATTAAAAAAGGTATTTTAAAATGAATATTGTTTCTGGTCACTTTGAAATGGCTGCCAAGCTCTGCCCACTGATGACATCACAATCTGTGCTGCTTACAAAAGACTCACTAATTGGATTCAACAGACTTTTTAATGCTATTCAGCAGAGTGCATAGATGCATATATATGTATGTATGTGATAACGTAAATGTATATCTACACTTCTCTCTGTATGTATTTAGTCTCCCTATGGTAAAAAGGGGCAACCAGATGTGGACTCCTTGCTCAGTGTACTTAGAGGAATATGGCTACACCTCACTGACAAGGCCCAATGAAGGTCGAAATGATCGTCTTAGGTCGCTTCTCGGGCCTTTGGCTGTGATCAAGTGCAGTTTTCTGTGCTTCTTCTTGGTTGAAAGATTTGCTGCCTGGAGACCTGCTCCTTCGGCCTAGGGTCCTTTCCCTTCAAGGTTTGGACTCCTGCTGCTATTGGGGGTGGCTACTCCTTAGGCGTAGAGCAACTGGATAGTAGGGCCGTTCCCTCGGCCTTGTGGCATCGTCCCCTGACTTCAGCCACATGCTGCTTTTAGGGGGGCCCTCATAAATCCAGCCTAAAGAGGCAATAGGGCAATTATGGCTACCAATGTGCCAAACGTTCCCCATACACTTTGGGTGTTGATTTTTGAGGACTTCCGAGAGAAGATTGGTTTTGCTCATGTCCAGCAGGTTTTTTTGGAGGGTGTTTTGAAGATGTCAAGAGCAAGTTTGCATTGTGTTCAGTCTCTCCCTTCAAGAGAGATTTTTGATGTGGCTTTCACAGATGAGCATCATTTACAGACCTGCTATCAATGGACTCTTGATATGGCTGCTGCTCCAGAGTTGGTGGGCATGAGATTTGTTGCCTGTGTGCAGAGGGAGAGAAGAATCCCGGTGACAGTACATATGTACACCCCTTGGGTCATTGATGTGGAAATTTGTCTGTTTCTTTGTCGCTACTTTGATGATGTTCAAGGAGGTAGCAAGCTGAAGAATTAGTTTGGGACTTTTAATGGAAAGCGCAGGTTCTGGGTGCGGTTTGTGCCAGATGAATTATGTATTTGTGGAAAGAAACACCCTCCACAGACTTTTGCCATTGGTAGAAATAGAGGTTTCCTATACTTTGATGACATGCCTCTTTTCTGCCATAGTTACAACCTGTTTGGTCATATTGCTGAAAATTGCCCAGGTGTCAGATGTCAAAATTGTGGTGAGGAGGATCATCTTGTTGCCCACTGTAGTAAATGCCGGACCTGTGACCTGTGTGGTTATTCAAGTCATCTGTGCAGGATGTGTCCTTTAATGATGTTGCAGGGGCTTGATAGAGTGAAGCCTTCCTACACTGATGTTGCAAAAAACATCTTCAGTTGCGGTTGAGCCATCTGTGAATGAGGAGGAGGTCTCTGATGAGGCATTAAACTCTATATTACCTCTTTTGTGTAAGAAATCTACAGTTGGGGTCCCTGTCGGAGAGGTGTCTGATGCTCTTGTGGTGGTTCCTGTGGCTTCAGGAGGTTGATATTGCTACATCTAATGTGATAGCGGTTTCCGATGTTCTTGAAGCCCTGTTGCCCAATTCTGTGGATGATGCTGTTTCTGTTCCTGGGACTGAGAATTTTTCCTTCACTGAGTCATCTTGTGAATTTGCTCCTGATGCTGTTCTTGGTGAAGGGGAGGACATTGATTGGTCTGCTGTTGTGTCCTCTGGTTCTGAGGAGGATATGGACACTGCAGGGAAAATATCTGCCTCCAAACAGAAAAAAGTGTGGATTTTGATGGATGGGAGAGTCCTGATTTTGATCTTCCAGTAGTTAAGAGTGCAGATCCAGATACTGCAAGTGATGCTGACTCTTTAATTTAAGAGTTTCCTTCTGTCTCTACTAAAGACATTCCCTCTGACTCAAGCCAGTGTATTTGTGACTTTTCTGATGCCTCTTCTGTTGGTTATCTAGCTAAAAGAGATGTGAACCAACTTGCTGAAGTTACTGGTTATGAGGCTGGCAAGAGGGAGCCTAGGAGGTCGGAACGTCACAGAGGAAGATTTAAAGGATCTCCTTTGAGTCCTAAGAAAACGAAAGGAAAAAAGAAGTCCTGATGTTAATTCTTTTTTTTTGTTTTTCTTTAATTTATTTTTGTGATGTTTCTGACCATTTTTTCCCTTAATGTCAGGTGTATGAAAACTATAGCAAGGAGAGCTGCAATTTTTAAGTTATTATCTGTATGTTCTGCTAATATTTTTTGTTTGCATGAATGTGGTCTCTCTGAACATACTAAATGTGCTGACTGGGAATATGGTCCTAAAGTATGGTCTTTTTCTTCTGATAGGAATGGAGGGGGGGGGGAGTTTTGTTAAAGGGGTTTTGTTTTTCTATCCTTAATGTAGTTCATATTGTCCTAGGTCGGGTTCTATTGGTTAGTTTTAGTTTTTGTGGGACTGTTTTTCGTTTGTTTAATGTATATGCTTCTCCAAATAGGGTAGAACGTTTGCTTAATTTTGAAACATTAAAGTTTTTTTTTGCCAGGTCGAGATCCAACTTTTTTGGTTGGGGATTTTAATTATATTATTAAGAATTGGGACAGAGAGGGTGGGAGTGACTGTAGGGTGCATAGCTCAGGGATGTTTTTGTTGATCTGCTTAAATCTTTCGGTTTCAAGGATGCCTTCGGGTCTGTTTCATTTTCAGGGGAGGGTTTTACTTTCTTTGGTGATAGTGGTGGGATAAATTTCTATGATCTAAATTTCTATGTGTTGATGATTTTTCTTTAAAGCGGATGCCCTTTACAGATCATGCCCCTTTAATGTGCAAGGTGAATTGTGATTTGAAGATCAAGTACGGTAAGGGTGTTTGGAAACTGAATGTAGATTTGTTAGTAGATGAGAACTGTCAGTTTGTTTGGATGTATGAAAGGTGGCGTGAAAGAAAGTGTGATTTTAGTAATGTGCTTATGTGGTGGGAATGGTTGAAAGTAGAAATAAAGAGGTTTTTATTAAGAAAGGCTGTGAGAAAGCTAGAATGGAAAGGGAGTTGTATGACTATAAGGTTATTGCAAAGATGCTGGCAAAAAGAATATGTGGAGTGATTGGTAAGGTTGTGGGTGAAGAGCAAGTGTGTGCTGTTCCTGGGCATCAGATTTCTGAAAGTTTGTTGTTACTGCGTGATGTACTGTGGTATGTGAGGGAGAGGATGAGGTTTGTTGCTGTTGCTATTGTGGATTTTGAAAAAGCATATGATAGGGTAGTGCATTATTTTATGTTTCATGTTTTAGAACATTTAGGTTTTTCTGGTAAGATTATTGAGATGGTTTAAATATTTGTATTGTGATATTGTAAGTCAAGTTCAGGTTGATGGTTTTTTGATTGAGGAATTTTGTGTTAAATTTGGAGTGCATCAAGGTTGTCCTTTGTCTCCTGTGTTATTTGTATGTGTGATTGAGCCATTGTTAACTAGTTTGAGGAAGGATAAATTAGTTAGAGGTGTGAGTGTTCCTGGCAGTAATAGAAGGTGTTTGAAAGTGATTGGGTATATGGATGATGTGAGTGTGGTATGTGAGACACTGGTTTGAAGAGGGTGAAAACTTTGGTTGAATGTTTTTGTATGGCAAGTGGTTTCAGAGTTAATTGGAATAAGTTTAAAGTTAAAGTTTTTGGTAATGATAGGGAGATTGATTCCTGTGGGTGGCATGTGACTGACGGTGCAATTGAGGTGTTGGGTGTGAAATTTGATGTGGATTTGAAAGACTTGGAAAGTTGGGAGAATGTTTTTGATAAAGTGAGTAGAAAACTTCAGTTTTGGTCTTTAAGGACTTTATCTTTGGAAGGAAAAATGTTACGCCTAGATTACGAGTTTTGCAGTATGAGTGAAAAAGCAGCGTTAAGGCTCTTTTTCACTACCGCTGGTATTAAGAGTCTTGCAGGTTTAGGGGCACCACACACTTTTTTGGCCGTAGCGCAACGTAACTACCGCAGCTTTCAAAAAGTTATTTTTCAATGGGACTTCCTTTGCACCAGTATAACGAGTCTGCCTGGGAGGCCAAAAAGTGAGCGGTACACCCTAAAACTTCAAGATCCATACCATAAACTGAAAGTCAGTAGTTATGAGTTTTACGCTGCAAAGCTGTAACATAAAACTCATAACTAAAGTGCTAAAAAGTACACTAACACCCATAAACTACCTATTAACCCCTAAACCGAGGCCCTCCCGCATAGCAAACACTAAAATAAAATTATTAACTCCTAATCTGCCGCTCCGGACATCTCCGCCACAAGAATAAACATATTAAACCCTAAACCGCTGCCCTCCCGCATCACATACACTAGTTAAATAGTATTAACCCCTAATCTGCCTCCCCTAACATCGCCGTCACCTACCTACATTTATTAACCCCTAATCTGCCGCCCCAAACGTCACTGCCACTATACTAAATGTGTTAACCCCTAAACCTAACCCTAAGTCTAACCCTAACCCTAACACCCACTAACTTTAATGTAATTAAAATAAATCTAAATAAAACCTACTATTAATAACTAACTAATTCCTATTTAAAACTAAATACTTACCTGTAAAATAAACCCTAAGGCCTAGATTTGGAGTTTGGCGGTAGCCGTGAAAACCAGCGTTAGAGGCTCCTAACGCTGGTTTTAGGCTACCGCCGGTATTTGGAGTCACTCAAAATAGGGTCTAACGCTCACTTTTCAGCCGCGACTTTTCCATACCGCAGATCCCCTTACGTAAATTGCGTATCCTATCTTTTCAATGGGATTTTTCTAACTCCGGTATTTAGAGTCGTTTCTGAAGTGAGCGTTAGACATCTAACGACAAAACTCCAGCTGCAGGAAAAAAGTCAGTAGTTAAGAGCTTTCTGGGCTAACGCCGGTTTATAAAGCTCTTAACTACTGTGCTCTAAAGTACACTAACACCCATAAACTACCTATGTACCCCTAAACCGAGGTCCCCCCACATCGCCGACACTCGAAAAATTTGTTTTAACCCCTAATCTGCCGACCGCCACCTACGTTATACTTATGTACCCCTAATCTGCTGCCCCTAACACCGCCGACCCCTGTATTATATTTATTAACCCCTAACCTGCCCCCCACAACGTCGCCTCCACCTGCCTACACTTATTAACCCCTAATCTGCCGACCGCAAAGCGCCGCCACCTACGTTATCCTTATGTACCCCTAATCTGCTGCCCCTAACACCGCCGACCCCTATATTATATTTATTAACCTCTAATCTGCCCCCCACAACGTCACCTCCACCTGCCTACACTTATTAACCCCTAATCTGCCGACCGGACCTGAGCGCTACTATAATAAAGTTATTAACCCCTAATCCGCCTCACTAACCCTATAATAAATAGTATTAACCCCTAATCTGTCCTCCCTAACATCGCCGACACCTAACTTCAATTATTAACCCCTAATCTGCCGACCGAATCTCGCTGCTATTCTAATAAATGTATTAACCCCTAAAGCTAAGTCTAACCCTAATACTAACACCCCCCTAAATTAAATATAATTTAAATCTAACGAAATTAATTAACTCTTATTAAATAAATTATTCCTATTTAAAGCTAAATACTTACCTGTAAAATAAATCCTAATATAGCTACAATATATCGGAACAGCCAATAGAATGCAAGCTCAATCTGATTGGCTGATTGGATCAGCCAATCGGATTGAACTTGATTCTGATTGGCTGATTCCATCAGCCAATCAGAATATTCCTACCTTAATTCCGATTGGCTGATAGAATCCTATCAGCCAATCGGAATTCGAGGGACGCCATCTTGGATGACGTCATTTAAAGGAACCGTCATTCGTCGTTCAGTCGTCGGCCAGGATGGATGTTCCGTGGTGGAGGTCTTCAGGATGCTGCCGCTTCGCTCCGGATGGATGCCGCTTGGATGAAGACTTCAATCGGATGGAAGACCTCTTCTGCCCCGCTTGGATGAAGACTTCAGCCGGATCATGGACCTCTTCAGCCCCCCGCTTGGGCTTGGATCAGGACATCGGAGGAGCTCTTCTGGACGGATCGGTGTGATACCCGGTGAGGTGAAGCCAAGGTAGGATGATCTTCAGGGGCTTAGTGTTAGGTTTATTTAAGGGGGGTTTGGATTAGATTAGGGGTATGTGGGTGGTGGGTTGTAATGTTGGGGGGCTTGGGTATTGTATGTTTTTTTTTACAGGCAAAAGAGCTGTATTTCTTGGGGCATGCCCCGCAAAGGGCCCTGTTCAGGGCTGGTAAGGTAAAAGAGCTTTGAACTTTAGTAATTTAGAATAGGGTAGGGCATTTTTTTATTTTGGGGGGCTTTGTTATTTTATTAGGGGGCTGAGAGTAGGTGTAATTAGTTTAAAATTGTTGTAATATTTTTCTTATGTTTGTAAATATTTTTTTATTTTTTGTAACTTAGTTCTTTTTTATTTTTTGTACTTTAGCTAGTTTATTTAATTGTATTTATTTGTAGCAATTGTATTTAATTAATTTATTGATAGTGTAGTGTTAGGTTAATTGTAGTTAATTGTAGGTAGTTTATTTAATTAATTTATTGATAGTCTAGTGTTAGGTTTATTTGTAACTTAGGTTAGGATTTCTTTTACAGGTAAATTTGTAATTATTTTAACTATTTTAGCTATTAAATAGTTCTTAACTATTTAATAGCTATTGTACCTGGTTAAAATAAATACAAAGTTACCTGTAAAATAAATATAAATCCTAAAATAGCTACAATATAATTATAATTTATATTGTAGCTATATTAGGATTTATTTTACAGGTAAGTATTTAGCTTTAAATAGGAATAATTTATTTAATAAGAGTTAATTAATTTCGTTAGATTTAAATTATATTTAACTTAGGGGGGTGTTAGTGTTAGGGTTAGACTTAGCTTTAGGGGTTAATACATTTATTAGAATAGCGGTGAGCTCCGGTCGGCAGATTATGGGTTAATGTTTGAAGTTAGGTGTCGGCGATGTTAGGGAGGGCAGATTGGGATTTAATACTATTTATGATAGGGTTAGTGAGGCGGATTAGGGGTTAATAACTTTATTATAGTAGCGCTGAGGTCCGGTCGGCAGATTAGGGGTTAATAAGTGTAGGCAGGTGGAGGCGACGTTGTGGGGGGCAGATTAGGGGTTAATAAATATAATATAGGGGTCGGCGATGTTAGGGCAGCTGATTAGGGGTACATAGGGATAATGTAAGTAGCGGCGGTTTACGGAGCGGCAGATTAGGGGTTAATAATAATATGCAGGGGTCAGCGATAGTGGGGGCCGCAGATTAGGGGTTAATAAGTGTAAGGTTAGGGGTGTTTAGACTCGGGGTACATGTTAGAGTGTTAAGTGCAGACGTAGGAAGGGTTACCGCATAGCAAACAATGGGGCTGCGTTAGGAGCTGAACGCGGCTTTTTTGCAGGTGTTTGTTTTTTTTTCAGCTCAAACAGCCCCATTGTTTCCTATGGGGGAATCGTGCATGAGCACGTTTTTTGAGGCTGGCCGCTTGCGTAAGCAACTCTGGTATCGAGAGTTGAAGCTGCGTTAAAAATGCTCTACGCTCCTTTTTTGGAGCCTAACGCAGCCTTTATGTGGACTCTCAATACCAGAGTTATTTTTATGGTGCGGCCAGAAAAAAGCCGCCGTTAGTTTTTCGGGTCGTTACCGACAAAACTCCAAATCTAGCCGTAAGATAGCTACAATATAACTAATAGTTACCTTGTATCTAGCTTAGGTTTTATTTTTATTTCACAGCTATGTTTGTATTTATTTTAACTAGGTAGAATAGTTACTAAATAGTTATTAACTATTTACTAACTACCTAGCTAAAATAAATACAAATTTACCTGTAAAATAAAACTTAACCTGTCTTACACTAACACCTAACCTTACACCACAATTAAATAAATTACATAAATTAAATACAATTAACTAAATAAAAAAAAACCCCACTAAATTACACAAAATAAAAAAGAAATTATCAGATATTTAAACTAATTACACCTAATTTAATAGCCCTATCAAAATAAAAAATACCAATATCCCTTAAAAGGGCCTTTTTCAGGGCATTGCCCCAAATAAATCAGCTCTTTTACCTGTAAAAAAATACAAACAACCCCCAACAGTAAAACCCACCACCCACACAACCAACCCCCCAAATAAAATCCTAACTAAAAAACCTAAGCTCCCCATTGGCCTGAAAAGGGCATTTGGATGGGCATTGCCCTTAAAAGGGCATTTAGCTCTTTTTCCGCCTAAAAAACGAATCTAAAAATAAAACCCACCCAATAAACCCTTTAAAAAGCCTAACGCTAACCCCCGAAGATCCACTTACAGTTTTTGAAGACCCGACAACCGACATCCATCCTCAACGAAACCGGCAGAAGTCCTCAACAAAGCAGCAGAAGTCTTCATCCTAACCGGACAGAAGTCTTTATCCATCCGGCGCGGAGCAGCTCCATCTTCAAGACATCCGGCGAGGAGCATCCTCTTCAATCGATGTCTTCTTCCGAATGAGGTTTCCCTTTAAATTACGTCATCCAAGATGGCATCCCTTAGATTCCGATTGGCTGATAGATTTCTATCAGCCAATTGGAATTAAGGTTAAAAAAATCCTATTGGCTATTGGAGCTTAGGTTTTCTAGTTAGGATTTTATTTGGGGGGTTGGTTGTGTGGGTGGGGGGTTTTACTGTTGGGGGTTTGTTTGTATTTTTTTTTTTTTTACAGGTAAAAGAGCTGATTTCTTTGGGGCAATGCCCGCAAAAGGACCTTTTAAGGGCTATTGTTAGTTTAGTTTAGGCTAGTTTTCTTTTTATTTTGGGGGGCTTTTTTTATTTTGATAGGGCTATTAGATTAGGTGTAATTAGTTTAAATATCTGATAATTTCTTTTTTTATTTTATGTAATATTTTTGTAATTTAGTTAATTGTAGTGTAAGGTTAGGTGTTAGTGTAAGACAGGTTAGGTTTTATTTTACAGGTAAATTTATATTTATTTTAGCTAGGTAGTTAGTAAATAGTTAATAACTATTTAGTAACTATTCTACATAGTTAAAATAAATACAAACTTGCCTGTGAAATAAAAATAAAACCTAAGATAGCTACAATGTAACTATTAGTTATATTGTAGCTAGCTTAGGGTTTATTTTACAGGTAAGTATTTAGTTTTAAATAGGAATTATTTAGTTATTAATAGTAGGTTTTATTTAGATTTATTTGAATTACATTAAAGTTAGTGGGTGTTAGGGTTAGGGTTAGACTTAGGGTTAGGTTTAGGGGTTAATAAATTAAGTATAGTGGCAGCGACGTTGGGGGCGTCAGATTAGGGGTTAATAAATGTAGGTAGGTGGCGGCAATGATAGGGGCGGCAGATTAGGGGTTAAACTAGTGTTTGTGATGCGGGAGTACAGCGGTTTTAGGGGTTAATATGTTTATTATAGTGGCTGAAATGTCCAGCAGATTAGGGGTTAATAAGTATAATGTAGGTGTCGACAATGTCGGGGGAAGCAGATTAGGGGTTAATAAGTGTAAGATTAGGGGTGTTTAGACTCAGGGTTTATGTTAGGGTGTTAGTTGTAAACATAAATTTTCTTTCCCCATAGGAATCAATTGGGCTGCGATACAGAGCTTTACGCTCCTTTATTGCAGGTGTTAGGCTTTTTTTCAGCCGGCTCTTCCCTTTGATGTCTATGGGGAAATCATGCACAAGCACGTAAAACCAGTTTACCGCAGCGCTGGTATTGGAGTGCGGTATGGAGCTCAATTTTGTTCTAAGCTCACTTCTTTCCTGCTAACGCCGGGTTTTTGTAAACCTGTAATACCAGCGCTGTAGGTAAGTGAGCGGTGACAATAACTTGCAAGTTAGTACCACACCGCTCATAACGCAAAATTCGTAATCTAGCCGTTAGTTATTAAATTGGTTTCGATCCCTATTACGTTATATTTAGCATTTGTTTTCTTTTTTCTGGAGTTCTGGTATGGAGCGTTTGAAAAGAGATGTTGTTGCTAAGAGTAAGAATGTTGGTGGTAAGGGTTTTCCAAATGTGGAGAGATTCTTGGCTGTGAAATATGTTAGTAGGTGTGTGGTTCTGAGTGGTAAGGATAGCATGGCTGGTTGTATGGCAAAGTATGCTTGTGGAAATGTTTTAAGACGATATGGTTTGTTTGAGATTGATAGAAAGAAACCGGTATGTTTTGCTGTTCCGTGGTTTTAGGTAAGGGTGGAATGTTGGATTAAAAAATATGGTTTGGAGAATGTTAGTAGGGAGCTGTGGTGTGCAAACAGAATGGTGTTGAAAATGTTGGAGAAAAAGGAAGGTCTTGAGTTGATTGGGGGCTTGAATAAGAATGAATGATTGTTGGTATGGAAAAATGTGTGTTATAAGCATTTGATGAATAGACAGAAAGATATTAGTTGGATGAGTGTGCATAAGTGTTTTCTGACAAGGGATTTTCAGAGAATGCGTCATTTACTGGCTTCAGAAGTGTGTCCTAGAGATGGTTGTTATCAAAGCGAGAGTATTATTCATTTGTTTTGGAATTGTGAGTATGCTAGGGATGTTTGGAGAAGTTTGAATAGGATGATTAAGGGTCTGACTGGAGTGCAGTTTTTTACTTTTAATATGATGATGTATGGTTTGTGTGGAAGTGGTGGGGAAAAGGAGAAAGCAAAATTGATATGGTTGTTGGCATGTTGTGTGAAGGAGGTGTTGTGGGATGTGCGTTATATTTTGATTTTTAAGAAAGAGGTAGTTACTGTAGGTGAATGTGTGGGTACGATTCGTGGAAAGTTGTTTTTTGTATTTTTCTTTTGATAGGAGGCAATATGGGGAATTAGATTCTGAAGGCATCTGGAAGACAAAGAAGTGGAAATATTGGATTATTTAGTTATGTTTTTTTTTGGGGGGTTTCTCCAGTTTTTTTTTGTCTGTATTTGAAATATGTTTAATTTTATTCTGTGTTATTATTTAAGTTTTATGTTTGCATTTTGATATTTTTCTGATGACAAAAATTTGGGTCAATATTTCAGTTGTTTTGTAACAAGAGATACTTTGTTTGCATTTGT
The DNA here is from genome assembly GCF_027579735.1 of Bombina bombina. Classification (NCBI taxonomy): domain Eukaryota; kingdom Metazoa; phylum Chordata; class Amphibia; order Anura; family Bombinatoridae; genus Bombina; species Bombina bombina. The sequence goes on along the minus strand of NC_069500.1, from coordinate 82,409,280 downwards.
TATTATGATTTTATTTTGTATATATGCATATATGATTATTTTTCTAATAAAAGAATTACAAAACGATCGTCTGGGGTTGCTGTGTTCCTTGTTCAGAGAGGAATTGCCTGGTATTTTGGCGCTGGGCTGACTGTGATAGGCGGGATCAGACTGATATACTACAGGAAAGTTCTACTCTGTGAAAAGCATTACTGGGCTTAAAAGCTGCACCCAGGTGGTAAATTGCAATACAACAGGCTAAAATGGTATTTAATATGTAATTAGAATAAAAATAACATTGACCTGTAAGTTAAGAACATAGGGATGTGAAATAATAATTACGCCTGTAGGGTAAGTGCATGAGGGATAAGTGTTAGGTTTTTTCATTCTACGCTATCCATTGAAGTCTATGGGACAAATGTTGTAGCTCGGTCATGATATCTGAAGACTGGATATTAGCATGTTTCGGGTTTTGCTTGTGCACAAACTTTTTACTTCCAAACTGTAATACGAGCACTACCCAGCGTATGCAAAACCTTACTTGTAGCAAAGTTTTACGCTCTAGCTGAAGCTCTAAATCAGGGGTGGGCAAACTTTTGTAAGGCAAGCGCTACCTCTAATTTTATTCCAAGTGATGTGGTCACCTAATTTAAAAAAAAAAAAACACCAGTCGCTGGCTGAAAATGTTATTTTTGCCCAAAATAGGACCTGCTGGCTGAAACTTTTATTTTTGCCACAAATAATACAGCTCTAAAAATCATCCACATTCTTTACTTACTGCGAGAGCTCTCTCTTTACGTCATGCTGGGACCATCAAGCAACCGCACCTGCATATGGAGTCTAGGGCTAGCGGAGTAGTCAAGCTTGGAACACATGGGAAAACCACAGCTCAGGTACAACAAAGACAATGAATTATTCTCAGCCAATCATATACATAATCATTCTTACAAAGTAATTTTATTGGCTGGACATCATGTCAGGTTAATTAGGGGGCAGGTCCTGTTGGCTGCTCTCTGTCCGTCCGCTACTAGCTGAAGACTACTGCAAATAGTTGGGATAGTGACAGTGGCAGGACCTGCAGGCTCTGTACCGCCTTACACAGCAACCAGAGACTGGTAAAGCAGAAACAGCTCTGATCTGCACAATTTGGTGACAACAAATTCTGGGGACAGAAAGCTGCAGAAACTAGCACAGTATATCTAATATTAGTGTGTCAGAGAAAGTATCAGAGAGCATCATCAAAGCCTGGTACAGAGTAAGTAAAAGAACCTGAGGGAGGGTAACAGACCCTGGGAAAAAACAACACATGGCCATTCACCCAGCAGAGCCTGGTAACAAGTAACGGAGGACAGAACTAGAAAGTAGCAGCAGAATATCAGACAGAGCAGGACCTGGAACTGCCAAACCCAGGGATACCGAGCAGCATCTCAGCCTAGATGGGTGAGAAATGTTTCTCTTATTATGCAGACTTTTGAAATCTTCCAGGCGGTCACCTCAAAATTCCCTCGTGGTCCACTGGTAGACCGCGATCTACCTCTTGCCCAGCCCTGCTCTAAATAGTGCGCCCCTTGTAATCTAATCCTATGTGAGTAAACCCATATTTTTAAATATGAGGGCATGCATATCTTTGCAATAATACATGTCCATGCAGATCAAGCCATATACATATTTTATTATTAATATTATTCAAAAAGCAATGAGACAAATAACAGAGACCTGTAGTTAAGGTGGATGCGTTAATAGACTAACAGAAAACAGCACCGCACAGTATACTTTATTTACATATAATTCTTACAGGGTACATAGCTGAAAAATCAGTGCCGTAAAACACATATAAATACTTTTTATGCGTGTGCCTGTCCCCCCACCCCCCCAATTACCTATATAGTTTGCCATCAAGCAGATGGAAAACTTTAGTAACATGAGGTGTGAGAAATGCAACCCCATAATTGTATCCAGCAACAATTTACACTTCTGGTGTTGTGTGGCATACGTGACAGCGTACATGTGTTATTTATCATTCTCTTCATGTCCCTTTAATTATAAATGTTATAAAATAATGATCCTACAGCTTATTATTTTGTTGTTGTTGTTGTTTTACAATCTAAGAGCATCTTCCAAGAGAAAAAGGTGAATTATGACTTGTGTGGTTAAGTCACTGAAAATATAATGAAACTTAAAGAGCCGGTCTAGTCAAAATTAAACTTTCATGATTCAGATAGGGCATTAAACAACTTTACAATTTAGTTTTATCATAAAATTTGCTTTGTTCCCTTGGTGGTATTTTTGAAAAGCTAAACCTAGGTAGGCTCAAACTGATTTCTAAACCATTGAAAACCGCCTCCTAGCTCAGAGCATTTTGAAAGTTTTTCACAGTTAGACAGTACTAGTTCATGTGTGTCATATAGATAACAGTATGCTCACTCCCGAGGAGTTATTTAGGAGTCTGCACTGACTGGATAAACTGCATGTCTGTCAAAAGCACTGAGATAAGGGGGCAGTCTGCAGAGGCTTGGATACAAGGTATTTACAGAGGTAAAAAGTGTATTACTATAACAGTGTTGGTTATGCAAAACTGGTGAATGGGTAATAAAAGAATTATCTATCTTTTTAAATAATAAAAATCTGGTGTAGACTGTCCCTTTAAATTTAAATGCTAAGGTTGCCTAAATCAAAACATTGTTAAATTATGTGTAATATATAAGCAACTATATAATAAATGTAATTAGAGCCACATCATTTAAGCTTGATTTTATGCTACTAATTTTTACATTAGTAAGTAGACAGAGTATTTTGTATGATAAATAGACCTTTTTTTAAATAAAAAAATAAAAAAAAATAATAATAAAAAAACAACAAAAAAAGTTTGTAAAGGGTTTCAAAGTGACAAGATGGAAATGTAACATAATCTTTCCGTGATCACATAAATATACTTAAATAACCTGTGACAAAATATATATGTCAGTTGCCTAAGATTTTCACAAATTGTTGAGTAAAAACATTACAAGATTATATGCTATCATTATTTTATTAGATGTTTTATATTATAGTTTATCCTGATTTTGTTTATGCAATAGTCTGTTCATCATAAATCAGAAATACATTAGAACTTCCTTCCTAATATTATTTTCGAATTGAGAATCATCTACTTGCAATTGAAAGTATGTCAGAGATGAATGGTAGAATTTCATATCATTAGTCAAAGGGACATGGATAATTGGTTTAGAGAGGTAACGAAACAGCGAGAAAGCAATGGTTCTGCCAAAATACTGGAAGAAAGACAGAGCATATATGGATGGTCAGTTTTAAATGATTAATCTCTATCTAACCATTAACTATGTCATTCATTTCTTCAGATGATTGATGCCTTTTTTGATGATGAAAAATATTGTCATGTGTCTTGGATGAAGATTGTTCAAATTTTTATGATTCTACATATATCTAAAAACTGAGGTAAATTTACTATTTTTTTAATGTTCTGTCTGTGTCATGTGATTAAAGATTTTGACCTTTTGAACAATGGGTCATGTCAAACTACAATTTGATATTTTAATGTAATAGTTTTCCAGTAAATAAAAAGAAAAAAGAAACATATTAAGAGGAAAATAAACTTAACTTGTCAAACTAAATAACAAACTAATCTGTTATGATGCAGCAATACAAACAATTGTATGCAGCAACTCACGGGCAATGCATGGACATCTATTTTCTCTTATATTTCAAAGTAATAGTTACCATGATATTGTGTTATTATATTATAACTTTTTGTAGAAGTCAAATATAGATAGAGATTGAAGAAGAGAAGCATGTAAACGTGGCACGAAAGAATGCACTCAGGCCCGTATTACAAGTTTGAGCGCTATTGATAGCACAGGGTGTCTAATAATATATATCGCTTGACCACGCTAAAATTAGATTGCAAATTGATATTACAAGTCAGTTGTAAAACAGAATAACCAGAGAATGTTTAGCGCGGTCGACATTGCTTTAGCGTGCTCTATACTTTCAATGGATATCATAACCACGCTAAACATCACTCATATTACAAGATGAAAGTTATGAGTTGTGCTCAACCCAAAATAGCTCTAGAAGAATTAGCGCAACTTGAGATCTGAAGTAAAGTGTTAGGGTTAGAATATACGTTGCATAAAACACATGTAAAACATGGTAAAGTATTACACTAATATATAGACATTAGACTTAATAAACAAATACTATGTTTAACAATAAATGAGTTTTTTATTCAATTGTAACTAATTGAATAAAGAACTGGCAGTTTAATCAATAAACTAATTAACTAATTAAATCGAGCTAATAAATTAGATTATATTAGTTAATTTGTTTGATTTGTTTAATTGAAAATGCAGCCTGAAAACCAAGCGAAAGAGATCATGAAGTTAGTAGTTTTGATTGATGTTTCTGTCAGCCTGTGAATTGTAACATTTTTCTGACCAATCCCGAGTGCTTGTCTGGTAGGACTAATAAATGCTTAAATATGCAAGCACAGAGTATCTCATTTCCACTCTGTGGTGTCAGTGAGAGAGACAGAGCTTTGCTGTTGCATACACTGAAAGACAGAGAAAGATACAGAGTGAGTTGCAGAAAGAATCCTATATTATAAAAGAGCAGGTATGTTTGTCTGATACAGTCATACGCAGTAGAGACTGCAGCACGAGACAAACACACCTGGCCATAAGAAAGGAGCAGTCAGTGAGGATCAGACAGCAGAGGGGTGGCGCAAGCAGGGGGGCGGGAGTGGGGTGGGGGGACAGGAGTGGGAGGGACTGCTGCACTACAGAAAAAAAAAGTTGAGAGCGTCAGAGTAGGGGAAGGAGGGAGGTAGGGAGATGGGATCCAAGTGGATAGGAATTTGGCCCGTGTACACGGGCTTTAGGATTAGTATATTATAATCTTTAAGAGAGATTATAGAGTTTTTCATATTCTCTCCATCAAAATTATATTAGCTAAGCTAAATTTTAATTTAAAACTAACATACTACTGTACTGTGTGTGTTCTGTTCATTCACTGGTGTGTTCTTAAAAGTTTGTTTAGCAAACTACAGCATTTTTAAATCTGCTATGTTATAGTTTAAAAATAAAGTAATTGTTTTCTGCTCCAGTATGTTAGGCAGCAGTATGCCTTTGCAAATTATCTTAAAGGGCCGGCAAAGTTTGCATTTGCAAATTATTTTATTTTCGAATTATTAGCTAGCAGCAGCCAAGGAATTTAATTATTTGATCAGAAAAAAATCATATATCTAAAACACACATTTAAATAGACATAATAACCATATGATAAATCACTTGAAAGTGATGCAGCATAACTGTAAAAAGCTGACAAGAAAATGTCACCTGAACATCTCTATGTAAAAAAGGAAGATATTTTACCTCAACATTTCTTCAGCTCACAAAAGTAAGTGGTCTCATGACAGTTATACCTCTGCTACAGTCCAGCTGCAAATTGAAAAAAATAGCCAATCAGCATCAGCAGTGCTGAGGTCATGCATTTCTTTGCTGTGAGCTCATGAGATATCAATAGGGAAATAACATGACTGTGTCTGCACATGCCAGATGCACATTACCTTGAAAGTCCTGGGACTAGTATCCTGATTGGCTGCTTGAAGTCCTTTTACAGTGGGGTTGGAATACTTAGGAACTTTTAAGGTAAATATCTTTCTTTTTTGCATACAGATGTTTTGGTAATATTTTCTAGGCAGCTTTTTCAGCTATGCTGAATCACTTTCAAGGGCTTAATTTGGTTATCATGTCCCTTGTCCTTAGTAAACAGTGAGCAGCATAACGCTGTACTTTGAGTTCTAGGCCTAGAACACTTAACCTTTATTTTTATTTTTCAGAAGAATTGTGTTGTAGGTCAGTTATACCTTACCTTATTGTCCTTCCTTAATGCTAGAAGTAAAATTAAAAAAAACAGAAATGGACAAGGACAGTAAGAAGCAGCCCAGTAAGCCTGTCTCCCACTCGACAAGTAGGGGAAGGCCTAGGCTTAGGCCTTTACCTTCTGCACAAGCAGTATAGAGCACAGCAGCAACAATCAGGTAGCACTGTTGCTGCTAGTGTTGGACAACGACGTGACCTAGGAACCAGCGCACAGGTCACACACCACCACCAACCAAAAAGAGCTTATATCCACCTCTGCGAACTATGTTTGGGAAACCTAGCAGTGCATCTTTCCAATAGCCTTCTGTTATCTAATTTGCTTCATTCTCTTGGCATCCTTTGTTGAAAATCATACCTAAGTAGACTCCGGAGCAGCAATGCACTACTGGGAGCTAGCTGCTGATTAGTGGCTTAACATATATGCCTCTTGTCATTTGCTCACCCAGTGTAATTAGCAAGCTCCCAGTAGTGCACTGCTGCTCCTTCAACAAAAGATGCCAAGAGAATGAAGCAAATATTAGAAGCAAAATGGAAATTTTTTTAAAATTGTATGTTCTGTCTGAATCATGAATTAAAATGTTTGGGTTTCATGTCCCTTTTAGAAACATTAACAAAAATACAGTGTATAAAAAGTGCATGCATAAATTAAAAGTATAAGTTTAAAATATAATTTTAAAATTGCCATAAATAAATGAATATGAGTAAAAAACAAATTTTATTTAAACACATTTGAATTTGGAATGAATGATTCATATGAAAGACATTTCTAATAGACATATTTCATGCAAAATATAAATTTAATATTAATAAAAATGTATAAAAAGGGTTGCAAAAAGTATATGGTAAATGTCAAGGTCTGACTGGGAAGGGTTTAAAAGTATCTCTCCCTGTCTCTCTCTCTCTCTCTCTCTCTCTCCAAAACTTACTTACACTTACGGCTGAAGGCGAGGTGGATGAACATATGATTCTCTATATACCTATATGATTAAACGGCTAAGTATTTAACACTGAAGTTGACTCCTATACATATATGAGAGTATAATATTGAAACATAGTAACAACTTGACATAATTTATATAAGCACAAGTATCGATGTTGACATACAGTAACATCTGGAATCCATTTATGAAAGCACTAGCATCGATCTTGTTCTTTTATACATACTGTTAAATGGGTTTATGAGGGAAGAAAAACCATATTGTTATAGGCACTAGCCAATTTATTAATTGGGTAAAACAAGTGCAGAGAGCAAATGTCTATGTTTCAAATTGAGAGATACTTATAAGAAAAAGAAAAAACAGGAAATATAATACCTATATCTTCTAGAAACCGTTGTTGAGGAATCTTTTATGACTCTGCTACAATGGATAATAGTGAGGAACCATCCTATGTACTTACTAACTTTTAGGATGATATGATAGGATATGAAACTGAGGAAAAGGTTATATATACTAAAGATAGTCTGTTCTATTAAATTGATACACTCAGGAAAAAATATTTGAAGTTGGAATTGGACATTAAGGGGCCTATCTATCAAGCTCCGAATGGAGCTTGATGGCCCGTGTTTATGGTGAGTCTTCTGACTTGCCAGAAACAGCAGTTATGAAGCAGTGGTCACAAAGACCGCTGCTCCATAACCTGTCCGCCTGCTCTGAGCAGGCGGACAGACATCGCCAGAAATCAACCCGATTGAGTACGATTGGGTTGATTGACACCCCATGCTGGCGGCCGATTGGCCGCGAGTCTGCAGGGGGCGGCGTTGCAATGCTGAATACTGAGAGCATATTGCTCTCCGTATTCAGCGAAGTCTGGCGGACCTGATCCGCATTGTTGGATCAGGTCCGCCAGACTTTGATAAATAGGTGCCTAAGTAATTTCTCATTTATAAACATAATAAACGTATCCCTAGGGGATTGGGGATTCGGAAGTTCCCTTCATTTAGGGTCACAGAGACGGACTTTATTAATAAAAGAAATGCCATTTTAGATACCTGCTCATTTGCACTGATAGATTTACTAATAGAATTCAAACAAAAACAAAAACATGATCTTTTACAAGAAATTAAGGAAATACAAGAAAGCTTAAGAACTGTACAAAAAGACCCAGAATTAAAAAAATATGACAAGCAATTTAAACAAAATATGATTACCTTCAGACAAGAATTGTGGGAATTCAAGTCCAGAAAAATTACACGTGACAAGTATGATTATGATTATAAGTCTGTGTATAAGTGGGACACACAAGAAAATCCCAACCGTGGAGGAAATAAAGCTAGAAGGTGGCAAAAAACAAGGTGAAACAATCTAAAAATGTAACCTTCTCCGACACGGAGTATGAGATTGAATCCTCAGATTATGAAGGAGAAATTGAAGAACCAATACCAGCAGTATTACAGATATCTGCAGAACCCCCAACAAATAATCAGTCAAATCACAGACAAACAGAGACTCTACCAAGTGTAAGATAAAAACACGTAGGGGTAAGAGAGGGAGAGGTCCACCTACATCATCAGAACAAAGGTCGGGGAAGCCAGAACCTATGTGACACGATCACGGGGATACCAGAAGAAATATGCATGAATAAAAATAAGAATGTATTAAATTTATAATGTGTGGAATTAACAGATGCAGAAATATTAGTCCTCTCGAAGGGTCTTGGTTTTGTTCCATCTCAGCATTTTAACTTATTTAACACCATATTAGATTTGCATGCAAATTGGTGTTGCACAAACATTTTATAGATGCTAATATGGAGCAAGACCAGGAAAACTCGGAAGAGGAAAAATATGGTGAAAAAGAGCCCCTTACATTTTCGGAGGTATGTTCTATTATCAGTTTACAGGATTTGTTGACTGAGGGTAACTGCTATGGGGGCGAAATTAAGCCAACCTTTTTATGGATTGGTGGGAGCAGTCTCACGTCTATGGGGATGGAAACCCCTATTGAGGCAGTATAGTTTTATATGCGCGTTACATAGATGATTTGTTTTTTAACTTGGATTGTAGCGAAGTAATAGCTGATGATTTTTGTAAATATTTAAATAGGAATAATTGTGGCATCAGTTTCCTAGGGTAGCAAAATTTGAATCAGATAAATGTTCTGGATATTGCTATCACATGTAATGTAGATAAGGAAATTGTTGAGACTAATCTTTTTAGAAAACCTACTGCTGGAAACACAATTTTAGAATTTAGTTCTAATCATCCTCGGCACACATTACAGGGTATCCCTAAGGGACAATTTATACATGCTAAACGTAATTGCTCCAATCAAGAGAGCTACTTAGAACAAGTTAATATCATGACACAATGCCTGAAGGAGAGGGGATATAGTGATGAGATCTTATTTAATTCTAAAATGGAAGTGGATCAGATTCCAAGAGAACAGCTACTAAGCTATAAATCTAAGACCAATAGGAAGAGAAATCAAAAACCAAAATTCATTACAACTTACAGCACACAATATAGGGATGTAAGTAACATAGTCAAAGAAAGTATCCCAATTCTATGTGCAGACCCTGTAATGAAGAAAATAGTAGAAGATGGATGTGAATTTATTTCTAGGAAAGGGAAAATGTTAGGAAATCTTGTCTCCCCTTCAGATCACCCAAGAGAGGATAAATCATGTTGGCTTAAACAACAAAAGGGCGTTTTTAAGTGTAGAAAAAACATTTGCAAAACTTGTGACTATGTGACAGAGGGGAATAGTTTTAATTCTACTAGTACAAAATGTACACATAAAATTAAATTTTATATAAACTGTGTAACAACACATATATATATCTACTAACTTGTAGAGGATGTTCAAAACAATATGTAGGAAGAACTAAAAGATCTTTGAAAGATCGAGTACTGCAACATGTGAGATCTATTGAAGATCCTGAATCAACTAAATCCATAGCTAAACATTTTAGAGAATTTCATAACTCCAATTAGAATCTACTAAGTGTACAGGGGATTGATCATGTCCCATATTGGATAAGAGGAGGTAACAGGGAGAATAAACTAAATCTTCGAGAGGTTTTTTGGATATTCACTCTGAATACTTCTATCCCATATGGCCTTAATTTCAGGAAGGATATAGACCTCTATGTTTGAACAAATTTTTGAATTAGGCCTCTAATCATAAGTGATATTACATATTTTAGAACAATCAGAAAAGTAATATCGATGGCAGAGATAAAGTATGAATAAATTTAAAGAATACAACGTTTATTATTAGTAACAAATTGAGAAAAATATTGAAGTTAATACATTTTATATATTATTCTACATAAAATTTACTGATTATGCATATGTATATACTATAACTGTCTTCTAGGATATCAATGCATTGTATAGATTATATGTTAATGAATCTCTTTAAGGAATAATGTAAATAAAAGCTGGGAAAATCCGGAGCTCCTATATGCAGTGAACAAGTGCACTGAACACGAAACATGTCTGCTTAGGAGCACGGCTTCACCTTCTATACCATGTATCTATGCGATGCTTATGGCTAATCTTACTCTATGTTTTTAAACTGCTTTGGATTAAAGATTTGAATTTTATCTACACCTGAGACTTGTGCTTTGGACTTTCTGTATATATACTGTATATATATATATATATATATATATATATATATATATATATATATATATATATATATATATATATAAAAGAAAGGGAATGCAACACTCTTTTTTTAAAAAAAAAAGAAAAGTTATTTTATTACTGTAAATATTCTTGATAAGTCTAACAGACTGCGTTACAGAGTAGTGTAACAAAATTTATGAACACACCAATAATCCTTAGATTCTATAACACACAATAATTAAAGCCCACTCTAAAAACACCACTTCATTGATGTTCACTAATATTCACTGATGTTCACTACATTTAGCCATAACAGGGAAAGAAACCTTTAATAGTTTTTCCAAAAAAGGTTCTTATTGATTTTCATTTTATTCTTAAATTCGCTCTGGGCCAATGTATTTTTTAGATTGCTTGCTTTTTTAAAAACAATTTCTGGTCATGATTTAACATGATCACCTAGAATATGGTCTTTTTTGTTTTGTTTAATTAAATGCCAGTGTTTGTTCAAGATGGAATTTATATATTTTTGTTCTACATGGTATTATGTTATAAACGGTATAAATAGGGGAGAACTCCTAAAGTGGAGAAAATTAAAGTCAGAAATGGAAGGTAGTGCAGAAGAAAAGCTAAGTATACTGTTTATAACAAAATGCCATGTAGAACATAAATATATAAATTCCATCTTGAACAAGCACTGGCATTTAATTAAAAAAGATCATATTCTAGGTGATCATGTTAAATCAAGACCAGAAATTGGTTTTAAAAAAGCAAGCAATCTAAAAATACATTGGCCCTGAGCAAATTTAAGAATAAAATGAAAATTGATAAGAACCTTTTTGGAAAAATATATTAAAGGCTTCTTTCTCTGTAATAGCTGTGTTGCGGCAAATTTAGTAGTAAAGAGAAAATAATCCAATCAACAACAAGAGATTTTAAATGGGAATTTAAAGATATTACACGGTGCACAGCAGTATTCATTTTGACGGCAAATTTCAATTTAGTCTTAGTTTTAGTCTTTTGACTAAAATGCCATTTTAGTTTTAGTCGTATTTTAGTCATCTGAATTGTTTTAGTTTTAGTCTAGTTTTAGTCGACTGAATTTTCAGTAGATTTTAGTCAACTAAATCCCAGTAGATTTTAGTCAACTAAAATCTAAGGGGTTTAGTTAAAGTGTAATGCGTTATTTAAGCATTTCTCTATCATTTGCAAACTGATTATATACTCCAGGAGTAAACATAATGCCTGTTAATATTTATGGTATTAAGGTTTAAACATGCAATACAGACACAGATTTAGCCGTTGTGATATGTAACATCTTTATTAAACTTACAATTAAATAAAACCAAGTTTCATAAAACAACAGAAGTGCAACCTTAAAATATATAAAAAAAAAAAACTGTAAACTGTATTGGCTAAATTGAACATATTACCCAATATAAAAACTTTAACAGTTCTCTGTTAATAATTAAAACAAGTATCAAGTAACTCAACACAACAAAAAGTTTCTGCAGAGAGCACAGGCACAGCATAACTTAAACCCATACTTGTGGGTTATGCTTATTTCTATAGGAAGAATCAATTGATTGTTCACAGATTCGAAAAAGTTTCGGCAACGATATTAGCACTGCTCTAGAACTTCCAAACTCATTATATACTCCTGGAGTAAAGGTTTATTAACCTGTTTTTATTTATGGTATTAAGGTTTGAACATGCAATACAGATTTAACAGATTTAACTGTTGTGGTATATAACATGTCTTTATATATCTTAAAATTTAATAAAAGTTTAAGTTTCGTAATTTTACAAAAGAGCAGTAATTAGAATTTTTTTTTTTTTATTTAGTTTTAGTCATAGTCTTTTGACTAAAATGTCATTTTAGTTTTAGTCGTATTTTAGTCATCAGAATTTCTTTAGTTTTATAGTCATTTTAGTCTAGTTTTAGTCGACGAAATTAACACTGGTGTACAGATAAGGGTGTTGTATACCTTATCCAGTATCCGTATAACAAGCAATTCTTAGGTCAAACACAAAGAGTCCTAAGGGACAGATTGAGGGAACACCTGTGCAAATTTTAAAGTGGCTTTGATGGCCACTTATTATCAAAACATTTCAAAGAATTTCACAACAGCAAATCCAGAGGTCTATAATTCTGGGGAGTAGAAAAGATACATGAAGATGTCAGGGGAGGTGATCACAAAAAAAAGTTGCTTTATTATAAAGCAGAATTAATTTATCATTTCGGATCACTAAACCCTTTTACATTGGATTCATTTTAGAGGGGTAATTTTAAAGGGAGACGCTTTTAATGCGGGTTCATTTTAATATGTTCCTTTTATGTTGTTTCACTTATGTTGTTGTTTAGGATTTTATTGCACTAGGGTATCAAGGCGAATCAAGGTTAGGATTTTTGTGGTGGGGGGTTTGAAGGGTTGCCCTTCTTGTTTTAAATTTTAGCTTTTTGTTAATAGTACATAATTTAGTTTAATAAAATATGTTGTGTGACTCCGAAAATTAGATAGGAAAAATTGAATATATCAACGGCATGTAGCATTATATTGATGACTATAGGTTGCCATTTAGACATTGATGTTGCAAGGCTTCCATAGAAATTATAGAAGTCATCTAACTGGAAAAAGTTTTCACTAGTCAACTGCTACATATATTTATGAGGAGCTTGGTATGAAAGCTCCAAAGCTGTTTTGTGAAGTGTCAGTTGGTTCACTAATGTTGCTTCAAGGATTAACCAGCATAAAATCTAATCCAAAATCGTCTACGTAATGAATCAGTTCTTTCTTTTATTGTATTCTGAGAGCATCCAATGAGAGCTGGGTAACTTAACTAGACACGTTAAAAAATATAATCATTGTTTATAAGAATACATTTATATTTGGAATATATATAATAAAAAGATTTTTCTTTATTATTATTGTTGTGCCAAGTGTTGTAGTTTAACCCTAACTGGTGCTTATCCAATCCTCCCCATTGCAATTAACCCTAACTATGACCTCACCCAAAAACTAACCATGCTTGTCCTTTCCTCGCCAGGTAAAACCAATTAAGACTAACCATGACCTAATGGCTGACCCAGTCCCCAACACAGTAATTATCCTAATTGCAAACTTCCCCACCTTAAGTAACCCTTATTGCTGTATATGCTAACCACAGTTTTCCCAAAGTAAGGATATATTATTTATTCATTATTTATGTAAAACATATACTGACCACCATCAATTTAAAATGTTTGTGATAATCATCCACACAATCATATAAAATAATAATATGCAACTTATAAAGCTTTCTTTTAGACCATGTACATTAAAAGGACAGTCAAAACCAGAATTTTTGTTTAAAAAGATAGATAATCCCTTTATTACCCATTCCTCAGTTTTGCATAACCAACATAGTTATTATAATATACATTTTACCTCTGTGATTACTTTGTATCTAAGCCTCTTCAAACTGCCCCCTTATTTCAGTTCTTTTGACAGTCTTGCATTTTAGCCAATCAGTGCTGACTCCTAGGTAACTTCACATGCGTGAACTCAATGTTATCTATATGACACACACGAACTAATGCCCTCTAGTGGTGAAAAACTGTCAAAATGCATTCAGATTAGAGGCAGCCATCAAAGAAATTAGCATATGAGGCTACCTAGGTTAAGAATACCAAGAGAACAAAGCAAAATGGTTGATAACAGTAAATTGGAAAGTTGTTTAAAATGACATGCCCTATCTAAATCATGAAAGTTTATTTTGGACTTGACTGTCCCTTTAACAATGCCATTTGAAACTTCAGTGTTGCAAACTTTTATACTTTTCTGTCCAGCATTAAAGTGAGTAAAAGGAAGAACATGATATATTTGTTTCCTAGCTATGACATAACCACCTATATCCTTGGGTAACAGTAACTTAGCTGACACTGAAAATATTTTGTTCATAGCTCTACATTTCCCGTAGGGAAGCAGATTCCCACTACGTTTAAAGAGAATAAGAAACACAGCTTGAATGCTTCAGGGTGGCGGGCAGTCAAGCAAGAAGGAAAAGCATTCTTCACACAATGCTCAGGACATATCGTATATTGTAACCAGGACCCTGAAATTAAAAACTTATTGCCTCAGAAAAGCACCGTATGTTCCTACGTCTCTATTTTCCTCTTCTTTTGGGAGACTACACATTATCAGAATACAATACAGTTATATGCAAAGAAGAAAAATTGGCATTATTGTCTCAGCATAGCCTAACCTAGGGACTACTAATATGAAATAATTTATGGATCCAAGCATGAAACATGTTCTGCGTTTTGTTTTTGTGAATTAAATAATTTAACTGTGATTATATAACAACAAAACAGAGTTATTTACCGTGAAATGCACAATGCTGATTTTGGTTCTTGTCCCAGAAATTATGTTTAGTTGCCATTATTTAAATTATTTACTAAAATTCAGTTTTCAGATTTTCTTTTGTGTTTGTGGGCTCACAAAAGTAGACAAAGTTGTTAATTTCATAGAATTACACTTTCGTCCATGGTTTATTTTTAAGGTAATTTAACTATAATTAGAAGAGAACTTTCTAAAGAACAAAGAAGCCTACTTGGAGTTCTTTTTAAATTGTGCCACTAGCATCTCCCTTAATTAATATCGGAAGGTCTTTACCTTTATGAAAATGTGTTTCTGCGTACTCATAATGGAATGCCAGCACGTTTTGTCTGTATAGCATGCACCAGATGTCCTTAATCTCCCAGGACCTAGTTCACTGTAAAAACTAGGTTATGTGCACATACGTCTGAGACTGAGCATTTTTTACCATGGGAGATAGCTCTCATGCATCATTCCCAGTCACAATGAATCTTAGCACAATACTCGGCACGTTTCCAGGGTTTGGGAGAAAACAGCAATTATTATTTGATCCTTACTCTACATTATATATTATACAGTAGTTCTCATAACATTAGAGAGGGGAAATGAGTTAATCATCTAGAAAATATATATATATTGTAAAAGCACATTCTTATAGTTGTATTTTAATTAAAAAATAAACAACAACATGCTTGTATTATTTAATATACTATATAGTATTATTATTTTTTTATTTTTTTTTAATTATATATTTTAATTTAAGTAATAACTGTTCACTGGGAAAAGCAGGAAAATGATCATAAATATACCACTGTACTTTTTTTTTATGTAAAGGACCAAAAGAAAACTACATATTAGGCACTATGGGATTTGTTTTGCTATTTCACATGCTTTGGTACACACAGGAGTCTTCTTTTAGTTATATATCATAATGATTATACAAGAATACATATCAATTGCAGTAATATAAATATTTCCAATGTAATTATATAATTTTAAATATATATATATATTACAACAGTTTATATATATATATATATATACATATATATATATATATATATATATATATATATATAAACACACACACACACACACATATATAAATACAAACAAATATCAAATATATCTAAATACATATAGATGCACAATAAGTTGCCATGGGAATACTTATATCCTGTATTTTTGTATTTATGTGTGTAGACATTTTAAACTATTTATTACACAGGGAATAAATTACTTACCAGCCCATTAATGGCCAGATTACAAGTGGAATATTATTTAAAGGGACACTGTACCCAAATTTTTTCTTTCATGATTCAGATAGAGCATGACATTTTAAGCAACTTTCTAATTTACTCCTATTATTAAATGTTCTTCATTCTCTTGGTATCTTTATTTTAAATGCAAGAATGTAAGTTTAGATGCCGGCCCATTTTTGGTGAACAACCTGGGTTGTCCTTGCTGATTGGTGGATAAATTCATCCACCAATAAAAAAGTGCTGCCCACAGTTCTGAACCCCAAAAAAAAGCTTAGATACCTTCTTTTTCAAATAAAGATTGCAAGAAAACGAAGAAAAATTGATAATAGGAGTAAATTAGAAAGTTGCTTAAAATTGCATGCTCTATCTGAATCAGTGTCCCTTTAATGCTCCTGTTCAAGCAAAATCCACTAGAAGTAAGCTTCGTATTATAAGTTAAAAGTAAAAAGTTTTCGCACAAGCGCTAACCCGATGCACGCAAAAAGCCTAAGTTAGAATATGCGTGCGCATTCATGTATTCCTAAATAGAAGTCAATAGACCAAAAAAAAGTGGGAAAAAAACCCAACTCGTGCAAAAACCCAATTGCATATTCTCAACTGTGCTAACCCGACATGAAAATATGAATATTTCACATGCCAATGTTCTTCACATAGCAAAAATATATTCCATTTATTCATAAATACATATATATATATATATATATATATATATATATATATATATATATATATATACATGATTAGAAATAGGTATAGATATATATATATAAGAATATCTATTTATAAATACTGAACATTGGAGTGTGAAATATTTACAGTAAATACACAGTATAACGCTTTAATAAAAATGAATATTGCATAAATACTTAACTAAAGGGTTAACTGCGCAAAAAGGAAACTATTAAACCTGTGATGATAAAGAGGAAACTCCCAACCTCAATTGCTAAAGTGATTTAAATAGAATATATATGGACTCTGGAAGGAGACCACAAAATTCAAAAAACACAGGCGCTAAAACAGCTTAAAATAGACAATGAAAACGTGATTTTTGAACCATATAGTGCAATATATATATGCTTGCAAATAACAACACCCAGTGCGGACTGAAACAACAAAAGATGTGTGAACAACAAAAGTGTATAAAATATATGTTTAATTACATAAGTGAAAATATTAAAATATTGAAATATTTGTACATATAAAGGCGCTGATCAGGCGCAAAATTGAAGTGTAGCATACATTTTAACAATAATGTGATACAAAAAATGATAATAGAACAACGTGAGAGGTTTAGTATTTTCCAGTATGCGATTCGATGCGATGATTTTTCCAAATAGCCCAGATTTTGAAGAAAGATTTATGTCTTCAATGGGAGCTGGAACGAGATGAGGAAGACCAATAAACGACAGAAAAGGCAACAAAATAAGGTTTTCACTTTTACTTACACCGGAGGTCGGTGGTTGAATCGTGCAAGTTCCTTTTCGTGGCGTAAGACTCCAAACCGCAGCGGGCAGCAAAAGTTAATCCAGCAGAATATGCAAACACCTTTGCACAGGTGGCTGGAAAAGATGCACCTACGGAGGCCGGAA
The DNA here is from genome assembly GCF_027579735.1 of Bombina bombina. Lineage (NCBI taxonomy): Eukaryota > Metazoa > Chordata > Amphibia > Anura > Bombinatoridae > Bombina > Bombina bombina. The sequence continues at coordinate 82,391,622 of NC_069500.1, read as the reverse complement.
AGAGACAAAAAAAGAGCACAAAAGAGCAACGCGTTTCAACCCGTAAACCGGGTCTTTTTCAAGCTCCCAACAGATAGATAAGTGTGTCATATATAGCCGATGAAATCAGGCTATTGGCTCAATTGCATCAGTGGGCGTATGTATTCCAAGATAATTTGTCAGCCATAATGTTATATGTATCACAGTTCACCCAAACCTTCAACATATATTGTATCAAAGAACAACTGATATTATGTCAAAGAACAAATTACATATGTGCATATATGCCTCTATTTATAATGCACAACTTTAGTTGTATCCATTCCGCACAGAGGTCATTATGAACATATATAGAAAATGTAAAAAACCGCTTATAAAAATTCAAATATAACTTATTCAAATAGTCAAATTCAAATGTATATAAAATGAATTTAGGGAATATAAAAAATATATAGAAAATATGTAGAAAAAAATATTTATATAAAAAATATATATAAAAAATATATAAAAAATATAAAAAATATATAAAAAATGCGTATATTGGTGACAATCAGAAAAGTGTATCTTGAGGAGGAACAGCAGATAACATTGGAAAGATACATTGATTATTTAAAATTAGAAAATAGAAACTATGTGTATAAGCTAATTATATAGAATAGGAGGTCAATCTTTTAGGAAACAGCCAATGTCAAAATCGACATTCAGACCTAGTGGATGTAACGTTTTTAGATCAAAAATCCATTTACTTTCTCTTTTTAAGAGATCATTGTTTATATTTCCTCCTCTCCATTTCTTTTTGACTTTTTCTATTCCAAGATAAGAGAATTGACTTAGATTCCCATTATTACACATACCAAAATGTTTAGCAATCGGTAAGTCTTTGTTTCTTTTTAATGTAAAATTTTCTATGGACCACATATGTTCTCTGATACGCGTACGTAGGGGTCTTGAGGTCTCACCTGTATATTGTAGACCACATTTGCACTGAATGATATAAATAATATTGCTATCTGAGCATCTAATAAGGTCTTTTATCTTATATGATTTTCCTGTTACATTTGATTTAAATTCTCTACATTTAATTGAGTGTTCACAAGATTTACAGGTTAAACAGGGATAAAAGCCTAAAAGACTATTGCCCATTACGTCCAATTGATTTACACCGTTTGTACGACTATTGCTGTTATATGTTGGTGCCAGGATGGTCTTAAGATTTTTCACTTTCTTGTACACTACTTGTGGTCTTGATGGAAGAATAGGACCTAATATTTCATCATTTTTAAGTAACTTCCAGTGCTTGTTCAGAATCTTTTCTAATAAATATTTATTTTGGCTGTAATTTGTAATAAATGGAATAAATATCGGCTCAGTCCCTTCTGTATCTTTCTTGGCAGTGTATTTGGTTTGTTTAGATTTGGCGATTAATAAAGAATTTATATCAACTAATCGAACCTCATTGAGAGTTTTCTCTATCTCGCTTTCTCTATAACCTCTCTCTATAAATTTTTGTTTTATCAAACTTGACTGATTTTCAAAGTCAGTTGGATTTGTACAATTTTTACGAATCCTCAAAAATTGCCCTTTGGGGATATTGTCCAACCATTTTTTATGGTGACAACTAGTATAATGGATGTAACTATTCGCATCCACCTTTTTAAAAAAAGTTCGGGCATTTAATTCATTATTATTGACAAAAATTTCTAAGTCAAGAAAGTTAATAGAGGTTTTATCACATATATGGGTGAATTTGAGATTAATTTCATTAGTGTTCATATCTTCAATAAATTTATCTAATGATAGACAATCCCCTCGCCAAATGATTAAAATATCATCAATATATCTTTTAAAGGACACCAGGTTTGCCCCAAGTGGGTAATTGGCTAAAAAATAATGTTCCCAATACCCCATAAATAAATTGGCATAACTTGGGGCAAACCTGGTGCCCATTGCTGTGCCTCTCTCTTGATTATAAAAATATCCTTCATAAAAAAAGAAATTGTGTGTTAAAATAAACTCAATGGCTTCTAAAATGAAAGTCTTCTGTTCATAATTCGCGTACTGGAAAATACTAAACCTCTCACGTTGTTCTATTATCATTTTTTGTATCACATTATTGTTAAAATGTATGCTACACTTCAATTTTGCGCCTGATCAGCGCCTTTATATGTACAAATATTTCAATATTTTAATATTTTCACTTATGTAATTAAACATATATTTTATACACTTTTGTTGTTCACACATCTTTTGTTGTTTCAGTCCGCACTGGGTGTTGTTATTTGCAAGCATATATATATTGCACTATATGGTTCAAAAATCACGTTTTCATTGTCTATTTTAAGCTGTTTTAGCGCCTGTGTTTTTTGAATTTTGTGGTCTCCTTCCAGAGTCCATATATATTCTATTTAAATCATAAATACTTAACTGCAAAGGGCTCCAGTGCACTTATATATATATGTAAATATGTGTGTACATATGTCTTTATGTGTTTATATGTGTATAATTGTCTGTAAATACATACATATATTTGTACACACACACATACTGTATATATATATATATATATATATATACTTACCATATTGCCGCTTTAAATAGGGACACATATAAAAATACATATGTCAGGGCTGTTTTCATATGTGTCCCTGTTTAAAGTGGCAATATGGTAACTCTCTCTCTCTCTCTCTCTCTCTCTCTCTCTCTCTATATATATATATATATATATATATATATATACTTGTATATGAATTTATCTCAATGTTTAAGCACTTTGACTACCTTTTTTTCTAACACTGAGATCTCATATCTTTGAGTCTTTGATCTTTTTTGTGCAATTTTTTTTTTTTTATCATTTTTATGACATGGTGTTATAATGAGTGTAACTGCACTTTGCAATTTATTTTTTAATTGTATTTTGTGTAACTTTTTTGTTTCATGAAACAGTTAGCCAGAGTGCTAAGGACGCGATTATCATTCTAGCTAAATCACAATTGTGCTCAAGCGATCGAGTTTACTTTCAACTTGTAATACGAGGGTAAACCTGACTCACACAAACATCCGCAATAAACCTCTTTTCACTTGCACGCCCCGCCCATGCCCCGTCCGACCATGCCCAACCAGTATCGCCCATGCCACGCCCAGCCACACCCGGCAGCCCATCACACTACTCACTCTGAGTCTGCAGTGTAGAAGGTCAGGTGTGTTTGTCCTCGTGCGGAGTCTCTACTGTGCATGACAGCTTCGGACAAACACACTTTTATAGTATTGAATCACTAAAATCATATACAATTTCTAAGAAAAATATAAAGCAACAATATACAACACAATGATAAATTGTACTTCATATATTACATTGTAAAGTATGACACCGTCAATTCTCGGGGGCTGATTTATTAAAGTCTGGCGGACATGATACGGGCCAATTGATGTCCGCAGTGGACCAGTTAAGGAGCAGCAGTCTTAAGACCGCTGCTTCATAACTGCTGTTTCCGGCTAGCCCGAAGGCTTGCACGGAAACAGGGGAATCAGGGGTATTCGGCCCTTGATAAATCCGCCCCTCTGTATCTTCTCTTAAAGGCCATTAAAATATATTTGTTTGTTGAGTGTTTCTCTTTTCTCTTTTTCTGTGTTAAAGATATCTATTTATTAGGCTTATTCATTTGTTACATTACAAATGCAAATTTTTAACGAACACACAGATATATTAATTTGTTTTCACAAAATTAATATCTGAACGTATTTATTAATTTAAAGAAAACAAAAACTGAAGAAATTGATCAGTATTCATTTGTTTCCTTTAAATTAGCTTTTAAAAGTTAAATACTTACCTCTAGTGCGCTGAAGAGCTATGCTAATCCCGACTCTTCTTTGATCCCGGGCCGCGCTAATAGGAGACTTAGCACGGCAGATCCTGCGTTTAAGGAGAAGGTTATTTAGTGCAGGCCCTGGGATCCACCATGCTAAGTCTCCTATTAGTGTGGCCCAGTGCTCTGTAAAGAAGGGTCAAGATTAGATTGGCTTTAATGCGAGGTAAGTATAAGGATACGGGGGAATTTTTTCACCTTTAGCAAAGGAACATTTACATTTGTTTAACCAAAAGCTGTAGCGGAGTTAGAACAAGTGGGAGCATTAAATACCGTTCCACTTGTAATCTGGCCCTAAATGTTTTAATAACCTCATATCCATTGTCCCTCCATGCAGTTAAAGGTCAATTAATACATTTTGTTTCCATTTTAATTCAGACTTTAAGACATAATTCCAGAATAGACACATTTCTAGTAAACTGTGAAATTATAAATCTCTTAAAGAATTATTCTCTTTTTACCAGGGCAGTGATTAAAGCAATGTATATTTAAAAAAAATGGTTAATTGAACAATTTTGCCCTTTAATAAATCTTCTTTTGTGGCTTTCCATCATTTGAAATGTAGGAGTTTGTCTTCTAGAGATGATCTACTTTTCTTGTCATGTAATATACTTTTCTTTCTGATGTATTATATGTACATCTGCTTCCCCCATGTACTAGTGCACAAGGATTTCCTTGTGCGAACACTGCCCCTGCCCTTGTGTGAACAATCATGTGAGAGCAGGGCCTGTCAATCACCCCATACAAACGCGCTCAGTGGGGATTTATCTTTGCCACTTCAGAGCTTCTTACATACTTTATATACTTAATTCATTTCAATAGTAATTTATTTTGGCATCTATTTCAGTTTCAATCATCTAATTGGCTGAACCATGCTTATGCAGTTCAGTTACTTACTGTCTTGTAATCTCCTGTAAATATGCATGCATTGTTTCACATTTTTTTTTTTTATGTATTTGGAATCTTTGTGAAATCACTTTATAAGTTTTTTTTTAAAACTTTCATTTCGTGTTTTCTAGTTTTCCCACTCAAATATTTCCTCCTAAACTCAACATTTACAACAAACAAGAAAGTAGAGGTGTCTAAAACTTCAGACTGCATCTGAAATAGCCATATTCTGATTGGCTACTTTTATTCCATTATTTAGTTATTTCTGATTTAGTTCTATTTTATTGCTTTCAAAGGCTGCACTGAAAGTAGTACAGAAAGATAATGCAAAAAATCAATCATCATGTCTTTAATAAAATCCTGGTTATTTCATCATGAAGTTAGAATAATAACACTTTTTACATAGTTTCCTGCTATATTTCTTTGTTGTCTTTAGATGTTATATGATTCCCCTATTGTTATAAAAACAAATCTACATAGTTATGCAGAACAAGAGCTGAACTATGAAGCCAGTCAGCTGGTGAACCATAAAGCTCCAGCCGGCTCTATTCATTAATGAGGGACACTTTTTACATATAGAAAAGCTTAAAGGGACCTTTTAGAGTAAAAAAATAAAATGCTATATTGAACATTTTATTTGTATTTATCTATGTGAACTTATCTATGTGTTTGAACTCTGTAAAAGTATTAAATACAAAAGTCAAAGTTGTGCCAATAAGGATACATTTGGTAAACAAATGAAAAAAAAGCATACATGTGTATTCTCCAATCACTGGTCGTATCTTTTTTTTTTTCATATGTGTCCCTTCTTAAAGCGGCAATATGGTCAGCCTAATAATGGGAGTTTCAGGAGTACAATTTTGATCACGTTTAAACCTTTTGAGGAAGTCGTACACATAGGCCCAGTTGGTGGCACACTAATGCTAGCGCAGGACGCGGTAGGCAGTATTTAACTTAATATTGTAAGTCCACGGTAAAACAGATTTACCAGAAAGCGCAGCCTGCATCACTCTAGTTGAAAGTTATAGGTTGCGCTCAAGCGAAAGCCCAAATAGCATTAGAAGAATAAACGCGACTTGAGACCTGAAGTAAAGTGTAAGGGTTAAAAAAAAAGTTTTACAAAACACATTTATAAAATATTAATATAAAGTATTACACTCATATATACACTTTTTAATACAAAAAAATATTACATTTATATTCAATTTTTAAAGGGTTAAAAAGAGATTTGGCGTATGACAAGGTCTTTGACTGGTATAGGCATATATATATGCCTAAATATTTGTATGTGTATATGTATACATGTGTATATATGTGTATGTATGTGTACATATACCTACATACAGTATATACAGATATAAACACATATATGCATATATAGACACTTTTGTGCTCTTCCCAGTCAAATACTTTTAAATATAAATTTAAATGTTTAATTAATTTTAATATGTTTTAATGTGTTTGAATAGAAACACTTTAAATTCCTATGTTCTTCACTTAGAGGAAAATGCAGGATAAAATAGATAAATACGAGGCGGACCTCATTGAGTTTAAGAACAAGAAATTGGAAGCGGTAATCAGAGATTACCGTGATAAAAGGGTCTATTTGTGGCAACTTTCAGCGAGTGAAAGGCAAAAGCAACAACAAATCCGGAGAAGACGCTCTCGATACCAAAAAACCAAATATCTGAATACACTGGAAAGTTCTGGATCTGGGTCTGAAGCTGAACAAGCGGAGTACAGTAATAAAAATACATAGCAAACATCTGGAGTGACTACTCACTCAAAAAACTACAGAGGCAAAGGGCCAGGACAAGTCGAGGTGGCAATAAAGGGAAAACCGCCCCTCAACCCACAGAAATGACCACCAATAACATAGTGGTCAATCTCAGTAATTATCCCTTGAATGAATTAGAGATGTGCATTCTTAACAAGGGTCTCACTTTTATTTCCATGAGTAGAACTGACCCTTTCGACTTTTTCATCGACATCAAGAAATTTAAACGACAATTGAGTCTGAAAGAAAAAATTGGGAATACCGAGATGGAATATAAACAACTTAAGAAACGTACCAAACAACACCAATTACTAACCAGAGTAATTAAGTAGCTCAAATTTCACCCAATATAATGAAAACAATAATTAAAGCCTGAAAATATGATATATAACACGCTACCTGAAATATATATATATATATATATATTTAAAACACCCAATGAAATAGAATTAAAACATATAAAATGAGTGTATGTTTAAAGTGCTAATGCTACACAACAAAACCTATAAAAATCAAACAAAATAGTACATATTACACATAAAAATCCAATTGATAAAGTGCACAAATACTTGTATATTTCATATGAAGTTCATAATGATTTGCCTGGTTCCTTGAATCCTGCAGCTTCTCTTATAAGGGTATATCCAGAAACCCGAAAACAAAGTACAGTCTAAAGAAAAGAAGGAGAGAAGCACAGGACACAATTCAAGTGTAGAGTTTAAACTTTAATGCAGACAACACGCACAATATTGTACTCACAAGAAAGACAATAAATAAAAGCACATCTGGTGTAAGGTATCCTCCGAGATCTCACAGCTTTAGCCACACTTGTACAGTCTTAAACAGTCATTTGCAGATTGGAGCATTATTTCCACTGGTTGATGCAAACCAAGATTACCGCCAGCATACAAGCCTCTGGTCTCAGCTGCTATGTTAGGAGGACACACACCCACACACACCCCCCTCTCTAATCCAATAGGATAACCTACAACACAGTGCTCCCAGCACGAGAGGACCTACGGTGGCTTCACAGGGTAAAAAGTAATAGAGCACCACAGCTACGTTCTACGCGTTTCCTCCCGATCGACGGGACTTTCTCAAGAACACTTAAGTTCTACATATACTCCTCAGTTTCATGATGCGAGTATAAACACCTTTAGTAGGTTACGACAAGAGGATATGGATCAATCCTTCAAGTTACATGAAAAGGATGTCTTCAACAATTTTTTCAAAACAGAATGGAACGATCTTTCAAGAAACAAAGAACTTATCATACGTGAAGCGGATAAAGGAGGGGCTGTGGTGGTTTTAAATTACACGGACTATAGGCAAGAAATTATGTCACAACTTACTGATGCAAAAACCTACAGATCATTACCACATGATCCTACCAATATGTTGAAAAAACAACTAGATGGATACATCAGATTGGTGTACGAACAAGGTTTTATTGATAATGATACTCTTCTTTACCTAACCGTAAATCATCCAAGAATACCGATATTATACACTCTGCCGAAGATACACAAAGGAATTCCACCACATCAAGGCAGACCCATTGTATCCACGATAGGATCACTTCAACAACCCATAGCCACCTATGTGGATATGTTCCTACAACCATTTGTCCGACAAATGCCTTCGTAACTGAGGGATTCCTCAGCCTTGTTTGAGCTTCTGAGGGAACTGAATGAGATGAATGATGAGGTACTTCTAGTCACATTAGATGTGACTAGTTTGTACACAGTGATTCCCCATACTGATGGGATATGAGCAATAGCGTGCCAGATTCCCCTACGTGGGACCACCCCCTGATGTCTTACTTTATCTTTAAGAAATCTGTCTTACAACCAATTATTTTAGGTTTGAACACTCCTTCTATCTACAGATGAAGGGAATGGCGATGGGGTCCAATGTGGCCCCATCGTACGCCAACCTCTACATGGCTTATTTTGAAGAGTTTGAAACCACACTATTTCGAACAAAGGAGATACTCTTCTTCAAGAGATACATAGATGACCTGTTTATGATCTGGTCAGGTACAACAGAGAAATTAGAAGAATGGTTTCAACAGCTAAACTCGGCCAATGGAGCCCTAAAATTCAAGATGCTATCCAGCAAGGTTCAGATTGATTTCCTTGACGTCAGACTATATAAAAAGGATGGGAAGATAAAGTCCACGTTTTTCAGGAAAGATACGGACAGGAACGCACTCTTACATTATATCAGCTGCCACCCTCCGGCCATGAAAAAAGCATTACCCAAATCACAACTTCTAAGAGTTACAAGAAACAACTCTGAGGTCAAGAGAAGAGATGAACAACTGGCTGAGATGGTACAATGGTTTGAATCTTGTAGTTATCCCAAACAACTCTTACTGAACCAATGTGAAGACATATTGACAGACTTGGATGAAGAGAAAAAACAAGAATCGGACAGGATGAAATTTGTCACTACATTTACTAGTGACAAGGGTTCATTGATGGACGCACTTAATAAACATTGGGACATTATAAATACGGACAGAACACTACCACTTTTTAAAACTGGATCACCTAGGATAGGATATAAGAGATCTAGATCTTAACGTGATCTTTTAATAAAAACAGATCCGATACACTGTTACAAACAGTCAACTTGGCTTGATATAAAAAAAACAGGTGTGTTTAGATGTCTGGGATGCACCACCTGCGGAGGCCTTATTACTGGCCCTACATTTACGCACCCCTACAGACGGAAAGTTTTTAAACACAAATTCCATCTTACCTGCACTACCACACATATAGTGTACCTTTTGCATTGCAATTGTGGGCTATATTATGTGGGTAAGACCTCAGACGATCTCCGCACCCGAATGGCAAACCATCAGTCTGCCATCAGGACAGCGTTGAAAAAAGGTACCTTAGAACAACCTGTGGCCCCACACTTCCAAGAAGCACAACACAATGTTACGGATCTTAAGTACACTATTATTGATCACGTACCACCGATACTGAAAGGAGGGGATAGAAACAAGCTGCTCTTGCAAAGGAAGGTGAAATGGACATTTCAGTTGGAGACCATCATACCTAAGGGCCTAAATACCCACTTAAACTGGCAGGTGTTTCTGTAACCTAACTATTATATGGTGCTGAGGCACATTTGAGATCCACGATTCATACTTATCTTCCTTATATACTTGCACTAGTTGGATACGAACTCCTTTTTTCTCTCAGTATTTTTCAGCACCCTTGGGGATTGTTTGGCTTATCTTTGTCTCTCTTTTCTCTTGGGCTAACGTGTCCTCTCTTAACCCTAATCTTGGCGATAATATAATCCCCCTTTTTCTCAAATTACTAACAATAATATTTTGTGTTTGCTCAAACTTATTTTACCAGTGTGATTCTTTATGACAGATTGCACAATTAGGTTGATTCATCTGGATTGTTTTATAGCGGAGTTGATTATGTCTGTTATTTGGGCACTACCGCGTTTTTCAGATGTTATATCTATTTGTGCGGTTCTGTCATAGTATGCTTTGATATTGTGAATGCTCTATTCATTATCTTTAATGTCCGTCTTGACATTCTCTTGCTCTGTATTTTGTTTATGGTTGCAGAGCAACCCTGATGGACCGCCTTCTCAGTGTGACACGATACTACCATTTCCAATAGCGGGTCTAGTGACGTTGGTTCCTATGGTTACCACGTATCATCCACACTTTGGATTTACCGGGTAAGTGGTCTTATCGGGTATTGCTAAGCAGCGTTTTTGTTTCCAATCTCCTTGTATATTATTCTCCTCCTATGACATGTCTGTTTATGATACTAAGTTTTCTATAGATTGATTTTACACGTTGCCTCGGGCGACGCCCCCTCCGAATACATGGGGTGGGTCTACTGAGGAGAGCGTGATTACGCTTGTTTGTTTGTATTAGATATAACACGGTTGGTGGGTAAGTCATACTGTCTTTGTAAGTCTGATGACGGGTCTTCTATGACGTTCACGAATAAAGTGACCACTTTTCTACAAGACCTTTGGAGTGCTATTCTGCTTTTCACACATATATATAAATATATATATATTATATTTATATGTATATATATATATATATATATATATATCTGTATATAAAATATCTATCTATCTCTATATAAAGGTATATTTATATATATGTATTTGACAAAACTATATATATATATATATATATATATATATATATAAAATGATCTATTTAAAATTAAAAAGAATGTTTTCTTCTATTTATTTATAAAATTATTTATTTATAAAATATTTTACCAGGAAGGATACATTGAGATTTCTCTCGTTTTCAAGTATGTCCTGGATCCACAAAACATTGCATTGATACAATAGGGTACAATACAATTCAAAAACAATAATAATACACAATATATGAAAAAAATTAACATAGAACAGGTAGGAAATATATAATCAACCATGACAGGTGCATTCTGTTTTGAGATCTCTTAAAGGATATTAGGCTTAGGGAAGGTTTGAAAGTGTGCGGGAGGTCATTCCATAGGAAAAGGAGGATCAAGCTGCTTTCTTTTTGTATTGAGGCAAGCTAAATAATGTGCTGGTACTGGATCAGAGGTTATTGGAGGTGGAAATAGCTGGGGAGAGCATTCTGTTCAGGTAGGGTGGGAACTTCCCAGAAAGGCTCTTAAACACAAGGCAGGAAGGATGGAGGGTGCTTCTGGTTTCCAGCAACAGCAAGTTTAGTTCTTTTAGCATGTCACAATGGTGGGTCCTGTTGTTAAATTGTAGCACAAATGCAATGTATTAAGTTTATTAAGATGAGTTTGCAGTGCAGGTGCGTATACTGCATCCCCGTAATCCATGATAGGCATCAGCATTTGCTGTACAATCTTTTCATTTACTGTAGGGCCGAAGCAGGATTTGTTTCTGTACAGGGCACCTCGTTTTGGATAAAGTTTGGATGCAAGTTTTTCTATGTGGAGGCCAAAAGATAGATTGGGGTCTAACAAGATACCCAAGTATTTGAAAGAGTGGACTGCGTTCAGTGTGCAATTGGATTTTGTTTTGATGCGTAGATGGAAATTTTATAATTTGTGTAATTTAGGTCCCGTTCCAAAGATCATTGTGACAGTTTTGTCAGTGTTTAGGAAGAGTTTGTTTCCAGAGGCTACCTGGTTGCAGAGGGCTGTGGGGCAGCTGAAGTATGTTGGTCTGTGAATTTTCTTTAAAGACTGTGGTAAATATACTTTAAATTCAGCTGAGGGAGAGATATATATTAGTGTCAGATTGGCCTGCAAAAAAAGTTAAGGGAGGGGGTATTTATGGACATTTGAGCTAGGGGTCATTCAGGCAAAAAAAACCACAGGGAAAGTTCACAAATTACAGAGATAAGAGAAGTATCCATTGAGTGAAATAAAACCATTAAACAGAGAACAAGCAAGATATATGGTCCATCAATATGCTCCAATATGCATTTAAAATAAAGAATAAAAATAATAGCCAATACATATTACAACACACACATTAGTAATAACAGGGTAGAATATAATGAGATAACTATCTTTCAGAGGCTACCTGGCAGCAGAGGGCTATGGGGCAGCTGAAGTATGTTGGTCTGTGAATTTTCTTTAAAGACTGTGGCAAATACACTTTAACCCCTTAAGGACCGAGGACGTCCGCCGTACGCCCTAAAAAAAAATACACTTAACGACCGAGGACGTACGGCATATGTCCTTGGTATTGGAAAGCGGTGGAAGCGATCCTGATCGCTTCCAGTCACTTTCTGGTTATTGCAGTGATGCCTCGATATCGAGGCATCCTGCAATAACCCTGCTTAGCCATCCGATGCCGAGAGAGCCACCCTCTCTGCACCGGACATTGATGGCCGGTATCGTTGGTGGGTGGGAGCCGACGTGGGAGGCAGGTGTGCGGCTATCAATGGGCTGTGTGATGTGGAGGAGGGCGGGATCGGGGGCGGGATTGACGGGGCGCGCATGGACGGACACGTGTGCACGGGGGCGGCGGGCGGGCGCGTGGTGGTGAAAATGGTGGCATGAAATATACCAAAATGGGCCTAGGTCAATACTTTGGATTGTCTACTACACTACCCTAAAGCTAAAATTACCCCCAAAAGCTCCCTATATGCTCCCTAATTAACCCCTTTACTGCTGGGCATATTACACGTGTGGTGCGCAGTGGCATTTAGCGCCTTCTAATTACCAAAAAGCAACTCCAAAGCCATATATGTCTGCTATTTCTGAACAAAGGGGATCCCAGAGAAGAATTTACAACCATTTGTGCCATAATTGCACAGGATGTTTGTAAATAATTTCAGTGAGAAACCTAAAGTTTGTGAAAAAATTTGTGAAAAAGTGAACAATTTTTTTTATTTGATCGCATTTGGCAGTGAAATGGTGGCATGAAATATACCAAAATGGGCCTAGATTAATACTTTTATATGTCTTCTAAAAAAAAATATATTCTTGTTAAGGGATATTCTGGGATTCCTGAAAGATATAAGCGTTCCAATGTAACTAGCGCTAATTTTGAAAAAAGTGGTTTGGAAATAGCAACGTGCTACTTGTATTTATGGCCCTATAACTTGCAAAAAAAACAAAGAACATGTAAACATTGGGTATTTCTAAACTCAGGACAAAATGTTGAAACTAATTAGCATTGGTGTTTTTTGGTGGTTGTAGATGTGTAACAGATTTGGAGGGTCAAAGTAAGAAAAAGTGTTTTTTTCCATTTTTTCCTCAGATTTTTTTTTTATAGATCATTATAAGATATGATGAAAATGATGGTATCAATAGAAAGTCAATTTAATGGCGAGAAAAACGGTATATAATATGTGTGGGTACAGTAAATTAATAAGAGGAAAATTACAGCTAACCACACACCACTGCAAAAATGTGAAAATAGCCTTGGTCCCAAATGGTCAGAAAATGGAAAAGTGCTGTGGTCATTAAGGGGTTAAATTCAGCTGGTTCCAGTGGGCTGTGGGGCAGCTGAAGTATGTTGGTCTGTGAATTTTCTTTAAAAACTGTGGCAAATATACTTTCTAAGTGAAGAAAGTACGTACCTTCGGTTTTAGCGCTGTTGTTCTAGCGGAGTTTCAGGTTAGTGTGGGGACGATAAATGGAAAAGACTTTCTTTAGCAAACCCAATAGAAGTCTATGGAGAGAGAAATTTAGCGTGGTCGCGATATCCAAAGTCCTGAAGTTAGTACGCTTGCACACTTACTTCTTACTTTCAACTTGTAATACCAGCGCTAACCTGGAACGCTCCTTTTTTACCTTCAGTGCAGTTAGCACTCATGAGCAATAAAAATGAGTGCACCATAGTAAAAGAAATTAAAGGAACATGAAACAAAAAAAAATTCTTTCATGATACAGATAGAGCATACAATTTTAAACAACTTTTCATTTTCTTGGTATGCTATATTTAAGGAGCAGCAATGCACTACTGGGAACTAGCTGAAAACAATGGCAACAGGCATAAATGTGCAACCACCAATCAGCATCCATTTTCCAGCTCCTGAGCCTCCCTAGGGTATGCTTTTAAACAAAGGATACCAAAACAACAAAGCAAATTAGCTAATAGAAGTAAATTTGAAAGTTGTTTAAAATGGCATGTTCTATCTGAATAATGAGGGGAAAAATTGGATGTCATGTCCCTTTATTTTGTTAAAAAAATGTTATACCATAATAGACTGATCATTTTATTTACATATTAAAATATACCTTTAAATCAGAGTAAAATTCCATGGTCAGAGAAAATAACTACTTTTTATAAAGCATTCTGCTATTAAACATATTTCAAATTAATCTTGTTATTTATCCAAGTATATTAAATCAAGAAAACAGGTGTCAAGCAATCATAACAGATGCACTATTCCATTGCAAATATTATTTTAAATATTTTTTTACAGCTTTTATATTAATCCTAAATGTATAAGTAGCAAGAAGGTGGAAGGGTAATGCTCTAGGATTTTATTATCGCTTCCAAAATATGTCTGTAAAAATAAAATACTCAAATCTGTAAAAGCCACAGTGGCACTGCATAACAAATATCTAAGCACTCAGCACATTTTTCTTATGATCTCCATCATTGCAATTGTTAATTCTCCCTTGCGATGAAAAAGTCATGCAAATCATATAATGATGTGAGGTTGCATATCAGGTTCTAGCTGTTACTTGTTATTAATGAACATAATTAACCACATTCAATTATTAATGAAAAAATACATAAAATAATATTAGAAAATAAACTTGTAGGTGGTCCTTTAAATGTCAATTTAATCTGTGCAGCTAACCATAAAATCAGCAGCTGTTCTGCTAAATGCAGGTGTTTTATATCCATGTCATTAATTGGACAGGACATTATGTCATCATACATCAAAAGTTAAAGTTGGTTAAAGTGCCACTTGTCTCAGGTGTGATCATTAATCAGACTCATTTCGCCTTATTACCAATATATTCTCATCCAGGGCTCCATTCAACATGCTTTTATGTTTCTTATTAAAGGAGGTTTTCAGTCACTGTCATACTAATTCAATGAACAATGAATTTGGATAATGTGAAAGGCAACTTGCAAAATTGCCATGATGTCACAGACTGGATAAATTAAAAAAAAAAATGTATTTCCTCTCAGTGAAGTCTCTCCATGCATACACGTATCAGTAATCAAAAACTTTATTAACTTTGCGTTTCCTAACAGTGTAAAGTTTTGACATAAAAAAAAATAATGAACAAGCATTTAGTAAAGGTGAATTTTTATTTTTTAAAATGCAATTATTTAATTTGAGCAGTGAGTAATAAAAAACCTAGGGCTCAATCACATATGCGGCGTCACCCCCAAAAGCCGGCGACACCGGTTTTTGCATGGGTTTGGTATCCTATATACAGCGCCGCATATAAATGCGGCACGTATATTTCACCCGTCGCCTGCAATTTTTACTCCCATAAGCTAACATGGGACCGCGTTGCAAATCGGTATCCAATATTCAGCGCAAGGACTTACATGGTGAAACTGGAGAAATCTTACTCCATTTTCACTTTGCTATAAAAGGCAGCCGTAGCAAGCCTTGCGCTAAGTATGGGAGCATCATAACTCCCAAAAATGCCTGCAAAAATAAACAAACACCTAACGCACGCGCAATATCTATCTAGCTGTCAACCGCAATCCCCCACCGCAATAGCTAAGAAAATGTATTAACCCCTATATCCGCCATCAAACCCACATCAGAACTATTAACCCCCTAAACCGACAACCACCCCACAACGCAATAAGCCTAATTAAACTATTAACCCCTATATCCGTCATCAAAACCACACCGCAAGTAATAAATAAATTATTAACCCCTAAATCTGCCAACTCCAACATCCCAAACTAACTATTAAAACTATTAACCCCTAATGCGCCATTAACCCAAAATGCAATAAACCTATTAAAGTATTAACCCCTAAACTGCCAAAGCCTACAACGCAATAAACCTAACCCCTAACCTAAAACCCCCTAACCTAACACCCCCTAAATGAACCCAAATTACCTAATTTACAAAATACTATAAAAGTTACTATTAAATGTAAAAAACCTAGCACTATAAGGGACAGTCTAATCAAAATTCTGGTGTAGACTGTCCCTTTAAGCTACAATTACAGAAAATAAAAAAATCTAAGATTACATAAAATAAAAAAGAAAATTCCCAAATTTTAAAAAATGATTCCTAATCCCTATGAAAATAAAAAAGCCTGCCCAAAATAAAAATACCCCCTACTCTAATAAACTACCAGTAGCCCTTAAAAGGGCTTTTTGCAGGGTATTGCCCCAAGATAATCAGCTCTTTTACAAAAAAATACATAAAGCCCCCCTAACAGTAAAAACCCCCACCCACCAAACCCCCCAAATAAAAGAACCTAACACTAAAAACCCTAAACTACCCATTGCCCTGAAAAGGGCATTTGTTGGGCATTGCCCTTAAAAGGGCATTTAGCTCTTTTACTGCCCACCCTATCTAAAAAAAAAAAAAACCTTAAAAAACCCCTAAGTCTAACCCTCCAGGTTGATACTCACCGTTCCTGAAGTTTGGCGGAGAAGGTCCTGTTCCAGGCGGTGAAGTCTTCTTCCAAGCGGCAAACTCTTCTTTCTTCTTCCTGGAATATCCTTCCCGGAGCGGAGCTGAAGACTGAAGACAGTGGAGCTGAAGACCGGTGACCTGGGAACTGAAGACCAGCGACCGCGGAGCCATGAAGTGTGGAGGATCCTCTTCGTACGATCTTCGCCGCACACTGGATAGAGAATTCAAGGTACGCGATTAAAAATGGCTTCCCTTGAATTCCTATTGGCTGATTTGATTCTTCAAATTCAAATCAGCCAATAGGATGAAAGCTACTCAAATCCTATTGGCTGTTCAAATCAGCCAATAGGATGAGAGCTACTGAAATTCTATTGGCTATTCAAATCAGAGAACATATAAAACTTGAAACATAATATACCGGAGACTGCACAAGAGGTGTAAATAGAGATGTGGACTAAAGATAATCAGCAGAGGGGCTGTCGTGGGGGCTAGTATCTTCACAAGTAATAGCATGTGTGTGTGAGGAGCAGATTGTACAAATGACAGTCAAATATAAACAAAAGGGAGAGAAACCAAAGATCACATGTAATAGTAGTAAAAAAGTGTGTGGGGTTAGTGGTTTACCCCTAATGCAACACGCCTACTAGTGATAATTGTGAACTCAATCCCTTATCCAGGTTGTATGATATGCTGTCCGTACAAGTGATTATAGATGGAGCATATTGGCTGCTATGGTGCGTGTGTGGAAATCAATAGCCACAATACCTTAGGGGAGGAACAAAAAACACAACGCTGACCAGGCAGCAATTAAGTGTGTACAGTCTCCAACACCTCCTAAGGATAACAATATATACACCAATTGCGCTAGCAAGCAGACGTTATCACAGAATTCAGTTCTAGCAGCACTCACAGTTCAGCGTGTTCATACAGCCTTTGTTCCTTGAGGCTGCTGCAGCTTGCGGTCCCAGCGTCTTCACCGATCCTCCTTGCTGCACACACACACTGTTCGGCCCCTAAGCCCCTCCTTGCAGCATCCGGTTTCAGCGGCTCCCTTGCCAGCTACTTTCAGAGAATACAGGAACCCTTGTGCAAAGGACTGGAGTCCCATAAATCCACAACGTAAATAGTAAAAAAAAGAGAATGTTCCAAATCCCTTAAGCAAAAACTTTGTGAGGCTGCCGCTCTGGTTGATTAAAAGAAGTAAACTTTATTAGAATAATCCATGGGTATACAGCTGGACACCAAGGGTAAAAACAAGGTGAAACAAAGTTTGACCGGTTTCGGTCAACAGACCGTAGTCATAAAATTAAAATCTTACAACATGTGCGTACTATTTAAAACAAATAGCCTCCTCTCATTGGAGGAGCTCAACACACCCATATTTAACCCTTTAATTACATGGCTGAAGTCATATATAAGTATACTAATACCTTCATCAAATTGTTATTATATTATATTCACACATGAAACTTGAACATGATGATGAGACAGAAGTATACTTATAAAATATAACCAAAATCATGTTCATAAACTCACCATATCAAAAGTTGTCTCATATATAGTATATAATAATAAAGGATATGAATGGTGGTTACTAAACAATTTAGCTGTGACATGATAACCAAACTACCAATAATATTAGGGGATAAACATATGTGCAGCAGCAATATACTGCATACATTGTCCAATAGGCTATATACTAATAGAAATAGAAAAATTAGTATATGCATACCGCAGTATGCTGCAAGCATAATTCAATCTATATGTAGTCTATATTATATTAAATGCATTATATATTTATAAGATAGTATAAGCCGCATAGAGCACTAGCAATATAAAAAGAGAAAGCGCTAGGCAGATATTCATATATACAAAAAATAATTAAATAATACATACAAGTAATGAAAAATCGGATTATTAAGAACCCCTAGGCGAATCTGCTCAATACTGACATGTGATACACCACAAGAATATTGTACCTTTGATGGTTAAGTGACAGGAAAGATAAAAAACAAAACATCCTGTTACAACAAAACAAAAAACAGTATAATAGGTCAGTTGATACATATTCAACCGGTATAATTACATATTCAAAGAATGAGAAATATACTGAAATATATCATAACAGGGGATAAAGTAAAACTTTAAAATTCAAAAAAAATTCCTGAAAAATGACCCCCTAAAATGAACAAATACAGTATTCCTATTCAATTTGATATTAACTGAGCATACTGCAGTACTTCAAACCACAATAGTTGATTTTTAGGGGTTAATAGACAAAATATTAGCTACATAGCACTGCCTCTGTGCATAAAGATAATAGAGTGATAGAACAACAGTACATAGTATCAAGTAACACAGTTTGAACTATGTATTAATAATGTAGAAAATAATAAACAGTAGAATCCTATCATACTACAATAAACCAGTACTGTTTCAGCGGTGCCAATAGTTAATGATGTCAAACTCAGAATTGAACCCGACAGGTAACAGGCTACCAAGTTTATGGATCCAGTATATCTCTTGTCTTGATAATATCTGGAATTTATCACCTCCACGAGGGGGTCTCATAACTTGTTCAATAGCCTGCCACCTGAAGGATCCAACATTGCCCCCATGAACTTCCAAGAAATGCCTTGAGAGGGCTGAAACTGCTCTATCATGACTGATATGCGCAAGATGTTCTTTGATACGAGTGCCCACCTTCCTTGTGGTTCTACCAACATAATGCCGGCAGCACAAGGTACACTCGACCAGATAGACAACAAATTTACTTGAACACTTTACACATCCTCTAGTCTCAAACACCTCCGACGAGGTAGCAGAGATGAAAGTAGTGGAAAAGTGTACATGATCACAAGATTTGCAAGTTCTTTTGCCGCACCTAAAGGTGCCTTTAAAATGCAGCCAAGAGCTCTGCGGTTTGTTTGTTTTCAGCATACTGGGAGATAAAATATTTCCCAGTGTCAAATTCCGCTTGTAAACAAATTGACAGCCATCTTTAATGGAACTACTCAGTTTGGAGTCTCCCCTTAAAATGGAAAGATTCCTCCTGATTATGTCACAAACCTTGTAGTACTGATTGGAGTATGATGTGATAAATAATGGCTTCTGTTTGTTCTTGTGTTCACCTGATACATTATTTTCTCTGTCCCTCTTTGGAACCAGTAGTTGTTCTCTCTCCACTGACTGCACTTCTTTCTTGGCTCTATTGATCACCCTTCTAGGGTAATCCCTGGCCAATAAACGGTTTGTCAAAAGTTTGCTCTCTTTTTGAAAATCCTTGTCCAAGGAACAGTTGCGTTTCACGCGTAAAAACTGACCCTTAACAATTCCCTTAAAAACATGCCCAGGGTGATTGCTCTGGGCGTGTAGTAGACAATTGCCAGATATAGGTTTCCTGTACAAAGTTGAAATAATCCTACCCTCCAAATGGTCTGAGGTAAGGGTAACATCCAAATAATGAATGGTAGACTTGTTCCATTCAAATGTGAATTGTAAACCCACTTGGTTGGTATTTAAATAGTTAACAAACTCTGATAACCCTGATGACCAAACAATCAACAGGTCATCAATAAACCTCATATACCTGACCAATTTGGAAGAAAAGATTTTGCTATCTCCATAGACGTGGAACCGCTCCCACCACCCCATAAAGAGGTTGGCGTAGGAGGGGACAAATTTAGCCCCCATCGCAGTTCCACGCCTCTGGAGATAGCATACATCCGAAAATTTGAAAAAATTGTGCTTAAGCAAAAAATCTATTGCTCTAAGGACATAGCTTTTATGCTCATCTGAATACCCCGTGTATCTGTCCAGAAAGAATTTTATGGCCTCAAAACCAAATTGGTGGGGTATCGAGGAATGCAGGGAGACCACATCAATGGTCATCCAACTGTATTTCTGTTTACACACAATTCTTTCCAGCTTAGATAGGGTATTTGTGGTGTCTCTTAAGTAACTGGGCAAGTTGTGTACCAACGGCTGCAGGAAACGATCGACCCATTTGGACAGTGGCTCCAACAGTGAGCCTATTCCTGCCACTATGGGTCTACCTTTAATCTCTGAAAAGGCTTTTGTGGACCTTCAGGAGATGGTAGAAGATGGGCAGACTGTTGGAGCCACTGTCCAAATGGGTCGATCAGTTCCTGCAGCCGTTGGTACACAACTTGCCCAGATGGCTGTCAATTTGTTTACAAGTGGAATTTGACACTGGGAAATATTTTATCTCCCAGTATGTTGAAAACAAACAAACCACAGAGCTCTTGGCTGCATTTTAAAGGCACCTTTAGGTGCGGCAAAAGAACTTGCAAATCTTGTGATCATGTACACGTTTCCACTACTTTCATCTCTGCTACCTCGTCGGAGGTGTTTGAGACTAGAGGATGTGTAAAGTGTTCACGTAAATTTGTTGTCTATCTGGTCGAGTGTACCTTGTGCTGCCGGCAATATGTTGGTAGAACCACAAGGGAGATGGGCACTCGGATCAAAGAACATCTTGCGCATATCAGTCATGATAGAGCAGTTTCAGCCCTCTCAAGGCATTTCTTGGAAGTTCATGAGGGCAATGTTGGATTCTTCAGGTGGCAGGCTATTGAACAAGTTATGAGACCCCCTTGTGGAGGTGATAAATTACAGATATTATCAAGACAAGAGATATACTGGATCCATAAACTTGGTAGCCTGTTACCTGTCGGGTTCAATTCGGAGTTTGACATCATTAACTATTGGCACAGCTGAAACAGTACTGGTTTATTGTAGTATGATAGGATTCTACTGTTTATTATTTTCTACATTATTAATACATAGAGGCAGTGCCATGTAGCTAATATTTTGTCTATTAACCCCTAAAAATCAACTATTGTGGTTTGAAGTACTGCAGTATGCTCAGTTAATATCAAATTGAATAGAAATACTGTATTTGTTCATTTTAGGGGGTCATTTTTCAGGAATTTTTTTTGAATTTTTTTTGAATTTTAAAGTTTTACTTTATGCCCTGTTATGATATATTTCAGTATATTTCTCATTCTTTGAATATGTAATTATACCGGTTGAATATGTATCAACTGACCTATTATACTGTTTTTTGTTTTGTTGTAACAGGATGTTTTGTTTTTTATCTTTCCAGTCACTTAACCATAAAAGGTACAATATTCTTATGGTGTATCACATGTCAGTATTGAGCAGATTCGCCTAGGGGTTCTTAATAATCCGATTTTTCATTACTTGTATGTATTATTTATTTATTTTTTGTATATATGAATATCTGCCTAGCGCTTTCTCTTTTTATATTGCTAGCGCTCTATGCGGCTTATACTATCTTATAAATATATAGTGCATTTAATATAATATAGACTACATATATATTGAATTATGCTGCAGCATACTGCGGTATGCATATACTAATTTTTCTAATTCTATTAGTATATAGCCTATTGGACAATGTATGCAGTATATTGCTGCTGGATAAATCAAAAAGGTTCGGACAGTCCGTAATAAAAATTCAATCCTTTATTGTGAAATCATTAAAACGTAGGAACACACAGGAGTAACAGAGTAGGTGTATTACCTAAACTGGCTTACGCGTTTCGGCGTTAGCCGTAGTCATAGCCATAGGTGTAGGGCGTAACCCCTGCCTTATATAATACGTATTAAGACATCATTGGTTAACAGAAATTCAAATTAAAAACAAGAAAAGAATACACTTACTCATTAATAAGACCTTTCACTGATACAATTGTTACAAGGCATTATATTCAGGAACAACTATTAGAACCAAATAATCATTGTAGTTATAACTATGTGTATATCGTTAGAAATATATTATCTCTTTACGTTACCTATGGGACAATGTTTGAAATTGACACGGGCCTGTATTTTAATGTATACCAATGTACATAAGAGCCTCTTCACATACTAGACATTGATTTTGTAAGTAAACAGTTACACATGTCAATATATGAAAAGAAATTTACACACCAAGACACTGCATAATCATAACATAGTTAATATATATATATTTGCGATACATCTTTGTAGTTCCTGAATAATGTGAATTATAAATTAGATTAGAAACTAGAGATAGAAATAGAGATGAACAATGGAACCTGTGAGTATTGTGTAATTATTTGGTACTAAATCTGGAAAAGGTCCCAAGCCTCTTGGTATACTATATCGCTAATATGAAAATATATGCTAAATATTATATATATCTTGAGGCGACTTAAGCCCAGACTTCATCTCACACAATCTTAGCTGAGTGACATAAATATTCATTCAATATATGTGGCCCATTATTTACAATCAACATAGCTAGGCATCATTTAAACAAGAGAGAGATGTACGGGAGATGTAATTATTCCCAAAAATTTATTAGGTCATATTTGGAATTAAGACCTTTAGGGATTCGTGTCTCCAATTTAAAGATCCAGTACATCTCTCTCTTGGCCAAAATCCGTTCTTTACTACCTCCTCTTTTTGGTGTTACTATTCTTTCAATGATACACCATCTGAGGGAGTTAACATTTTTATTGTGCATGGTGACAAAATGCTGCACCAAAGGTGTGGCAGCCTTACCTAGTGACAGTGTGGACAGATGTTCTCTGATCCTAGAGTTAGCATCCCTTTCGGTGAGTCCTACATATTGTTTGCAACAAAGAGTGCATTCCAAAAGATATACAATGCATTCAGTGGTACAATTTAGGCATGATTTTATACTAAAGCTTTCCCCTGTGACACACGATCTAAAGTCTGTGGTGATCTGTGCAAAGTCACAGGGCCTACATTTTCTACGCCCGCACCTAAACATACCTTGATGTCTTAACCAGGATGAATCTGAGTTACTTATTTGTTTCAACTGTGTGGGTGCCAATCTCAAACCTAAAGTGTGGTTTTTGCGATAAGAACATTTAATGCCCAATTTGGCCGTATCTTGTAAGCCATCATCTGCCACTAGTAGTGCAAAGTGCTTTTTTATTATTGCACAAATTTGAGAATATTGAGAACTATACCCTGTTACGAAGTAAACACCTTCACTTGTTTCTGGTTTATTTTGTACTTTCTCTCTGGTAATCAATGTTTGTCTATCAATCATATCTACTTCCCTTCTGGCTCTCAAGATATCCCTTTTGGGGTATTTCCTTTCTTTAAGTCGATTTACCAGGTCATCTGCAGCAGCTAAGTATTCTTTAGGATTACTGCAATTACGCTTAAGCCTAGTAAATTGCCCTTTTGCCACCGCATATCTCACATGTTCTGGGTGGCTACTTGCAGCATGGAGGAGTGTATTCCCAGATATTGGTTTGCGATACACAGTAGAATCAATAATACCGTCCTCTCTACCCTTGAGAGTCAAGTCCAAAAAATTAATGGACTCTGAATTGCATTTAAATGTAAACCGCAAGCCATCACTGTTATTATTGAGATAGTTTACAAACTCAGGAATTAGATTTTGGGGACCATTCCAGATTAGCAACAGGTCATCGATAAAACGTTTATACATTATGATGTACTGACGGTAGGGATTTCCTTCTCCAAAGATGTGGATCATTTCCCACCACCCTAACACCAAATTGGCATAGGATGGTGCGAATTTGGCTCCCATGGCCGTACCACACCTTTGGAGGAAGAAATCCCCCTCAAAACGGAAAAAGTTATGCGTAAGCAAAAACCTGGCCATCTCCAGAATAAATTTCTGGAATCCTTCAGAGTATTTCGTAAAGTGAAATAAGAAAAACTGTAGAGCTTTTAATCCCATAGAATGGGGAATGGAAGAGTACAGTGAGACTGCATCAATAGTAAGCCATGTGTAATCCCTATTCCAAGTAATGTTTTGAACCAAATTCAATACATGTTTAGTGTCCTGGATATGGGAATGTAATGAAAATACCAAGGGTTGCAACAAAGCATCTAACCATTCGGATGCGTGTTCTAAAAGTGAGTCGATGCCACTTATAATGGGCCTGCCCTGTACGTTGGAGAGGGATTTATGAACCTTTGGTAGATGATGGAACCAAGGGGTCTTGGGATGTTCTACTATCAAGTAATCCATAGTCTGACGATCAATGTAACCTCCCTGGACTCCATCATCCAAAAGGCTAATCAAATCTTTTTTAAAAAGTCCCATAGGTAACGTAAAGAGATAATATATTTCTAACGATATACACATAGTTATAACTACAATGATTATTTGGTTCTAATAGTTGTTCCTGAATATAATGCCTTGTAACAATTGTATCAGTGAAAGGTCTTATTAATGAGTAAGTGTATTCTTTTCTTGTTTTTAATTTGAATTTCTGTTAACCAATGATGTCTTAATACGTATTATATAAGGCAGGGGTTACGCCCTACACCTATGGCTATGACTACGGCTAACGCCGAAACGCGTAAGCCAGTTTAGGTAATACACCTACTCTGTTACTCCTGTGTGTTCCTACGTTTTAATGATTTCACAATAAAGGATTGAATTTTTATTACGGACTGTCCGAACCTTTTTGATTTATCCTGTGATTTCACCAGCCAGGATAGTCCGTTACCATATAGAGCAGACATCATTTAGCTTTTATCGAGCACCATCACAACCACTTTGGAGTTACTGTGGATATACATCCAATCCCAATTGAAGTTTGGGCCACACACCTCCATTTGCTGGTCCGGATTGGATACTCACAAGCCATCCCGCTGACGTCACCTTCCTCCGTTCCCTCTGAACGCGGCTTGATTGAAATTGTATCATCCAGCTAAGCGGCCACGCTGGGTTAGCGTGGGGAGTGGTCACAAGTTTGCAGTGCTGTGACTATCCCTGAGGCCGGTGGATCGATCGGGCATTAGCCGCATAAGAGAATGGTCCGGAGGCCAGCCTGGTTTGGATATGAGGTGAGCGCACTAACTTTTCTATATGAACTTTGCTTTGCGGGTTTACATTGGCTTGTCACCGAGGGGGACTGAACGCTAACAGAGGAACGCTTCTCTATATATTTGTCAAGATATGTGTGCCCAACAGTGACTTGTGTTTTGCTGCTGTAAAGCTATATTTAGACGAACATTTTTACATGTTTGACCTACACAGAAGGCAATCGATAGGTCATCAGGGATAGCCCCACTTTTTCACTATAACAATCGTATATTGCTGCTGCACATATGTTTATCCCCTAATATTATTGGTAGTTTGGTTATCATGTCACATCTAAATTGTTTAGTAACCACCATTATATCCTTTATTATTATATACTATATATGAGACAACTTTTGATATGGTGAGTTTATGAACATGATTTTGGTTATATTTTATAAGTATACTTCTGTCTCATCATCATGTTCAAGTTTTACTGATTGGTTTCACTTGTTCATGTGTGAATATAACTATAATAACAATTTGATGAAGGTATTAGTATACTTATATATGACTTCAGCCAGGTAATTAAAGGGTTAAATATAGGTGTGTTGAGCTCCTCCAATGAGAGGAGGCTATTTGTTTTAAATAGTATGCACATGTTGTAAGATTTTAAGTTTATGACTACGGTCTGTTGACCGAAACTGGTCAAACTTTGTTTCACCTTGTTTTTACTCTTGGTGTCCAGCTGTATACCCATGGATTATTCTAATAAAGTTTACTTCTTTTAATCAACCAGAGCATCAGCCTCACAAAGTTTTTGCTTAAGGGATTTGGAACATTCTCTTTTTTTTACTATTCAAATCAGAATAGGTAATTTTTTTCCTCAGAGATAGTTTCACAAATGTTTTATATTGAATCAAAGCCAATGACCCTGTCGCCCAGTCATCTTCCCTTTGTCTACTGCAAGGTTCATTCTGTGATAACTGCCAACCAGATGAAGTGATGATGGCATGACAGCATTGCTAATCAATCTGATTGCAGAATTGCTGGTAGATGAGGAGCTAAGATTAAAGGATGTATGGGATATGCATAAGGCTAGCCTAAGAATTAATTAAAGGGATGTTTAAATGCTGGACATAACTTCAAAAGAATTGTTATTACTTGCTATTCTATTGGTTTTCCTCCTGTGTCTGCATTTCTCCTCCGAGCCTTTAAATGTACCAGTAGGTAAAGATCCACATTTTCACTCTGGGTCGGACCACCATCTTGCCTTGCACTTTGACAAAAGTCATTGTCAGATCAGTACTATTTTAGTTTATTCTCAAAGCTGTATCATGTGACTCAGGTTAAGAATATACAATATGGAATAGGAGGTTTGCATTTTTGCAGTTTTCATACACAATTTCAAGGTTACATAATTTACATATGAAAGGCCACCTCAATAATATAGAGCAATGTGGTATCTGCAAAAATTGTAATGCTCCAGCTATGTATAATTCAAAGTATAGCTGTCAAAAAGCACATGATCTGTGAATGTGCACTGTGTCTGTCATCGAGCACACAAATAAGTGAGCTACAAGATGTCAGCATCCAGTTTGAAGATGTGGAGCTTAACCAACCAGCACCAGTAAGGAGTTAAAAAGAGAATGTCATTTAGAGAGCTGCAAAAGGAGGAAAAACAACAATCATGGGAAGTAGTAACCAAGTTATTATAGTTGTACCCAGCAGTTTCATGTCCCTTTATGTTTACACTTTAAAATGATAAATAGGGCTCCAATGAGTAGGCAGCATACACCCACATATGACATTGCACACGCCCAATCGGATGTAATTGAGATGAATGAAATCCGCCACACTTTAGGTGGCATTGAGGTTAAGTAGTAGCAGGCTTAAGACAGCTGCTACTTAACTAGCGTTTCAGGCTCACTCATGCTGGGGCTCCGAAACTGCTCTTGCAGCTTGATAAATGGAGCCCATAGATAATATGGGCCTTACAATTCTTATCTGACATTAATGTTACTTTGTTTTTGTGTATGTTTAATTACTGCACCTGTTCAAATGCACACTCGTCACACTTTGGTCAATAAATCAAATACCATTTAAGGGACCTTCATGATGGAAATACAGAGACAGAGAGAGAGAGAGAGAGAGAGAGAGAGAGAGAGAGAGAGAGAGAGAGAGAGAGAGAGAGAGACAGAGAGAGAGAGAGATAACACAATTATAAAAGAAAAAATTAAATGTACTTTTATTATAACATTTAGTTTGTTTTGTTGAAATGCAGGTAGATAGGCTCAGGCACGTTACCTACCTAGGTATTCTCTTTCAACAATGATTTCCATGAGAACAAAGTACATTTGATAACAGAAATAAATTGTAAACTTAATTTTTAAATTATTATAATTTATTTAGCGCTCTATGCTCTATCTGAATCATGAAAGAAAAATGGTTGCATTTAATGTTCCTTTTAAGATAGGTAATAGCAAATGTATTATTTATCCCCTACATCTAGAAGTCAAGCATTAAACAGTGTGAGTACCTTTGGGGACACATATGCTATTTACATTGATCTATTAATAGGAGAACTTTACATTATTCTCTGCACACAATTAAAGGTGAAATGTATTTTACTAATGGATTTCTAATGGGATTTATATATGTGTCCACAGGTTTTTTATGTACATTAAATGAAACATAATATTTTCCTCTTCATCATACATGTGTTCTCATTATTCTTACCCTGCATAAAATTCTTGATGTCTTCTACCAATTTTAATTTGTATACATATGTAATATTAGTGTTGGGTCTTTTGTTAAAAATTCAGTTACCAAACACTGTGTTAAAACTGGAAATAGAACAGCAAGTGCTGAGTGATTATTTTTTAATACCTGCCCAAAAGCAGGTGCATTGTTTGTGACAACCACTGTCTATATGGTTGTGCCCTCTTGTAGGAAAATTGATGAAATCATTATTTTTTTTGTGCATTCAGCACTTTTGGATACATACATTCCAAATACTGTGTAGCTTCAACTCTCAATTATGAAAACATGATAAAAATAGGAAAAAGGCAACAACAACAAAAAAAATCCCAAAAAAATCATAATAATGTTCTCTACAAGCTACTTTTGCATAAGTTGATAAAGCTTTTTATTATTTTGGAACACGGTACATTTTACTTATTGTAAATTACCTATCTGTTCTTAAATAACATATTTGAAGCATATGTTTAAATTTATTTATTAATGGTTTAAATAACGTGCACTAACAAAGGCTAAAAAAGCTTGAAAGTCATAACGGTAATATTTTATGTAAAAATGATAATAATGCCTAATTGTATTCTCCAGAGACAATGCATAACCTATTTTCACTGAAAAATAGGTTATTTACTTATCTGGTATAGGAATGCCTTGTATGTAAGGATATTAAAAAGTATCCACAATGTTCTTTGTGAGTTTAATGAATATTGATTGCACACACCACGTTTATAATGCTATTGGAGCAGATTTTGGATTAATAAAAATTTTTGTTAAATAATAAAAAAAACCAAAAATGTTGAAACGCCTTTTAAACACAGAGAAATACAGATTAAACCAATATTATAGATTTTTGCAATGTATCAAATAATAACATTATCCAAATATCCTAATAATTATAAAAACATGTTTCATACATGACATATTTGACATAATGTTTTGTTAGCAGAAGAAAAAATATTATTTTTCTTTTTTTTTTTTACATTATGCAGAAGCCATGATTGGATTACAAATTTGCATTACATGACTGAAAACATATTGCTCTGTCTCTTAGAATATAACATTAGTATCTGACAGAAAACTGCTGGAATGACTGTAAATTATAAAGAAAAAAATCTGTTTCTGTATTCACAGCTATTTTTATTCATTAAATCTGACAATTTTCCTGTCATACTTTGTCACAGATATAAATATCAAAGGTTGGGGTGAAATCATACTTATAAAAAAGTTTTGTGCGTCCATTGGAAAAAAAAATGCTCATTTTGATAAATTTTTACAAGTATAATCCTATTAAATTGTTTGTGAGATGGAGCAATAAAGTTTATTCTTCCCCTGAGTTTTTATTTATATTTTAAAGAATTGATTCTTAAAGAGCCCTTAAGAATGTGAAAAGGGTAAAAAAAAAAAAGGTTAAGAAAAACTAGAATAATTTGCGACATGACATATATATCAAGTCTTTTTAGTTATAAGTTAAAATGTATAAAATCAAATCTTTTATGCCAGACGATAAGCCTGCCCAGAGGGCAGTCTATGTTTAAAAAATACAAACCCCCAAGCTAAAGTTACAAAAAATAAAAAAAGCAAAATTACAGAAAAAATAAACAAAGCTATCCAAAATAAAAATGTAAACCTAAACTAATACCCATATAAAAATAAAAAAATCCCCCCAAAATAAAAAAAACCTTACACTAAAAAAAAAAATGCCCTAAAGGGGCATTTGTATGGGCATTCAAGCCCCCAAAAACCTAATCTAAAAAAAAACACCCCAAAAATTAGAATTAAAAAGCCTAAACCTAAGCCCCAAATAGGTACTCACTGTTCCTGAAGTCAGGCGGAGAAGGTCTTCTTCCAGGCGGCTTCATCATCTTCTATCTTCATCCGGAGTGAAGGTGGCATGGAGCGGAGGTGCAGAGTTGTGTTCCCGATGCCTGGATCCTTAGCGGCGGACCTCAATGGCTATGATCCTCGGCAGTGGCGTTCCTCGGTGGCATGGAGGCTCCTCTTCATCCGATGTCCATCGTAGACTGAAGATTGAATGCAAGGCACCGCAATCAATTTGGGGTACCTTGCATTCCTATTGACTGAAATTTTGAAATCAGCCAACAGGATTAGAGCTACTGAAATCCTATTGGCTGTTCAAATCAGCCAATAAGATTTCAGTAGCTCTCATCCTATTGGCAAATTTCAAAATTTCAGCCAATAGGAATGCAAGGTACCCTAATAAATATAGGGTACCTTGAATCTTCTGTGTGCAACAGACGATCACATGAAGAGGAGCCGCCATCGCTACCATGAACTGCTACCATTGAGGATCCAGTTATCGGGATCACAGCTTCGCACCTCGGCTCCGCGCCACCTTCACTCCGGATGAAGATAGAAGATGATGGATTCCATTTGGAAGAAGACCTCCGCCGGACGACAGGAACAGTGAGTACCTATTTGGGGCTTTGATTTAGGCTTTTTATTCTAATTTGTGGGGTGTTTTTTTTTAGATTAGGGATTTTTTGAGCTTGAAAAATAGCTGATTGCCCTTTTAAGGGCAGTAAAAGGGCTAAATGCCCTTTTAAGGGCAATGCACATACAATTGCCCCTTTAGGGGAAATGGGTAGTTTAGTTTTTTTTTTAGTGTTAGGTTTTTTATTTTGGGGGGGTTAGGTGGGTGGGGGTTTTTACTGTTAGGGGGGACTTAGTATTTTTTAGAGGTAAAAGAGCTAAGGGCTATTGGTAGTTTAGACTAGGGGGTGTTTTTGTTTTGGAGGGGCTTTTTTGTTCTCATAGGGATTAGGTATCATTTTTTAAATTTTTGATAATTTTGTTTATTTTTTTTCTGTAATGTTAGACTTTTTTATTTTTTGTAATTTAATGTTAGGTTATTTTATTTTAATTGCAATTTAGTAGTAATTGGGGTAAATTTAGGGGGTGTTAGGTCAGAGAGCTTAGTAATTAAATTAATTATTTGCGTTGTGGGGGGTTGGCAGTATAGGGGTTAATAGGTTAATTAGGTTTATTGCGATGTGGGGGGTTGGCGGTTTAAGAGTTAATAGGTTAAATAGGTTTATTGAGATGGGGGGGGTTGATGGTTTAGGGGTTAATATTTTAATTGTGTTATTTGCGGATTAGGGGATAATAACTTTATTATTTTGCAATGTAGGGGTTGACGGTTTAGGTGTTTGTTAATACTTTGTGCGGGAGGTTAGGTTTTATTTTTATTTCTTGTGGGCGGTTACGTGTTTTTTAGCTATTTTGTGCGATTGCACTTTCTTTTTTTGGCTGCCTCACGCAGCCAACATTCCTTTGAGGATGCGTGTGCAAATGGCGATGGACACATTACAAGCGCGATTATAGTATAGATATGCTTTTATATTTACATGATATAAACCTTTAAAGGGATATGTTACTAAAAAATAAATATGGAAAATCAGAAGTAAAACTTATTACAATTATATTTTCTGTGAAAAAAAAAATGTAAATCTGTTTGTTTTTTTAAATAGAAACTAACAAGAACCACATGACTATTGTCCTGGGAGTGGGACTCTACTTCTCACTGACTAATGGGCAACCCTTACAGTTTTTATTAATTACTGAAAAATATTAAAAAAAAAAACAAGACAATGTAAAGACTTACACTAAACAGAACTTTGCAAGCAGAAAAACAAACTTTATAACAACCAAAACAGCTGAGTTGCTGAATAATCCACTACAATACTGTTTATAACCTTTCCTGTAGTGGTGCTATTTTTGACCAATAGCTCCTTCAGCATCACCCATGTTATGCAGACCTTGCTGTCAAGACACCCCTCAACCTTGAGGGTAAGTTAAACTATGAATATCACAACTTCCAGGACAGGAGGAAAAGCAACTAAACTCTGTACTCCCAAAGAATGTCAGGTTCCCGTTAATAAAGTGACACTTGAGAGACGCAGGAAGAAAAGGAAGATGAAGAATGAAAAGAAGAAGAGAAAACTCTACAAGAAAGAGAATACATGTTTACTTTTTTGGGGTGGCTTGGTTAGGAGTCTGAAAATCAGCACAATGCTATTTAAAAAAAGCAAAACTATGCAATGTTACAAAAACACTCGATCCGGATGATTGACACCCCCTACTAGCAGCCTATGCTGTCTTCATTTAGCGATGCAGAGTGCACATAATTCGCTATAGGGCATCATGTCCGCCCAGGGTATGATAAATCTACCCCAAAGTATGGACAGGTAAATGGAAAATTAGATTTAATACTGGAAAATTCAAGGTTCTACATTTTGGAAGTAAAAATAACAGGCAACTTATTATTTAAATGGGACTAGACTAAGCAAAACAGAGGAGGAAATGTATTTGGGAGTAGTTTTAGATAACAAGCTTAAGACTAGGGATGGGCGAATGTTTCTAAAAATTCGAAATTTAAAACGAATTTTGATACATTCGTTCGTTCAAATCGAATTTAGAATGTTTAAATAACATTCTAACATTCTATTTTTGAATTTTCATCTTCTAATTTTTTTTAAAAAATCGAAAATATTCGTTCGAATAATAGAATGTTTAACTATGTATTCATTCAATTTCAAAATGTAATATTCAAATGCAAATGTAAGATTCAAATTCGAAATAGTATTTCTAGTGTACAACTGTGTTTAATAAATGTAATATTCGAATTCGAATGTGACATTCGAATTCGAATGTCACATTAGAATTTTAAATAATATTTCTAGTCTAATACTGTGTTTTTAAAATGTAATATTCAAATTTGAATGTAACATTCAAATTTAAATGTGACATTCTAATTTGAAATAGTATTTCTAGTCTACAACTGTGTTTAATAAATGTAATATTCAAATTCGAATGCTATATTCAAATTCGAATGTCACATTCAAATTCGAAATAGTATTTCTAGTTTACAACTATGTTCAATAAATGTTATATTCGGATTTGAATGCTGCATTCGAATTCGAATGTAACATTCAAATTCAAAATAGTATTTCTAGTCTACTGTGTTTTATAAATGTAATATTTGAATTTGAAATAGTATTTCTAGTCTAATACTGTGTTTTATAAATGTAAAATTCGAAATTGAATGTGACATTCAAATTCGAAATAGTATTTCTAGTCTACAATTGTGTTTTATAAATGTAATATTTTAATTCGAATGTGACATTCAAATGTGACATTTGAATTCGATTGAAATACCAAAAATAATGGAGCACAGGAAATTAGCGTCTTTTCTTCAAAGCATTTATTGGAATAAACAGCATAAGGAAAGGATAAAATAATATACTTGCAAGTACAGAGTGACTGGTATGACGCGTTTCGGCCTAAGCCGTCATCAGATACCTAGGTAGCATCTTGTACTTTGGCCTTTTATAGGCATATGTGTTTAACCTGAATAGGAACACCTGGAAACCATCAATTGTTAGTTCTAATTGTAATTCTAATGGTACATTAACCATTAAGTCTCTACTAACAGCTTACATATTGAGCTCTGGGAAAAGAGTAACCACATATTATATGCACTAGATTAATGTTTATAAATGCTGTACCTGTATAAAAAATCAGTTAGCATTATTTGATATGTATTAAATTTTAACACATGTTCCACAAAAGTATCTACTTTGATTTAAAGTTACTTATTATGTATGTCAATACTAAATATAAACAAGTCTCAGCAATAAGGACTAAATTAGTGCTACAATTCGAATGTGACATTCGAAAATTGTAAATAACTTTCGATAAAAGAATTTTTAAGAATATTCGTTCTTATCAACATTCTATTACGTAAATCAAATTTCTACAATAACATTCATTCTAACATTCGAATATAAACACATTCGCCCATCCCTACTAAAGATGGTGCGCAGTGCAGGACAGTGGCTTCTAAGGCTAGTAAGATACTAGCATTTATTAAAAAGGCATTGATGCAAGAGAGGAAAGCAAAATTCTGTCACTATATAAATTCCTGGTAAGATCTCACCTTGAGTATGGAGTGCAGTTTTGGGGACCAATCTCTAAAAAAGACATTGCAGACTTAGAAAAAGTTCAGAGGAGGACCACAAAACTAATAAGGGGAATGGAGAATGTAAGATATGAGGAGAGGTGACTAGATTATCTACACTATAATTGCGTTTGTCTGTCTCCGTCGCCAGTTGCACACGCATCCTCAATGGAATGTTGGCAGTGCAAGGCAGCCAAAAGAATTCACCTGGATGCAGCATAGCAGCATCCAGGTGGATTCCAAAAATGGCAGGGTAGTGAAAGAATCCATCGAAATTTCGGTGGATTCTTTTACCACCCTACCCTTTTCAGAATCCACCGGGATTCAGCATAGGCAAACACGAAGCAGCACAAAATAAAAATAAAAACATGTAACTGCCGGCACGAAGTATAACAAAAACCACCTAACTTCCCTCACAAAGTATTAACAAACACCTAAACCGCAAAATCCAACATCGCAAAATTATAAAGTAATTAATCCCAAATCCACAAATAACATAATTAAAATATTAACCCCTTAACCGTCAACCATCCACATCACAATAAACCTAATTAATCTATTAACATGTTATCCGCAAAACCCCCATAAAACATACACTTCACAAAAGCAGAGCAATGTTAAACAAATACATAGAATGATACGGGCAACTGACCCGTCAGAGAGCAAATAATGATGGATAAAGTCCAAGAGAAGTTTAGAATGTCTCTTATAGTCCATTAAATGGAGGTAGTGCTCTCCGTTAGGTACCATTCATCATTCCAACCGAGGAATGGCTCTGAGATATATATACAACTTGATACAAACATATGAGAACAATCAAACATTGTAACAGAATAAAAACAGCAAAAAATAAATAAAAAAAGAAAACAATTATGCAGCTATGAAGAATATCAAAAAAATATTATAGATCAAATAGTCTATATTTCCATGTTATAGAAGAAAAGTGCAGCTGTATTGATAAGTGTAAGTTCCCTAAGAGGTTGTAGATATTGTGCCTGTCTCTGAGCAGTTGTTAGGGGAAAAGAGGGGAGGGGAGAGGAGGAAGTTACAACGGTTGGACCGCTATATCAATGGAAGGCTGTAGGGAATGCAGGTATTCCTCCCAAATTAAACAGATTTATAAGAAATCCTCTATTTTATGTAGTTTCGAGTAATGGTACTGTTCTAACTCTACAGCAGTGGTCACCCTATCACACCAAAATTGTAAGATAGGTAAGGTTGGTTGTTTCCAATAATATGGAATGTATCTTTTGGCCATGTTAACCATAACAGCAAGAAGTTTAAGTTTCAACACAAAGGTGATCTGAGGGAAATAATTAAAAAGGAAGGTCCATGGGGTATGTGGGAGGGAGGCACCTATTACTAACTGTATTTCCTCTCTTATTTGAGACCAATACGTTTATGCGACTGGGCATGCATGACCACCACAAGTAGGTGAATGTACCACGCTGTGAACAACCTCTCCAGCAATCAGTACTAGAGCCCGGAAACAATTTCCCAAGCTTATCAGGGGTATAGTACCATCTACTAAGGAGTTTTGTGTTCATTTCCGCTATATTTATAGAGGATGCAGAGGAACTCATCTGTTTATATATTATTCTCCACGTTTTAGGAGTTTTTTGATCATTAAGCTCTCTCTCCCAGCTGTTACAGTGAGACGGAGGGTGTATTGAGCGGTGTGAAAGTAACAGTTTATAAGATATGGAAAGGATACCCGTTGTCGGGAATGGTAGGTGGCACAATGATTCGAATGGAGTTAAAGGTCGCGTCAGGTTGTGTCTATCCGTATGTTTTGAAATGTAGTGTCTAAGCTGGTAGTATTTAAGCCAATTGTTTAGGGTATGGCCTACAATCTCTGTCACTTCTTCTCTAGATTTAAGTTTACCATCTTGTAGGAGTAGGTAATGAGTTATCGTCTGGGAGAGTGTATAATTGGTGGTTGTGTGTATTGCAAGTTGGAAAGGAACTGCGGGGTTGTCTAGGAGGGGTGTCAGTGGAGAGCACGGCGTAGAAATCGTCTTATATCCCCGTAAGACTTTCCCCAATACATTAAATGTTCCTTGAATCAGGAGGGGGAAATCTGAGGGATTCTGTTCACATTTTTTTGTGAACCAACATCTACCACTCAGCTGGCCTCCCCTTGAAAATTCATGCTCCAGGCCCACCCACTCCTTATGACTAGCATGTCTACACCAATCCACTATTCTAGTCAGAAACGTTGCAAAACGATACAATAACAGGTTTGGGACTCCAAGCCCCCCCTCTAATTTAGTGCGATATAAAGTTTGAGTAGTGACCCGGGGGCGTTTATGATTCCAAATATATGAGTTGATAAGTTTCTAAATGGTGGTAGATAGAGGCGTCAGGGATAGGAATGGGTAGTGCCTGTGTAATATAGAGAATTTTAGGGAGTATTACCATTTTAATGGCGTTCACCTTACCCAGCCAAGATATCGGTTTATTGGACCAGGAGTTCAAGGTAGAGGCTATGTGTTTTTTCAGAGGGTCAAAGTTTAAGGAAACCAGTTTATGTAGATGTAGAGTGATCAATATCCCTAAATATTTGATTGATATTGGTTGGTGTTTAAATTGGTGCAAATTAAGTATTTGCAAGTCCTCAGGCGTTGTTTTTAAATCAATGAATTTAGATTTGGTGTTATTAATGCGGATGTTGGGCATAGTCCCGTATTTTTGAAAAAGAAGAAGTAGGGAGGGAATGGAAGTAGAGGGATTTGTAAGTGTGAGTATAATGTTGTCTGCATATAATGAAGTCTTATACTCCTGTGGTCCTATAGTGATACCTGTGATCGAGGGTGTAGTCCTAATATATGTTGCTAGGACTTTCATTGCCAGGATAAACAACGTAGGGGAGAGTGGGCATCCCTGTCTAGTCCCATTGTTTATTTGAAAAGAAGGGGATAGGGAGTCATTTAGTTTTATTTTGGCCATAGGAGCGTTATATAAAGCAAAAATCTTATGGACAAATTGATCATCAAACCCGAATCTCTGCAAGGTGTGAGTAAGAAAGGGCCAGCTTAACCGATCAAAAGCTTTTTCGACATCTATGGACAGAATTATAGAAGGGATGTGGTTTTTTTGTAGCAAATTCAATAATATTTAATATTTTAATGGTGTTGTCTCGGGCCTCTCTTCGGGGGGGGAGTAAAACCTACTTGGTTAGTGTGGATAATTTCTGGGATAATCTTGTTTAATCGGGTGGTAAGGATTTTAGCATAAAGTTTAATATCTAGATTCAATAATGATATTGGACGGAAATTTGAGGGTGTTATGGATGGTTTACCAATCAGGCTTCGGAATGACCACCACGTGCGCCTCCAACATAGGGGAGAATTTTGCCCCATCTGCTATCTCATTGAACAGCTTTGTTAAGTGAGGTATCAGGGTTTCTCGGAATGTCTGATAATATTTCACTGAAAAAACATCTGGGCCTGGACTTTCCCCTAGTTTCAGATCTTGTATGGCAAATGCTATCTCCTGTGGGGTAATGTGTGAGTTGAGGTCCTGTAATTGCACATCAGTGATAGAAGGGAGTGGGCAGTTCTGAGTAAATTGTGAAATAGCATTTTCAAGTTGGGAGGGGGGGATCTCAGGGTTTATATTATATAAGTCGGAGTAATAGGAATGGAATGCCCGAAGAATATCTGGAGTGGTTTTCTGGGGAGGTTTACCCGGGGTTTGTAATTCATATATGTGAGATTTGAGCTTTCGCTTTCTAAGGGTTCTCACCAGGTATTTTCCCGCTCTGTTACTCTGAAAGTGAAATAAACTGTTTGTCTTTTTAATGTATGATATTCTATTTGTAGAAAATCATCTAATGTATTTCGCGTGTCTGCAATTTTGGAAAGGATAGAGGAGTCTGTTGGGGATTGTTTGTGTTGAAAGATTAGATGTGAGAGCGTGGACGTAAGATCTTGGTATGACTGTCATTGTACTTTGTTGACTAGGGACTTTAATTTGATAATTTCACCTCAGAGGAAACATTTGTGCGCCTCCCAGACGGAGAATTGATTAGGTGTTGAAGGAGTATTAATAAGAAAACATTCAGTCAGGGTGTTGTTTAATTTAGTAACATGTTCAACGTTACCAAGGAGTGTATCGTCCAATGTCCAGTGGTAAGGGTTGTTTATGTGTTCTGGCCAATTAATATGGAGTTGGACCGCAGAATGGTCTGACCATGGGGTGGGTGAGATGGTGCATTTAGTGAGTTGGGATAATCCCATCTGGTTAGTAAAAATGTAATCTATAGGATTTATTAGGGTAAGAATAAAACGTGTAATCCCTTTCAACTGGGTGCATGAAGCGCCAAGTGTCATAAAGTTTATGGAGTCTAAGATGCTTCCAAAAAAATGTAAGGAATTTGGTGTTTGGTTTCGTGAGGGGGTTGGTGCTATCTAACTGTGGCTGAAGAGGAAAATTAAAATCTCCTCCCAAATAAACCGGTCCTTTAGATACGTCTAGGAGTCTGTTAAACATTTTGATAAAGAAGGGCTTTGGGGTAATATTTGGTGCTTAATGTTAACAAGGGTTATAGGCTGTCCATAGAGAAGGCCCATCAAGCCTAAGAATCTGCCCTCTGTGTCTACTGTTTTATTGATCAGTGTGAAGGGTAATGTCCTTTTAAATAAGATGCTAACCCCACATTTTTTAGTGGGGCCGGAGCTGTGAAAATGTTGGGTATATATACGGCCGAAGTATTTTGACCAACTCTGCCTCTTAAAATGAGTCTCCTGTCGGTAAATAATATCTGCCCCACGTTTTGCTAAATCAGACAACGCCTTGGAACGTTTACAGGGAGAGTTAAATCCTTTTGCATTTTGTGATAAAATAATTAAAGGACGGGGTTTCAAACGCCTAGATTTAGTTTTGCGTTAGCTGTCAAAACCAGCGTTAGGGGCTACTAACGCTGGTTTTGGGCTACAGCTGGTATTTAGAGTCGTGTAGGTAAGGGTCTAACGCTCACTTTCCAGCCGCGACTTTTCCATACCACAGATCCCCCTACGCCATTTGTGTATCCTATCTTTTCAATGGGATCTTTCTAACGCCGGAATTTAGATACTTGGCTGGAGTGAGAGTTAGAACTCTAACGACAAAACTCCAGCCGCAGAGAAAAGCCAGGAGTTAAGAGCTTTTTGGGCTAACGCCGGTTCATAAAGCTCTTAACTACTGTGCTCTAAAGTACACTAACACCCATAAACTACCTATGCACCCCTAAACCGAGGTCCCCCCACATCGCCGCCACTCTAATAAAAATTTTTAACCCCTAATCTGCCGACCGCACACCGCCGCAACCTACGTTATCCCTATGTACCCCTAATCTGCTGCCCCTAACACCGCCGACCCCTATATTATATTTATTAACCCCTAATCTGCCCCCCCCAACGTCGCCGCCACCTACCTACAATTATTAACCCCTAATCTGCCGACCGGACCTCACCGCTACTATAATAAAGTTATTAACCCCTAATCCGCCTCACTCCCGCCTCAAAAACCCTATAATAAATAGTATTAACCCCTAATCTGCCCTCCCTAGCATCGCTGACACCTAACTTCAATTATTAACCCCTAATCTGCCGACCGGACCTCGCCGCTACTCTAATAAATGGATTAACCCCTAAAGCTAAGTCTAACCCTAACACTAACACCCCCCTAAGTTAAATATAATTTTTATCTAACAAAATAAATTAACTCTTATTAAATAAATTATTCCTATTTAAAGTTAAATACTTACCTGTAAAATAAACCCTAATATAGCTACAATATAACGAATAATTATATTGTAGCTATTTTAGGATTTATATTTATTTTACAGGCAACTTTGTATTTATTTTAACTAGGTACAATAGCTATTAAATAGTTAATAACTATTTAATAGCTACCTAGTTAAAATAATTACAAAATTACCTGTAAAATAAATCCTAACCTAAGTTACAATTAAACCTAACACTACACTATCAATAAATTAATTAAATAAAATACCTACAATTATCTACAATTAAACCTAACACTACACTATCAATAAATTAATTAAATAAAATACCTACAAATAAATACAATTAAATAAACTAACTAAAGTACAAAAAATAAAAAAAGAACTAAGTTACAAAAAATAAAAAAATAATTTACAAACATTATAAAAATATTACAACAATTTTAAGCTAATTACACCTACTCTAGGATTCTATCAGCCAATCGGAATTAAGGTAGGAAAATTCTGATTGGCTGATGGAATCAGCCAATCAGATTGAGCTTGCATTCTATTGGCTGTTTGGAACAGCCAATAGAATGCGAGCTCAATCTGATTGGCTGATTCCATGAGCCAATCAGAATTTTCCTACCTTAATTCCGATTGGCTGATAGAATCCTATCAGCCAATCGGAATTCGAGGGACGCCATCTTGGATGACGTCCCTTAAAGGAACCGTCATTCGTCGGGAAGTTGTCGGCCAGGATGGATGTTCCGCGTCAGCGGAATGAAGATGGATCCGGAAGAAAGAAGATTGAAGATGCCGCTTAATAGAAGACTTCAGCCGGATGATGGACCTCTTCAGCCTCCGGTTGGATCAAGACTTTAGCCCGATGATGGAACTCTTCAGCCCCCGCTTGGGCTTGGATGAAGACTTCGGAGCCTCTTGTGGACGGATCGGTGATACCCGGTGTGGTGAAGATAAGGTAAGGAGATCTTCAGGGGCTTAGTTTTAGGTTTATTTAAGGGGGGTTTGGGTTAGATTAGGGGTATGTGGGTGGTGGGTTGTAATGTTGGGGGGGGTATTGTATGTTTTTTTTTACAGGCAAAAGAGCAGAATTCTTTGGGGCATTTTTGTAACTTAGTTCTTTTTTTATTTTTTGTACTTTAGTTAGTTTATTTAATTGTATTTATTTGTAGGTATTTGTATGTAATTAATTTATTGATAGTGTAGTGTTAGGTTTAATTGTAGGTAATTGTAGGTATTTTATTTAATTAATTTATTGATAGTGTAGTGTTAGGTTTAATTGTAATTTAGGTT
This sequence comes from Bombina bombina, assembly GCF_027579735.1. Taxonomy (NCBI): domain Eukaryota; kingdom Metazoa; phylum Chordata; class Amphibia; order Anura; family Bombinatoridae; genus Bombina; species Bombina bombina. The sequence goes on along the minus strand of NC_069500.1, from coordinate 82,350,470 downwards.
AGGATTTATTTTACAGGTAATTTTGTAATTATTTTAACTAGCTACCTATTAAATAGTTAATAACTATTTAATAGCTATTGTACCTAGTTAAAATAAAAACAAAGTTGCCTGTAAAATAAATATTAATCCTAAAATAGCTACAATATAATTATAATTTCTATTGTAGCTATATTAGGGTTTATTTTACAGGTAAGTATTTAGCTTTAAATAGGAATACTTTAGTTAATAAGATTTATTTTATTTCGTTAGATAAAAATTATATTTAACTTAGGGGGGTGTTAGTGTTAGGGTTAGATTTAGCTTTAGGGGTTAATACATTTATTAGAGTAGCGGCGAGGTCCGGTCGGCAGATTAGGGGTTAATACTTGAAGTTAGGTGTTGGCGATGTTCGGGAGGGCAGATTAGGGGTTAATATTATTTATTATAGGGTTTTTGAGGCGGGAGTGAGGCGGATTAGGGGTTAATACATTTATTATAGTAGCGGTGAGGTCCGGTCGGCAGATTAGGGGTTAATAATTGTAGGTAGGTGGCAGCGACGTATGGGGCGGCAGATTAGGGGTTAATAAATATAATATAGGGGTCGGCAGTGTTAGGGGCAGCAGATTAGGGGTACATAGGGATAACGTAGGTTGCGGCGGTGTAAGGAGCTGCAGATTAGGGGTTAAAAAAAATATGCAGGGGTCAGCGATAGCGGGGTCGGCAGATTAGAGGTTAATAAGTGTAAGGTTAGGGGTGTTTAGACTCGGGGTTCATGTTAGGGTGTTAGGTGCAGACTTAGGAAGTGTTTCCCCATAGGAAACAATGGGGCTGCGTTAGGAGCTGAACGCTGCTTTTTTGCAGGTGTTAGGTTTTTTTTTCAGCTCAAATAGCCCCATTGTTTCCTATGGGGGAATCGTTCACGAGCATGTTTTTGAAGCTGGCCGCGTCCGTAAGCACCGCTTGTATTGAGAGTTGCAGTGGCGGTAAATTATGCTCTACACTCCCTTTTTGGAGCCTAACGCAGCCATTCTGTGAACTCTAAATACCAGCGGTATTTAAAAGGTGCGGGTAAAAAAAAGCACGCATAGCTGACGCACCCCTTCTAACGCGAAACTCTAACAGGCCCATTTATCAAGCTCCGTACGGAGCTTGAAGGGCCGTGTTTCTGGCGAGTCTTCAGACTCGCCAGAAACACAACTTATGAAGCAGCGGTCTAAAGACCGCTGCTCCATAACCCTGTCCGCCTGCTCTGAACAGGCGGACAGGAATCGCCGGACATCAACCCGATCGAATACGATCGGGTTGATTGACAGCTCCCTGCTGGCGGCCGATTGGCCGCGAGTCAGCAGGGGGCGGCGTTGCACCAGCAGCTCTTGTGAGCTGCTGGTGCAATGTTAAATGCGGAGAGCGTATTGCTCTCCGCATTTAGCGAGGTCTTGCGGACCTGATCCGCAGTGTCGGATCAGGTCCGCAAGCCCTTTGATAAATGGGCCTGCAAATCTAGCCGTTAGAGTTTTGGTACATCATTGTGGAGGCATATGCGTGTAATAAGCTGTATTGAACAGGGTATATAATTGACCAAAGAGTTGAGAGTTAAACTGTGAGACCTCTTTTGCACATGAAATAGACAATTTTACATAGCATGCATAGCATAGGTAAATACAATAATTCAATAACTTTGAATTAACTTTAAGAACAACAATGTAAGCAAAAAAACAAAATAAACACATCTTTAAGTCTATAATTAGACATAAATTAGAGTAAATATTCTAGGTGGGGTAAAGAAAGCAGACCTCTTAATGAGAATATATATCTCTTTAGACCCTCTATCCCATGAGACTACGGGGGAGGATCATCATTGAAATCCTGGGGAGTGTTGTAAATTATAAAATTATACATGACTTAAGGTGACCTGGGGATAAATAAGGGCAGGGTACCAAGGGTACCAAGGGAGGGGGATGATCATTGTTACCTGGTCAGATGGTATACCCTTCTAATGAAATGTGTACATCAGGGGACCCGTTTTGGTATTGAATTTTGCGAGAGAGTCCACAAAGTCAGCCCTCTTCAGGGCTAGAGGAATGAAGAGAAGTCTGTAGTGGAGTTTCTCTGATCTCTCCCGCTGGTCTGTGGTCAAAAGTCTTGCGCGGTATTTTAGTCTGCCACTTGTGGTGTTCATCTTCATTCTTTTATGTAATGCCTGAAGGGAAGGAGGTACAGAGGGTTCCATTGATGACTGGTCTATACCTAAGTCTTTGCAAAAAGATGGTATATCCTCTGGTGTGTGGCAAATAAATCTTCTGTCATTCTGTATAACCAGCAGTTGTACGGGGAATCCCCATCATCTTTTTTCGGAGCAAAGATGTAAGTGGGAGGAATTATTTTCTCATTTGTAGGGTCCTTATGGAAAGGTCTTGGTAGACTTGTATTACATTGCCTCTAAATTTGATGGGCTGGTGTTTTCTTGATTGATTGAGTAGCATCTCCTTTTCAAGGAAGTTTTTGAATCTAATAATGACGTCTCTAGGTGGGGCATTTTCTGGAGGTTTGGGTCTAAGCGCCCTGTGGGCCCTGACCCATAAGATATCATTTGGGTAGGCAGATTCTTTTATGGAGGTGAATAGAGATTGCAAATACTCAGGAAAGTCTCTTGGTAAAATGGACTCAGGAATTCCACGCAATCTGAGGTTCTTCCGTCTGCTCCTGTTTTCAAGATCATCGATCTTATCCATAAGTGCTGTTATTGTTTCCTGATGTGTTGAAGTCGTATCATCTAGTCTTTGAATATCATCTCTTACCTCTTCATTCTCTGCCTCTAGCATGTCAACTCTGGAACCTAGATTATGCAGGTCTTGCTTCAGTTCCGTTAACTCCTCACGGAGACAGGTTCTAAAAATATCAGAGATCTCTTGCTTTGTGGCAAAGTTAGACAGCAATGAGGCAGGAATGTTGTCAGTTATGGCTAGAGATGCAGATGGTTCAGCTATATGACCTCCTGGGCTAGGTGAAGGAGTGCTTTTATTGAGAGAGCATGGCAAGAGAGTTTAATGTTCTGTAGTAAAAAATTAGCTGTGTTATAAGCTATATTATAATAAATTGAGGAAGGCAAATTGACAGTTCAGTCTTACAATTGCCTGGTGCACACTTATGGCCCATGTGTATAGGGTGCCTTATAGCTCTAAAATAGGAGTAGAAGTAAAGGGGCAATTTCCATCCCCCACTGTTACTCAGTTAGGGAAGAAATGGTCAGTATTTCCATCTATCAGACAGGCAATGTCCCAGTACCAAATAGGGTATTTAAGGCTAAGTGATATATGAAGAATATATGTTCCGTCAGAAACACCTAGTCTGGACTTGTGTAGTACCCTGCTGGGTTTCGGTTACAATATCCGATATCGTCAGTGAGTGCTTCCTTTTCTAGGTCTGAGTGGTTGCCGGGCTCTATCAGCCCCAGAGGAGGTTGTTAAGATGGCGCTCAATGTAACGCTGTTCCATAAGGCGCAGCGCAGCTATTCCCCTCGGGTCCAACACAGTCCACAATGAGAAGGTAAGAGCTCTAGTGTGAGAGTCTGTAGGTTAGACAGGATTATAACGTCAATGAGAGCGATAGCAGGGCGGCCAACACGGAGCTTAAGTGGCGTCAAGTTCTAGCGTGGTAAAGGAGGACTGCCAAGATGGCACCTAGGTCAGTGTGAGTCAGAATCTAAGTTTCTGGGGTATATACAGATCAGCACTGCTGATGTTTGATAGTTCGGTGAGACAAGAGAATTAGTCAGGCTGTGTGACTATGAGCCGTATGAAGCGTGGCTAACAATGCAGCTGTAAATGTGCTGATGGTGTCCTGTGTTCACTCTCACCTCTTGTACTGTGTGGATAATGCCGTATATGGGGAGGTGCGAGTTGAGGCTTTCGTCTGAGGTTCTCTGGTCTGTAGGTCAGCTCCAGATTGCTTATTTAAGCAATAGGGCTCATTTTAACTGCCCAGGAAAAGTGCTTAAAGAGGTCTGTTTCACAGAGCACCGGAGTTACGCAGCCATCTTAGCTGCAGCCAGGCTCCGCCCCCCCTGCAATAAATCTATTTAACCTAATAACCCCTAAACCGCAAACCCCCAACATCGCAATAAAACTATTTAACCTATTAATCCCTAAACCGTCAAACACCCACATCGCAATAAACCTATTAAACCTATTAACCCCAAAATCGACAACTCCCCACAATGCAAGTACCCTAATTAACCTATTAACCCCTAATTCGCCAAACCCCCACAATGCAAATAACAAATTAAATTACTAACGGCTAGATTTGGAGTTTTGTCGGTAACAACCCGAAAATCTAACGCCGTTTTTTTTCTAGCCGCACCATAAAAATAACTCTGGTATTGAGAGTCCACAGAATCGCTGCGTTAGGCTCAAAAAAAGGAGCGTAGAGCATTTTTAACGCAGCTTCAACTCTCGATACCAGAGTTGCTTACGCAAGCGGCCAGCCTCAAAAACGTGCTTGTGCACGATTCCCCCATAGGAAACAATGGGGCTGTTTGAGCTGAAAAAAAACCTAACACCTGCAAAAAAGCCGCGTTCAGCTCTTAACGCAGCCCCATTGTTTGCTATGCGGAAACACCTCCTAAGTCTGCACCTAACACCCTAACATGTCCCCCGAGTCTAAACACCCCTAACCTTACACTTATAAACCCCTAATCTGTCGCCCCCGCTATCGCTGACACCTGCATTTTATTTTTAACCCCTAATCTGCCGCTCCGTAAACCGCCACTACTTACATTATCCCTATGTACCCCTAATCTGCTGCCCCTAACATCGCCGACCCCTATATTATATTTATTAACCCCTAATCTGCCCCCATAAACGTCGCCACCAGCTACCTACAATAATTAACCCCTAATCTGCTGACCGCAAAGCGCCGCCACCTACGCTATCCTTATGTACCCCTAATCTGCTGTCCCTAACACCGCCGACCCCTATATTATATTTATTAACCCCTAATCTGCTCCCCACAACGTCGCCTCCACCTGCCTACACTTATTAACCCCTAATCTGCCGAGCGGACCGCACCGCTATTATAATAAAGTTATTAACCCCTAATCCGCCTCACTAACCCTATAATAAATAGTATTAACCCCTAATCTGCCCTCCCTAACATCGCCGACACCTAACTTCAATTATTAACCCCTAATTTGCCGACCGGAGCTCACCGCTATTCTAATAAATGTATTAACCCCTAAAGCGAAGTCTAACCCTAACACTAACACCCCCCTAAATTAAATATAATTTAAATCTAACGAAATTAATTAACTCTTATTAAATAAATTATTCCTATTTAAAGCTAAATACTTACCTGTAAAATAAATCCTAATATAGCTACAATATAAATTATAATTATATTATAGCTATTTTAGGATTTATATTTATTTTACAGGCAACGTTGTAATTATTTAACCAGGTACAATAGCTATTAAATAGTTAAGAACAATTTAATAGTTACCTAGTTAAAATAATTACAAAATTACCTGTAAAATAAATCCTAACCTAAGTTACAATTAAACCTAACACTATACTATCATTAAATTAATTAAATAAAATACCTACAATTACCTACAATTAAACCTAACACTACACTATCAATACATTAATTAAATACAATATCTACAAATAACTACAATGAAATAAACTAACTAAAGTACAAAAAATAAAAAAGAACTAAGTTACAAAAAATAAAAAAATATTTACAAACATAAGAAAAATATTACAACAATTTTAAACTAATTACACCTACTCTAAGCCCCCTAATAAAATAACAAAGACCCCCAAAATAAAAAATGCCCTACCCTATTCTAAATTACTAAAGTTCAAAGCTCTTTTACCTTAACAGCCCTGAACAGGGCCCTTTGCGGGGCATGCCCCAAGAAGTTCAGCTCTTTTGCCTGTAAAAAAAACATACAATACCCCCCCCAACATTACAACCCACCACCCACATACCCCTAATCTAACCCAAACCCCCCTTAAATAAACCTAACACTAAGCCCCTGAAGATCTTCCTACCTTATCTTCACCATACCAGGTTCACCGATCCGTCCTGAAGAGCTCCTCCGATGTCCTGATCCAAGCCCAAGCGGGGGGCTGAAGATGTCCATGATCCGGTAGAAGTCTTCATCCAAGCGGGGCAGAAGAGGTCTTCCATCCGATTGAAGTCTTCATCCAAGCGGGGCAGAAGAGGTCTTCCATCCGATTGAAGTCTTCATCCAGGCGGCATCTTCTATCGACATCCATCTGGAGCGGAGCGGCAGTATCCTGAAGACCTCCGACGCGGAACATCCATCCTGGCCGACGACTGAACGACGAATGACGGTTCCTTTAAATGACGTCATCCAAGATGGCGTCCCTCAAATTCCGATTGGCTGATAGGATTCTATCAGCCAATCGGAATTAAGGTAGGAATATTCTGATTGGCTGATGGAATCAGCCAATCAGAATCAAGTTCAATCCGATTGGCTGATCCAATCAGCCAATCAGATTGAGCTCGCATTCTATTGGCTGTTCCGATCAGCCAATAGAATGCGAGCTCAATCTGATTGGCTGATTGGATCAGCCAATCGGATTGAACTTGATTCTGATTGGCTGATTCCATCAGCCAATCAGAATATTCCTACCTTAATTCCGATTGGCTGATAGAATCCTATCAGCCAATCAGAATTCGAGGGACGCCATCTTGGATGACGTCCCTTAAAGGAACCGTCATTCTTCAGTTGGACGTCGCCAGATGAAGATGGGTCCGCGTCGGAGGTCTTCAGGATGGAGCCGGTCCTCATCGGATGAAGATAGAAGATGCCGCTTGGAAGATGATGGTTGCCGGTCCGGATCTACTCTTCTTCCCGGATAGGATGAAGACTTTGGAGCCTCTTCTGGACCTCTTCAGCCACCGGATGATGGATGTCTAGCCCCCGCTTGGGTTGGATGAAGATTTTGGAGACAGGACGGATCGGTGATACCTGGTGAGGGGAAGACAAGGTAGGATGATCTTCAGGGGCTTAGTGTTAGGTTTATTTAAGGGGGGTTTGGGTTAGATTAGGGGTATGTGAGTGGTGGGTTGTAATGTTTGGGGGGGTATTGTATGTTTTTTTTTTACAGGAAAAAGAGCTGAACTTTTTGGGGCATGCCCCGCAAAGGGTCCTGTTCAGGGCTGGTAAGGTAAAAGAGCTTTGAACTTTAGTAATTTAGAATAGGGTAGGGCATTTTTTATTTTGGGGGTCTTTGTTATTTTATTAGGGGGCTTAGAGTAGGTGTAATTAGTTTAAAATTGTTGTAATATTTTTCTTATGTTTGTAAATATTTTTTTATTTTTTGTAACAGTTCTTTTTTATTTTTTGTACTTTAGTTAGTTTATTTCATTGTAGTTATTTGTAGATATTGTATTTAATTAATGTATTGATAGTGTAGTGTTAGGTTTAATTGTAGGTAATTGTAGGTATTTTATTTAATTAATTTAATGATAGTATAGTGTTAGGTTTAATTGTAACTTAGGTTAGGATTTATTTTACAGGTAATTTTGTAATTATTTTAACTAGGTAACTATTAAATAGTTCTTAACTATTTAATAGCTATTGTACCTGATTAAAATAATTACAAAGTTGCCTGTAAAATAAATATTAATCCTAAAATAGCTACAATGTAATTATAATTTATATTGTAGCTATATTAGGATTTATTTTACAGTTAAGTATTTAGCTTTAAATAGGAATAATTTATTTAATAAGAGTTAATTAATTTTGTTAGATTAAAATTATATTTAATTTAGGGGGTGTTAGTGTTAGGGTTAGACTTAGCTTTAGGGGTTAATACATTTATTAGAATAGCGGTGAGCTCCGGTCGGCAGATTAGGGGTTAATAATTGAAGTTAGGTGTCGGCGATGTTAGGGAGGGCAGATTAGGGGTTAATACTATTTATTATAGGGTTAGTGAGGCGGATTAGGGGTTAATAACTTTATTATAATAGCGGTGCGGTGCGGTCGGCAGATTAGGGGTTAATAAGTGTAGGCAGGTGGAGGCGACGTTGAGGGCGGCAGATTAGGGGTTAATAAATATAATATAGGGGTCGGCGGTGTTAGGGGCAGCAGATTAGGGGTACATAGCTATAATGTAGGTGGCGGCGCTTTGCGGTCGGCAGATTAGGGGTTAATTATTGTAGGTAGCTGGCGGCGACGTTGTGGGGGGCAGATTAGGGGTTAATAAATATAATACAGGGGTCGGCGGTGTTAGGGGCAGCAGATTAGGGGTACATAGGGATAATTTAGCTGGCGGCGCTTTGCGGTCGGAAGATTAGGGGTTAAAAAAAAAAATAGAGTGGCGGCGATGTGGGGGGACCTCGGTTTAGGGGTACATAGGTAGTTTATGGGTGTTAGTGTACTTTAGAGTACAGTAGTTAAGAGCTTTATGAACCGGCGTTAGCCCAAAAAGCTCTTAACTACTGACTTTTTTCCTGCGGCTGGAGTTTTGTCGTTAGAGTTCTAACGCTCACTTCAGCCACGACTCTAAATACCGGAGTTAGAAAGATCCCATTGAAAAGATAGGATACGCAATTGACGTAAGGGGATCTGCGGTATGGAAAAGTCGCGGCTGAAAAGTGAGCGTTAGACCCTATTTTGAGTGACTCCAAATACCGGAGTTAGCCTAAAACCAGCGTTAGGAGCCTCTAACGCTGGTTTTCACGGCTAACGCCAAACTCTAAATCTAGGCCTAAGACTCCTAACCTAACACCCTCTAAATAAACCCCAATTACCAAAATGAAAAAACACTAAATTACAATGAAAATAAAAAAAGCTAACATTAAATTAATTTAACTTGCATAAAAAGAGAGAAGCGCTCTACCAGGAACGAACAACAGCTTAGTAGCTTGTTCTGTGGTGAGTTACCACTTAGGTGCATACTCTTTTAGCCCAGTTGTGCTTTTCACAAAGGAAAACTTTCCTGAAGTATATCAGTCTGATCCTGCCATGTAAGGTCAGTCCAGCCCCGAAATACCAGGCAATTCTCCTCTGAACAAGGAACATGACAACCCCAGATGATTGTTTTGGCCTCCTGTGGGCCTCGTCAGTGAGGTGCAGCCATATTCCTCTAAGCACACTGGTAAGGAGTCCACGTCTGGTTTCCCCCATCACCCTATTAATCTAAGTTACAAAAAATTAAAAAGTCTAACGTTACAAAAAATAATAAACAAAATGATCCAAAATTTAAAAATTACACCTAATCCCTATGAAAATAAAAAAGGCCCCCAAAAATAAAAACTACCAATAGCCCTTAAAAGGGCATTTTGTAGGGCATTGTCCTAAAGTTTAACAGCTCTTTTATGAAATAAAATTACTAAGACCCCCTAACAATTACAATCCCCCAGTAACCCAACCCCCCAAAATATAAAAGACCTAACTAAAAAAAATCCTAAACTACCCATTGCCCCTAAAGGGGCATTTGTATGGGCATTGCCCTTAAAAGGGCATTCAGCTCTTTTATGATAGCCCAAACCCTAATCTAAAAACCAAAACAAATCAATTTATTTTGAAAAAAAAAAAAACCTAACACTAAGCCCCAAATAGGTACTCACTGTTCTGAAGTTCGGCAGAGAAGGTCTTCTTCCAGGCGGATCCATTATCTTCTATCTTCATCCACTGTGAAGGTGGTTAAGGGGTAAATATTTTAATATTTTAATAATGTTATTTGCGGTTTAGTGGTTAATAACTTATTTTTGGTAGGTTGTGATGTTGGGGGTTATCGGATTAGGGGTTATCAATTTTATTATTAGTTGCGATTTTTGGGGGATGGCGGAAACATTGGTTTAGATGTGTCAGATTTACTATTGGGAGGCGGCTCTCCACATTATTGATACATTCATTATGCATAGTGACTGTATAAATAATGTATACACTGACACTAACTTAATAAGCAGTTATAATAATCATGAACATACTGATACTTTATATAATTTAGCCGTATGTACCGAAAGGAATTGGATGTATAAGTATCAGTGTGTACATGATTTTTATCATTGCTTATTATGTTATTGTCGGTGTGTACAATATTTATCTTTTAACTATGTATTTTTTACTGTATCAATAATGTGTGGGCGAAGTAAGGGAAATTGCCGATCGCAATTTCCAAAAATCTTTTATGGTGGTAGATTTGCATATTAGTCAGTGTCAAACACTGCACGTTTGAGGAAAGCCACTCCTCTCGCTCCTGGCAACTCGCGTGTGTAGCTTGCGATTAACCACGCCCCCTCCTACATAAGTAGCTAAGTTATATATAAAACATTTTTAGTTAAAGTAAGTTAATTAATTTTAAAAAACTTTTCTTAAAGCTATAGTGCCTTTAAAAAAAAAATATATTGTTTTGCTACGTAAGTAGCTAAGTTATATCAAATAAATATTTGTATTTTTTTTATATATATATATATATATATATATAGTATACTGTTTATTTATAAGGTATAACATTTCTTTTTTTAAAAGTACTTTGGGTAAATTGGTTGGTATTTCAACAATAGTTTAATTATTATAACAAACACCTTACAAATAGGTATTGCTACACCTGTAGCTTAAATATTTATATAAAAGCAGAGTTACAAAATAGGTTGTTTCTACATCTGTAGCTTAAAAAATAAATAGACTGCCCTCTGGGCAGGCTTATTGACTAGTTTTATATAAATATATTCAAGGCCCATATACAGAGATGGTTGAAGCTCTCTTTATTCTAAGAAAATTGTTTGTGACAAAGGTCACAATTTAAGGCTGGAGGAAAGGAGATCAGTCTCCAGCAATGTAATTTTTTTTTTCACTGTAAGAGCAATTACATTTTGGTGGTAAATACCAATACCTAAGATACATTTAAAAATGGTTTAGATACATTTCTGGCACAGAATTCAGTGGGATTCATTTAAGATCAACTGGAGCTTTTATTGTAGATAAATTAAGATTTGTATAGGTTGAACTCGATGGACTTCTGTCTTTTTTCAACCTCATCTACTATATTACTATGTTACACATATAAATACATAAATATATATATGTATACACTTATATACATACAGTATATATTTAAAGTGCTATATATGTGAATAAAGTTGTTACAGTAGATCCTTATCAAAAAAGTAATTTCAGCCTGTTTTCTTTCTAACACCTGACATCTCCTAACTTGGACCCCTTATAACTTCTCTTTAATATTATTAAAAAATATTTTTTTATTAGACAGTGTTCATATGAGTGTTACTGTACTGCACATTGTAATTTTGATGTGTTTTGTGACACAGGTTCGCAAAATGGTTGAGACCTACTTTTCAAAAGCGGTGCTAACCAAAGTATAAATTACGATGGCGAAAGCATTTATTTCTCACTTGTAATATGAGTAGAATTACAGGTGTGCCCGTAAATGTGCATTTTAGCCCTAACACAAGCACATGTGGCATTGCTCTCCAACTGTGATCGTACACAGAGAAGGGTAGAGGCGAGAAGGAAGAGCCAGATAAGGATACACTGGTTAGAAAGGTATGAAGAGACTCACAGTAGAGCTGTATTACAAATACCCATGGATTGAAGGGCTTGCAGCAGTAATAGATGCAGAGAGATCTAAGGATTAGCATGCAGTAGTGAACTTGAGTTGGCAGTAAGCAGGTCATTTGTCACCTTGGTGATGGCATTTTCAGTAGAGTGTTGGGGGGAAAAGCCAGGATGCAAAGGGTCGAGAATATGGTTAGATGAGAGAAAGTATGATAAGTGTTTATAAACAATCCACTCAAAATGTTTAGAGGCAGGGGGAAGAAGATAGCTCATATACAATTCCAGAAAAGAGGCTGGACAGATTACTTGATAAGTACTCTTACCTCTTATACTTGATAAGCACTTTTCCCTCTTGGGGGGAGGTTGGGTGCATATGAGGATAATTCAAATTTCATCTTTTATTAATTTCAATTAAAATGGGTTTCAGTAGAACATAAAAACAATTTCAGCAAATTAGCCTATATATATTCGTTCCCTCATATAGTGATGTCACTACGTAACAGATGGAATGGCATATATTATTATATGAGCACATATATTACTGAAAAATAGTCACCCAGTTATCATACTTTAACCTTATCAAGTATCCTGTCCAGCTTCTTTGCTAGAATTGTATATAAAGTGTATGTTTTGATACTTAGCACCAAAAACACCAATTATAAGCATATTCACAATAAACACTACAATATATATAGTGTTCCCTCTGCATCAATAAGAGTAGTGCCATTGTTTCTTCTCAGCGGAAGAAGAGAGTTGGCCGATAGTTGCAAGGGGATGCTGGATCGAGTGATGTTTTTTTAAGAATAGGGGTACTTAGAGCATTTTTAAGGGATAATGAAAATGTACCATATTTATGGGAGAGGTTGAATATGTGTGTGAGAATGGGTTTAAGAGTAAGGGACAAGGAGGTAGCAGTTGTGAGAGAATAGGACCAAGGGGACAGATAGTAAGATGGGAAGATGAAAGTTGAGTAGAAACCTCCTTCTCTATAACAGGAGTGATAGTGCTGAGTTTTTGGGTAGGCTGAGTATGAAAGTTTGCATTGATTTGTGAAGAGTGGATATTGTTGTTGTGGTAGTAGGTTATTCAGTCTCGGATGGAGTCTATTTTAGTTTTGAAATGAGAAGTGGTAATGGGAGGAGAGGAAGGGGACAAGAGGGTATTAAAAGCGGAGAAAAGACATTTAGGGCTCGATTTATCAAGCCCTTCGCCTCCCTATAACTGCAGGTTCTCACAACAGAACCTGCAGTCACAATTTGTCAAGCAGTGGTCATCAGACCAATGCTTCCTTACCCTCTTCTCCACCTCTTAGGTGGAGAATTTAAATCTCTCCAGTCTCATCCGACCGGGGAGATTAACAGCTCTTGCCTGTGTGTGATTGTCTGTGCACAGGCAGGATTGCATGCGAGTGCAAAATAGCGCTCTTGTGCAGTCTTAAATTCCGGCACCAGATAGCTGCCTGCCAGAGGATAGCTGTGGTTGACAGGGGCGAATATGTATTCCCCTGCCCGCCCTTTCTTGATAAATCAAGCCCTTACAGTATGGTTGTAATAAATAGATTAAATAATTGTTGCAAAGTAGTTTTGCTTGGAGAGGTTGAGGAAAGATGAGTAGGAGTGCAGTATAAATTTGTAATGCAAGAAGTCGGCAGAGGAGCGAAATTTCCTTCAGTGCCGCTCTGAAGTGCGGATTAATTTTTGCAAATATATAATTTTTTAATCATTTTTAATGTGTTTTTAATAGAAATACTTGAAATTTCAATCTTCTTCACACACACACACACACACACATATATATATATATACATATATATATATATATATATATATATACAGGGCTAAAAATTTTAAGCCCTAAGCTACTAGACAGCCCAAAATGTTACTTGCCACTCTTGATCCCACCCATACAACACCCACTACCCACAAATACGATGCCCACTAAACCAACCCCTATTTGCATATGTTTAGTCAATGTGAAACACCTTATTAAATAATGCTACGAACAGTAATAATTAATGTGAGGTCATAGCGGACCTGGAAACATTATTTTATAATTATCATCTCTCATCTATCTTTCTAAACTCCCTCCTCTCTTCAATCACTCCTTTTACCCCCCTCCCTTCTCTCTCAGGCCATATCTTCTCTTTACACTCTTTCTTAATGCTATAATTTTCTCCACTTTAACTTTTCCTCTCCAATCTCTCTCTGCCCCATTTTACCCTCTCAGAAGTAACAGTCTAAGCACTAATGGGTCCCTATGGAGTAACATATCCTTGCCATTTCATGAATATATAGGGGCCGATTCATCAAAGCCCGAATGGGGCCATATACACCTGTTTCCGCGCGAGCCTTCAGGCTCGCTGGAAACAGGAGTTAAGAAGCAGCGGTCTTTAGACTGCTGCTCCTTAAATCATCTGCCTGCTCTGAGGCGATGGACAGCAATCCGCTCGATCGCATACGAATGTGTTGATTGACACCCCCTGATAGTTGCTGATTGGAGGTGAATGTGCTGGGGGCGACATTGCTGTCGGCATTTATCGATGTGGGGTGGACATGATCGCTACAGCGGATCATGTCCGTTCGCACTTTCATAAATTGCCTCATATTATCCCTTTAGATAATATTTGCAGACAATAACTCACTAACTTTCACTTGCCACTGTAAAATTTCCTGGAAATTTTTAACCCTGTATATATATATATATATATATATATATATATATATATACTGTATATATATATATATATATATATATATATATATATATATATATATATTTATCTGTATATTTTCATATAGATACAGGTAGCCTTCAATTTACGCTGAGGTTAGGTTCCTGAAAAAATGGTTTTAAATAGAAATTGAAACCCAGTATATAATGTAACTCAATGGTAAATGAGGGAGTTAGGTTCCAGGCCCCTCTCAAAAATGACATAAGTAACGTAATACATTATATTTAAAGCTTTGAAATGAATACTATGAATGCTAAACAGCATTATAAACAGTATAAAATAACTACACAACACAGTATGTATCATCAAACTAAGTTTAATTAAATAAAAATGGGTTTAGAGCAGAATATTAACCATATACATTTTTCTACAAACAATACTGTAAGGCCTCTGCATTGACAACAATGGAATAAACTAAGTTTAATTAATTTAACCTATGTGTGTGTTTACAGAGTGTGTGTCTGTCTGTGTAAGTATGTACAATATGTGTATGTGTGTGTATGTACGTACAGTATGTTTATGTGTGCGTATGTACAATATGTGTATGTGTGTGTATGTACGTACAGTATGTTTATGTATGTGTATGTACAATATGTGTGTGTGTGTCTAAGTGTGTGTGTATGTACAGTATGTGTGTGTCTGTGTGTGTATGTACACTATGTGTATGTGTGTGTGTGTGTGTGTATGTACAGTATGTGTGTGTAAACACAATATGTGTGTGTGTACAGTGTGTGTGTGTCTGTGTATGTGTGTATGTACAGTTTGTGTGTGTCTGTGTGGGTATGTACAGTATGTGTATGTGTGTGTGTGTGTATGTACAGTATGTGTGTGTAAACACAGTATGTATGTTTGTGTGTGTGTATTTACAGTGTGTGTTTCTGTTTATGTGTATATGTACAGTTTGTTTGTGTCTGTGGGTGTGAGTGTGTGTGTACAATATGTGTATATGTGTAAATGTGTGAATGGGTCTGTATATGTAAGTGTGTTAACGCTGCGGAATTTGTTGGCGCTCTACAAATACCTGATAATAATAGTGATAATAATAATAGTATGCACAGTATGTGTGTGTCTGTGTGTCTATGTGTGTATGTACAGTATGTGTGTCTGTGTGTATGTACAGTACTATGTGTATATGTGTGTGTATGTGTCTGTGTATGTGTGTGTCTGTGTATGTATGTACAGTACGCATCTGTGTGTGTGTATGTACAGTATGTGTGTCATATGTGTGTGTGTACAGTATGTGTATATGTGTGTCTGTGTGTGTGAGAATGTGTCTGTGAATGTGAGTGTGTCTGTGGGTGTATGTACAGTATGTGTATGTGTGTTTCTGTGTGAATGTGTCTGTGTGTGGGAATCTGTAAGTCAGCACTGTGCTACAGCCAGACTGTGAAGGTAGGCAGTCAATATGGACACTGGGGACATGAAATTTTTCCACAGGTTTTATATTTATTTTTTAATGAAATTTGGGCACAAATAAAACCCTGTGTGTGAGTGTGTGTGGGTGTCTGTGTATCAGTGATGTGCGGTGACTTCAGAGGCTGGTGAGGCAGTGTCTAGGAATCGGATACGCCTTCATTCTTTAGATATCCTTTGTTGAAGAAATAGCAATTGCACATGGGCGAGCCAATATCTATATGCAGCCATCATTCAGTATCTAATGAGCATATTTAGATTTGATTTTCAACAAATGATATCTGATTTTCTTCATTCTTTTGATATCCTTTGTTGAAAATCATATCTAAATTTGCTTACAAGCTATTGAGCATATTTAGATATGAATTTCAACAAAGGATATCTGATTTCCTTCATTCTTTTGATATCCTTTGTTGAAAAGCATATCTAAATATGCTCAATAGCTACTGAGCATATTTAGATATGCTTTTCAACAAATGATATCAAAAGAATGAAGAAAATCAGATATCATTTGTTGAAATTCATATCTAAATATGCTCAGTAGCTACAGAGCATATTTAGATATGTTTTTCAAAGGATATAAAAGAAGTTGGTTTCTTATTCAAGCTGTTTCTTATTCGGGAAATTCTGTTTCTTATTCATGGAAGTTGGTTTCTTATTCAATTTTTTTGTCAGACTGCTTTAAATTTACTTTAAAATAAAAAAATAGGTTTTATTAAAATAATAATATGATTCATATAATGTAGTTACACAGAGGTGGAATCTCTTTATATAACAATTAGATATACAAACTTGAAAAAAGGGCATACGTTGGCACCACTACAAATATTACTATTTTGAATAAATAACATATATTTTCAAAGGGTTAATAACCATTCAGCCACTGATTTCACTATGATTTTATACAGGGTAGATCCCATTCCCCCTCCATGTCATGCAATTGTTTTTAGCCTGGCCCAATGGTGTTTTTGCCACAGAAATTGATGCCAACACTGGCATAGGTGACATAATTCTCATTTTTGAATAAGTAACAGATATTTTCAAAGGGTTAATAACCATTGGGCCACTGATTTCACTATGAATTTATACAGGGTAGATCCCCCTCCATGTCATGCAATTGTTTTTAGCCGGGCCCAATGGTGTTTTTGGCACAGAAATTGATGCCAACACTGGCATAGGTGACATAATTCTCATTTTTGAATAAGTAACATATATTTTCAAAGGGTTAATAACCATTGGGCCAGGCTAAAAACAATTGCATGGCATGGAGGGGGATCTACCCTGTAGATATTCATAGTGAAATCAGTGGCCCAATGGTTATTAACCCTTTGAAAATATCTGTTACTTATTCAAAATTGAGAATTATGTCACCTATGCCAGGGTTGGCATCAATTTCTATGCCCAAAACACCATTGGGCCAGGCTAAAAACAATTGCATGGCATGGAGGGGGATCTGCCCTGTATATATTCATAGTGAAATCAGTGGCCCAATGGTTATTAACCCTTTGAAAATATATGTTACTTATTCAAAATAGTAATATTTGTAGTGGTGCCAACGTATGCCCTTTTTTCAAGTTTGTATATCTGTTATATAAAGAGATTCCACCTCTGTGTAACTTACATTTATATGAATGATATTATTATTTTAATAAAATCTATTTTTTTATTTAAAAAAAAATTGAATAAGAAACCAACTTCCATGAATAAGAAACAGAATTTCACGAATAAGAAACAGCTTGAATAAGAAACCAACTTCCTTGTCGTGTGACTGAGCCTGCTGGGGCCCTGGGCCATCTTTTCTTTTCTTTTAGGCGGCACTAAGTTGAAGTTAGATAACTTGAGTTGAACTTGTCAACTTGATATACATTTATTACAACGAACTTGCAGCCTCGCTGCCTCTATAGTCAAGGGAAGTGACTTGAGTCACTTGACTATTTTGGCAGCGAGGCTGCAAGTTCGTTGTAATAAATGTATAAGTTCAACTTCAACTCACGTTATCTAACTTCAACTTAGTGCCGCACTGCCGCCTAAAATAAAAGATTGGCCCAGGGCCCCAGCAGGCTCAGGACAGGAGTCACTATAAAAGGCTGAGGCCCGCCACCACCACTGACAGTCTGACACCTACCTAAATCAATGCAATCTAATAGTAATCACAATTATTATATCACAATAGTCGATTCGAAGTTAACACACTAACACAGTCACACAACAACAACAGAAGAAGACAGTAAATCAGTCAACCTGAACCTGACCTACCTAAAAAGATGCGCCGCCGCCAAATATAGATAACAAGTGCAACAAGTTGAAGTAGTCTTCTACGCTCCGGTTGCAATCAATGCTGACTGACTGTTAAATAACGGTCGTTGTTCACAGGGGCGGACTGAGACAAACCAGGGCCCCCGGGCACAAGTGTGGCAGGGCCCCCCACCCCCTTTTTGCTCCACCTCCCTACCTTCTCTACCCCTCCTTCACCCTTTTGGCCCTCCCACCTCCTGTGCCCATGCCATCTCATATGCCTCGCACCTCATATGATACAACAGTGGAAACAAACAGATGACCCCTGCATGAAGCTAGATAGATAAACAGATAGAGGAACAACTAAGAAAGCAGTACTTACCAGTTAGTTGGGAGTTGTATGGAGATGCAGATGATGGCTGCCTAGTGCCTTTGCCTCCTTCACTCGCCTCATCATGCCACCACCACACATGTTCACACGCTGCCATATCCTGTGCCTTCTCTGATTTTAGTAACTGCACATTGCGCAGTCAAAAGTGTATGCAGTGCAGCATTTGGGTGGGTGGCGCTGGCTGGAGCCTGGTTATCATTAATATGTGGACCGTTGTCATCCAGCCCCGCAGGGCAGCCACTTTTGGCGCAAACCTTTTAAATGCATTGATGGCTTTTTACAGCAGCTACTTCACCAGTTAATATATATGCTGATCAAATCCACCAAGACATTTTTTTCATTCTCTTGATATCTTTGATGATAAGCATACTTAGGTAGGTTTAGATGCAGTAAGGCACTACTTGGAGCTTGTTGATTGGTTGCTGCACATATATGCCCTTGTCATTGGCTCACATGATGTGTTCAGGTAAATCCCAGTAGTGCATTGCTGTTCCTTCAACCAAGGATACAAAAAAATTAAACTAATTTGATCATAGAAGTAAATTAAGAAGTTGTTTAAAATTGGGAACTCTCTCTGAAGCATTAAATAAATAAATTAAAAAAAAATGTGGTTGCATGTCACTTTAAGAAACCATACAGACTTCAAGCTTGAAGGGATACTAACCCCACATTTTTTTCTTTCATGATTCAGATAGAAAGTTGCGTAAAATTGCATGCCCTAATTTATTCCTATTATCAAATTTTCTCCATTCTCTTGTTATCTTTAGTTAAAAAGCAGGAATGTAACGCTTAGGAGCCAGCCCACCAATAATCAAGCGTAAACCAGGCTCCTACGCCTTGCATTTCTGCTTTCTAAATAAAGATAGCAAGAGAACAAAGAAAATTTGATTGAGGGGGAGACAGAGAGGGAAGAGAGAGAGACAGAGGAGGGAGACAGGGGGGATTCAGAGAGAGAGAGAGAGCCAGAGAGCCAGAGGGAGAGAGCGCCAGAGAGAGAGCCAGAGAGAGAGAGAGCCAGAGAGAGAGAGCCAGAGAGAGAGAGCCAGAGAGAGAGACAGAGACAGAGAGCGCCAGAGGGAAAGAGAGCCAGAGGGAGAGAGAGCCAGAGGGAAAGAGAGCCAGAGGGAAAGAGAGCCAGAGGGAAAGAGAGCCAGAGGGAAAGAGACAGAGAGAGAGAGAGACAGAGAGAGAGAGAGAGAGAGACAGAGAGAGAGAGAGAGAGAGAGACAGAGAGAGAGAGAGACAGAGAGAGAGAGAGAGAGAGAGACAGAGAGACAGAGACAGAGAGAGATAGACAGAGAGAGATAGACAGAGAGAGAGACAGAGAGAGAGAGAGAGAGAGAGAGAGAGAGACAGAGAGAGACAGAGACAGAGAGAGGCAGAGACAGAGAGACAGAGAGAGAGAGAGACACAGAGAGAGAGACAGAGGAGGGAGACAGAGGAGGGAGACAGAGGAGGGAGACAGAGAGAGAGAGAGAGAGAGAGAGACAGAGGAGGGAGAGAGAGAGAGAGAGAGGAGGGAGACAGAGAGAGAGAGAGACACTGAGAGAGAGACAAAGGAGGGAGACAGACAGAGAGAGAGAGAGACAGAGGAGGGAGACAGAGAGAGAGACAGAGGAGGGAGACAGAGAGAGAGGAGGGAGACAGAGAGAGAGACAGAGGAGGGAGACAGAGAGAGAGGAGGGAGACAGAGGAGGAAGACAGAGGGAGAGAGACAGAGAGAGAGACAGAGAAGGGAGACAGAGGAGGGAGACAGAGAGAGAGAGAGACACAGAGAGAGAGAGGCAGAGAGGGAGACAGAGGAGGGAGACAGAGGAGGGAGACAGAGGAGGGAGACAGAGGAGGGAGAAGACACATAGGGGAGGAAAAAGAGAGAGAGAGAGAGGGGAAAAAAGAGAAAAGGGGAATAATTGCTAATAAAACAACCTTTACAGGCCCTTCTACCCTCTATTCTTTGACACAGTGACACAGAGGTCCAGGCAGCAGTGTGACCATTGGTGGACCTAATGAACAGAGGGCCCTGGCGCAAAAAAAATGTTGGGCTCCCCTGAAGGTAGATCAGATGTACCAAGCAAAGCAAGTGTGTCAGGCAGATTTGAGGCATGCCCATGTCACTGTAAAAGGCCATGCCTGGCTGTTACCAAATGCCACTTACAAAGGTGGGGCCACACACAAACACACTACATACCATACACAAAGACACTATATTTCATGCACACGCTACATGGCATACACACATTACAAAATATACACTCACACACACATGCTACATAGCAAACACACATAATGTATATTCACTATGCAGCATATAAACACATATACAGTATACACCAATATTATACATATCACACTCACTAAATATTTTTCACAGGCACAATACACATCATACACATACTACAAAGCATATGCACACTACACAACATACTAAGTTATTACTAACACACATGTACATGCTACATAGCATTCAAACACTACAGAGCATATAGACATACAGTATGGAGCATATACAAACATACTATAACATAAATGCATACTACACATCTGACACACAAATGCTACATATCATGCACAAACACATATACACTCACTACCCAACATCCAACCATACAAATGCACACTGTATTGCAGCATACACTCACTACACAGCATATATACACATAAACACTTTGCAGCATACACACAAATATACATACACAGCATTAACACAGTACACTCACTAATTTGCACTATATAACTTACATACATACAAACATATACATTGACCATAAAACACACACACACAAAGTACACAGCATTGGCACAGTTCACAATAGCAGTATTTTCATATAAATTGCACACAACATTCAAATAAACACACTACACACAACATACACACATCCATATATATATATAAACACACTACACACAACATACATATATAAACACACAGGTCAGGACATGACATCATTCTCTTCTGGACAGAAAGCTCATCAGAAATATACTATTGTGAAAACAAAGTGCCTAACATGTGTTTGGGCCAGTTTGCAAAGAATGTAAAGAATCTGAGACTCAGACAGTATACTGTGGTGTTACTGATCCCTAATTTATAACAGTGAATGCTATAAGTGCCTGCACAACAAGACTGCAGATAGGGTCATCTAATTTATTATCATATACACACACATTGACACTGCTTTCAACTCCAAGTTCTCCAACGATCAGCAATGCATTCCGTGGACCGTAACTTCAAAGGAGCTATAAATTAATGGGTCACACTGGGTGTAACAGCAGAGCAGCCGATGAAAGTAGCATAGGAGGGGAAACTAGAGAGGCAGTTTTAGCAAACGCAGGCAGTGAGAACAGGAACAGAGAAGATAGAATGAAGGACTCAGGGCCCGGTGTTTATCTGTTCTGTATTACACTAACCTAACCAGTGACAACTCTTTGCCTCTCTCGCAGTCCCACCCCCACTCACCTCACCTCAAACTCTTTACCTCCTCCTGACTCCAGGCTCCTTCTCACACTTGCTGCCTAAAGACACAATACACATGTCTGCAAGGCAGCTACTAATTCTGAGTCTGACTCTGCATTGATGAGCCGACATATAGCGCTCACACCGGCCCCAGCTCTCCTCCATGACTTCTTGACTATCTACACACGTCACACACACGTGAGAGCGCCCCCTGGCCCCCACCCCCAGAAAGTTCCGCTACGCGCACAATCCAGAATCCAGCAAGCCCAATAAAAAATAATACATTTTAATAAAAAAAAAAAATCCTAATTCTTCTGCTGCATAATGCATGCCTGCAGTGGCAGGGGCCCCTCTAAGATGCAGGGCCTTCGGGCAAGGGCCGACTTGTCAGTCCGCCCCTGGTTGTTCAGTACCTACTACCTCCAACGTCCACGTCTGACTCTAGTGCTCTCATGAGCTGCTCTGAGATACGTTACCGCACGCGGAAGGATCTATTTAATTCCCGCCCGGCACTCAGAGACAGCCAGCCCCAGTCAGATTCAGACGAGTTCTGAATTCTGAATCTGATTGGCTGAGAGTCAGACTAGTAGTGAGACGTGAGAGGCGGCCAGGACGGAGGCTAGCCTCCTGTGGAAGCGTATGGGGCGCATTGGAGAGCACTGCATTAGCACATTTTCTCCTCTGGTGGCAGTCTCTCAGCGTCCCATACACTTCCACAGTAGTCAATGCATTCATATTGCGCAATGCAAGGACAGCCGGCTGTCCTTTTCTTGCGCAATATGAATGTATTGATGTATAAACAGTGAGTCGGTTTTAATAAAATTTACACAGAATCATGATTTTGGTGGAGGGGTGGGGGGGTAGGGGGGGTCACCTTATTTTATAAAAAAAAAATATGAAAAAAAAAATAAAAATTTAATTTTAATTTTAAATAAATGCTGCCTGTAATTACATAGATTGGCCAGGGTAGGCGCTGCCTCACCTGCCTCCTGTGACTGCACGTCACTGCTGTGTATATGTGTGCTTGTGTATGTGTGTCTGTGTGTGTCTTTGTGAGTGTGTCTGTGATTATGTAACTGTGCTAGTCAAACTGTGAAGGCAGGAAGTCAATGTGGACACTGGGGACATACCTACAGGCAGACTATACTGCATGGAAAGTGCCTGGGAGTCACTGGAAGAAATGTCTACATATGAGTTGAGCTGTGTAGACGGTCCTCTCTTAGCCGTGTCTGTAGGATGGGAAACCACTAAAGGCAGCTCTACTCCAGTCTGACACTCAAGACGCCTTCCCCACGTGTGCCATGGCTATCACCTGAAAGGGCCGCCATCAGGGGGTGACAGGGGTGACTCCTGTCAGGGGCCCAATGGGCCAGGGGGGCCCCATGAGGCAAGAACTAAAAAAAAAAATTAAAAAAAAAATTGGCAGCCATCAGTGGGTACTACAGCAGAGTGCTAATTGAGCATGGAAAAATGTTATTACAAGGAGTAAAGTATTAACATTTGAGAGGATTTCTGAGCGTGCACTAAACCACTATGCACAGTGTGAGACAGACTTGGCACTTTGTTTGTACAGTGTGTGCCTGAGTCAGACGGCAGATCACTTTCATTTGCAGAGGAGGTAGGACTTACTTAGCAAATGTTTTTTATTTCTTTGTGCAATTCCGGATTGTAACTTCAGTTTGGTAGTAGTTGTATGGTGGGGCCAGGGGTCCATAAAAACACATTTTTTAGCAGCAGTGTATTTATGATTATTTGACAATGCTGTAGAAATTCTATATTTAAAACCATGCAGAAATGTTTCCTCCTCAATACACAAATGGTAGGTGCCCTTTTGGCAGATATGCATTTTTTTTATTTATATATCACTTGGCTTGAGAAAGGGCAAAGCCCGAAACGTCGTCTATTTTTTCTTGCTTGAAAATAAATCACTAAAAAATCCATTTGGAGTGATGCAGCTTTTTCTTCTATTCTATATATATATATATATATATATATATATATATATATATATATATATATATATACATACATATATATATATATATATATATATATATATATTACATCCCAGTTTACTGCCCCTTTATGCAAGAACTTTCCAGATGCAAGTAGGCATTTTAGCTAAGATTTTTACATCTGCATAACATGTTATACTCTCAGACTAAGATTGCTCAGTGTTTGAAATGAGACAGGTTAACTTAAAACTGTTCAGTTTACACTACAGCTGACAATTTTGAAATACATACCAACAAGCCTAAATCCTGCATTTAACCAGAGCTAATGGTATGAGTACCATAGCTTATGGTTCCATCAAGACCATATAGAGTACAACATTTTCAAAATTCATAAGTACAGCTGACAGATGGGAACATTTGTACACTATATTTGAAGTGGTGCTCTAGGTTGGAGAAAATGGGGAAAAATCAAACAAACATATGTCAACCTCTTAAAAGTACTTTTCTACATCTAGTCATCTACCCAGATCATTAATGTACAATTTTGAATTCACAGAATTATTTTTGTTATGCACATTTACAAATATGATTCTTTAAAAAGTGATCTCTTAATTTCTGCAATACTTTTATCATGCATGTCACACACTGTTGATTTAGGGGATGCAAGGTGCATAAATGTTTCCTCCTGTGAGTGTTTCTGTGGGTGTCTGTGTTTATGTCTTTGTGCTTTGGCTTGTGTCTCTATGAGTGTGTATGTATTTTTTTTCTATGGGTTTCTCTGTGAGGGTGAGTGTGTATGTCTTTGTACATTTTCTGTGGATGTCTGTGAGGGTGTGTGCATATGTCTTTGAGTTTTTTCTATGGGTGTCTCTGTGAGGGTGTGTGTATGTGTGTCTTTGTGTATTTTCTCTGGATGCCTCTGTGAGAGTGGGTGTGTATGTCTGTGTTTTCTGTGGATGTCTCTGTGAGGGTGTGTGTATGTATGTATGTATGTCTGTGTTTTCTGTGGATGTCTCTGTGAGGGTGTGTGTCTCTGTGAGGGTGTGTATATGTCTTTGTGTGTTTTCTGTGGATGTCTCAGTGAGGTGTGTGTATGTATTTCTTTCTGTGTTGTATGTGGTTGTCTCTATGTGTGTGTATGTCTTTTCTGTTGGTGTCTCTGTGTGTGTGTATGTCTTTGTGTGTTTTTTTAGGCTGTCTTTGTCAGTGTTTCCTTGGGTGTATGTGCAAGTTTGAGTTTGTTATGTGTGTGTGTGTGTCCATTGTCTGTTCCTTTTTAGGACATTTTGACCTTACTACTGTATATTCTCATCTTTCTACAGACTTTGAGACTAATGAGACCTTTCCGGAAGTCACCAATCTACCATTTAACCTTTAAATTATTGTTTAGGCATTTCAGGGCACTTCCTTTCAGCCACTGCATGCTGTTGTCATCATTTAGTTTGGCATCTTCTTTTACAAAAAGATAATCAGAACTCCATATTTTGTTTCCTAAATCTCCATTTTTTACAAAACTGTAGTTTACCTTGGTTATGTCAATGTAAACAAGTGCTGAGTTTCCGTTTGGGTGTCTGTGTCTAAGTGTGTTTCTTGGCGTGTCTGCTAAAGTGTCTATATGTGAATCCTTATGTGTAAGTGTGTGTGTGTGTTTCAGTGTATGAGTGTGTCTTTGTGTTTGTATGTTACTACCTTTACAACATTTCCAAGTTTAAATAGACACTTAAGAATAAAGTGCATATACGTTTTAGTCACTCAGTGAAAAATTGCACATGTCAAAGGAGGGGGGACCCTGATCTATTGTTAAGTCAGGGGCCCCAAAATTTCTAGTGGCGGCCCTGCGTGAAACGTTGGGCTGTACACAAAAGCAGCTCTGCTCCAGGATGCCATGTGGGCCAGGCTCTATTCCAAGCTGCCCTCAGGGACTCCTACCCCACGTATACACTGACAATGAGACAGTAGGTCAAGTGTATGGAAATAAAGTTTTTTTTTACAAACTTTTTCATCTTAAAGGGACAGTCAAGTCCAAAATAAACTTTCATGATTCAAATAGGGCATGCAATTTTAACCCCTTAAGGATACGGCCATTTTTAAATTTCTTTCCCTTAAGGACCAGGGCTATTTTTACATTTCTGCGGTGTTTGTGTTTAGCTGTAATTTTCCTCTTACTCATTTACTGTACCCACACATATTATATACCGTTTTTCTCGCCATTAAATGGACTTTCTAAAGATACCATTATTTTCATCATATCTTATAATTTACTATAAAAAAGATTATAAAATATGAGGAAAAAAGGGAAAAAAACACACTTTTTCTAACTTTGACCCCCAAAATCTGTTACACATCTACAACCACCAAAAAACACCCATGCTAAATAGTTTCTAAATTTTGTCCTGAGTTTAGAAATACCCAATATGTTCTTTGCGTTTTTCGCAAGTTATAGGGCAATAAGTACAAGTAGCACTTTGCTATTTCCAAACCACTTTTTTTCAAAATTAGCGCTAGTTACATTGGGACACTGATATTTTTCAGGAATCCCTGAATATCCCTTGACATGTATATATATTTTTTTAGAAGACATCCCAAAGTAATGATCTAGGCCCATTTTGGTATATTTCATGCCACCATTTCACCGCCAAATGAGATCAAATAAAGAAAAAATTCACTTTTTCATAATTTTTTTTCACAAACTTTAGGTTTCTCACTGAAATTATTTGCAAACAACTTGTGCAATTATGGCATAAATGGTTGTAAACGCTTCTCTGGGATCCCCTTTGTTCATAAATAGCAGACATATATGGCTTTGGCATTGCTTTTTGGTAATTAGAAGGCCGCTAAATGCCTCTGCGCACCACACATGTATTATGCCCAGCAGTGAAGGGGTTAATTAGGGAGCATGTAGGGAGCTTCTAGGGTTAATTTTAGCTTTAGTGTAGCGTAGTAGACAACCCCAAGTATTGATCTAGGCCCATCTTGGTATATTTCATGCCACCATGTCACCGCCAAATGTGATCAAATAAAAAAAAATGTTAAATTTTTTACAATTTTAGGTTTCTCACTGAAATTATTTACAAACAACTTGTGCAATTATGGCATAAATGGTTGTAAATGCTTCTCTGGGATCCCCTTTGTTCAGAAATAGCAGAC
Source organism: Bombina bombina (assembly GCF_027579735.1). Classification (NCBI taxonomy): domain Eukaryota; kingdom Metazoa; phylum Chordata; class Amphibia; order Anura; family Bombinatoridae; genus Bombina; species Bombina bombina. Next base: position 82,323,613 of record NC_069500.1, on the reverse strand, counting down.
ATATATGGCTTTTGTCTTGCTTTATGGTAATTAGAAGGCTGCTAAATGCTGCTGCGCATCACACGTGTATTATGCCCAGCAGTGCAGGGGTTAATTAGATAGCTTGTAGGGAGCTTGCAGGGTTAATTTTAGCTTTAGTGTAGAGAACAGCCTCCCACCTGAGAGATCCCACCCCCTGATCCCTCCCAAACATCTCTCTTCCCTCCCCCACCCCACAATTGTCCCCGCCATCTTAAGTACCGGCAGAAACTCTGCCAGTACTAAAATAAAAGGCTTTTTTTTTTTATGATGTTTTTTTTTTTTTAAATATCTGTTTAGCTGTGATGGACCCCCCCTTAGCCCCTAACCTCTCTGATCCCCCCCAAACAGCTCTATAACACTTGCCCACATCCTATTTGCTGCCATCTTGGGTACTGGCAGCTGTCTGCCAGTACCCAATTTGCCTCCAAAAAATGTTTATTTTTATTTTTTTGCATGTTAAATGTTTTCTGTAGTGTAGCTGCCCCCCCTAATACCCTCCTCCCTCTCCCCCTCCCAGATCCTTTTGAAAATTATTTCCCCCCCTCCCTCTCCCTCTCTCCCATTCATAAATTCATTGGTGGCAGTGGCTGTTATGCGATCGCGCGCACATATGCGCGCACACGCGCGCTCCCTGAAGGCCCCCGCACGCTCCCGGCACCCGGCGTGCACATTGCACATTCAGGAACAGGATGCCGGGTAGCGATGGGCCGCCCACCCGCCTCCCTGAAGCTGCTCCCACCCACCAACGATCGGGCCCATCGCTACCGGTGCAGTGAGGGCCACAGAGTGGCTCTCTCTGCATCGGTTTTAGAAAACAGGTATTGCAGTGATGCCTCAATGTTGAGGCATCACAGCAATACCTTGAAAGCGGCTGGAAGAGATCAGGATCGCTTCCAGCCGCTTTAAACCCTGATGTCGTACAGGGTACGTCGCTGGTCTTTAAAGACCAGGTTGTGTGCGACGTACCCTGTACGACATGTGTCGTTAAGGGGTTAAACAACTTTCCAATTTACTTTTATCACCAATTTTGCTTCATACTCTTGGTATTCTTAGTTAAAAGCTAAACCTAGGTAGGCTCATATTCTAATTTCTTAGACCTTGAAGGCCACCTCTTATGTGAATGCATTTTGACAGTTTTTCACCACTAGAGGGCTTTAGTTCATGTGTGTCATACAGATAACATTAAGCTCACGCACGTGAAGTTACCTAGGAATAAGCACTGATTGGCTAAAATGCAAGTCTATCAAAAGAACTGAAATAAGGGGGCAGTTTGCAGAGGCTTAGATAAAAGGTAATCATGGAGGTAAAAAGTGGTTATGCATAACTGGGGAATGGGTAATAAAGGGATTATCTATCTTTTATGACCCTTTAAGTAGGGGTCATATGACTCCTCAGTAGAGGGCACGTGACCCATAGAAACAGGCGCTATTCTGAAACGGTGCTAATTGGACCGTTGTAAACTGAGGGATACCTGTATATTGTTATAGAGATATATTTTATAAAAACAATGTTCAGATATGTAAAGAAATATTTATTTTAGGATAAGTATTTAAAAAAATTAAAACTCACTTGCTACATTGATTGCCATTTTCAATCGAGGGGCCAAATATCAAATTTAACCCATTTGCAGCCAGAGAAGGCTGTAATAAATTGCAAGAAAAAAATGTGTTTTGTTTGTCACTAGAAATAGGTTTAAAATATAGATCATATTCTTCTAAGAAAATTCCCAAGGCAACATGAATGGTGTTCTGAGGAGGTTGATTAGCATGGGATTTCTAGAGCTGTCCTCTTATGCAGCCTTTGTGAACCTAAAATAAATCATGTGATTTTAGTTGTCATGGTAATGATCTTAAAGATGTACTGTCTGATAGAGATGTTTCAGAACAAACTTCTGGCGTCAGCAGGTTAAGTGGACTTCATTCATTAGTTGAAATAGAGGAGAACATGAAGCCCAGTTTAACCAAACAAAATGCTATGATTCTGTAGGTGCCAAGATTGAGGCTCAAGATGTTGCTATATATCTTTATCTCTGCGATACAGTTTTCTTAAAAATTGTGCATTAACCTGTTGTAACGGTCAAAGTGGTTAGCAACACACATTTCTAAACTACGTTGATTAGATTTCAGATTTTCCTATAGTGATACAGTTGAGGTTAATGCAATAAACTAGTTCTATTTCATGCATAAAATGTGTAAATAATATCCTGTAGTGGAGTATCCAAATGTCAAGAAATGATGTCAGAACATGTGTATCAAAACAAAATCATTCATACAATTGGTAATATCTGGAGACAATACTAAATGTACAATTATGAGAGGTAAAGATAGAAAAAAATACAAGGAAGAGCATAATATAAAAATAAAGCTGCTTATTAGCAGGTGTGGTGTACGGCATCTGTTCCCAGAAATGAGTATATTGATAGATTTCATTGCCTCTGTGGGATATAATCTGCAGAAACTCTTTTGAGTTTTGAAAAGAAAGCATATATTATTATATGATTATTATATTTAACTTACAGTCATAGTACAATTTTCTTGAGAACTGAATTGTACATTGAGATTTCTAACATTACTATGTTATTAGGTTTATCACTGTATGGACATTAAAAGGACACAAAAACTTCATTTTTTCTTTCATCTTTTATTGAGATAGAGGCGCCCATTTAACAAGCTCCGTAGTGAGCTTCTGGGAACGTGTTTCTGGCGAGCCTTCAGCAGTTATGAAGCAGCGGTCACAAAGACCGCTGCTCCGCGGACACACATCGCCGGAAATCAACCAGATCGAGTACGATCGGGTTGATTGACACCTCCCTGCTGGCGGCTAATTGGCCACGAGTCTGCAGGGGGCGGCGTTGCAACAGCAGCTCTTGTGAGCTGCTGGAGCAATGCTGAATATGGAGAGTGTATTGCTCTCCGTATTTAGCGAGGTCTGGCGGACCTGATCTGCACTGTCGGAAAAGACACACTCATACACTTAAGTCCGGAAGACTTTGTTAAATAGAGGCCAATGGATGTGATTTTAGCAAACTTTACAATTTACTTCTTTCATCTCATTAGTTTTGTTGTATTGGTATCCTTTGTTGAAAAGGATACCCAAGTAGGCTCAGGAGCTGCTGATTTGTGGATGAACATATATGCCTTTTGTTATTGGCTCACCCAATTTGTTAACTAGCTCCCAGGAATGCATTGCTGCTTCTTCAACAAAGGATACTAAGAAAATAAAGCAAATTAGATAATACAAGTACATTTGAAAGTTGTTTAAAATTGTATTCTCTTTTCGAATCATGTAAGAAAAATTTGGGGTTTCATTTCCCTTTAAATGCATAAAGTTAACACGGCATTATAAAAGTTTTTTTTCAAATCATTGAAGTAATTTTTTTCATTGAAGTAATTTTTAGCATAATTTTGCAAATCAATAATTTAGGGATACACCTCTTGTGAAGACTAGTGTCCATGTTCATGGACTGCTGTAACCAAACAGAAACAAATGTAATGAGCATGTGCTCTGAGCTAACCAATCACTTTGGAGTATATTGCAGACTCAAGTAAATTTCACCATACGCCCAGCCTTTCTGCAGGAAGTGGAATAAGTACTCTTTATAGGTATTTTACATCTAAAGAAGGTAAAATAAATAGTGAATACATATTGCAATTATTTTTTTTATTAACATTACTTAAACTGACATAAAACCGAAAAAGAATTCTTTCATTAATTGGATAGAGCATGCAATTTTAAGCAATTTTCCAGTTTACTCCTATTATAAATTTATATTTGTTCTCTTGCTATCTTTATTTGAAAAAGGCAGGAATGTGAGCATAGGAACCGGCCCATTTGTGGTTCAGCACCTGGTTAGTGCTTGCTGATAGGTGGGTACATGTAACCAAAAAACAGCAAGTGCTACCCTTTAATTAAAGAATTTAAAGGGAGATTAAACAATGACACTTTCAATCTCAAAAAGACCAAAATGAAGAGGCGCGTCCTGGTGCAGCACAGTTACAGGTATCCCAAGTCTTCTCAAACAAGTGTAAGGCAAATATACTAACAAATCCGGCAGCACTCGATAGTCTCAACTCACTGCCTCCCGGTAAGGGTAAGTACCCCACAGCCGCTCCAAATGTTGGATCGAAATAGAAGGAAGCTGTGCGTCAATAAAAAAGTCTTTATTTAAAAAACCAACAGCATTAAAAAGCTGAGGGAAGAAATTATCATCCTCAAATTAAAAACAGAACCAGTAATGTGACGATTTTTCCCCTCTGCTTTTAAATCTTGGCTTGTTATTTGAAGCACAAAGCTTTTTATTTTGATCCAACATTGGCTGTGGGGTATTTACTCTTTCTGGGAGACAGTGATCTGGGACACTGTGAGATCCCGGTCTGCGTGAATCAGCACAATTGAGCGCTGTCAGATTTGTGAGAATATTTGCCTTACACTTGTTTGAGAAGAGTTGGGATACCTGTAACTGCGCTGCAGCAGGAGGCGCCTCTTCATTTTTGTCTGTTTCGGAGTGAGTGCCAGTTGTCTTTTCCGGAGAAGAGCGGCCGTGGTGTCACATACTGGACACTTATATAACATATTATGGACATTAGTGGTCACGTCATTTTTATTTTATCAATAAGTGAAGTTTATGTTGTCAATAATTTTGTATTTTTTTCTGTTGATCACTATTAAAGTGATAATTCAGTGGGTCCCTTTTATCTAAGACCAGATATCTTGGATTAAGACACCTATCTTTTGCACAGACTCAATAATGGGTTACATTTCCCATTCATATGGGCATTGGGTATTTTAGTTCACATTTTATTTAAATTTGAAATACATTTATATTTTTCATTTGTACTTAAAGGGACATGAAACCCACATTTTTTCTTTCATGATTTAGAAAAAGAATGCAATTTTAAACATCTTTCTAATTTACTTCTATTATCTCATTTGTTTTATTCTCTTGATATTCTTTGCTGAAAAGCATATCTAGATATGCTCAGTAGCTGCTGATTGATTGCTGCACATAGAAGCCTCGTGTGATTGGCTCACCCATGTGCATTGCTTTTTCTTCAACTAAGGATATCTAAAAAATGAAGCAAAATAAATAATAGAAGTAAATTGTAATGTTGTTTAAATTTGTATTCTCTATCTGAATCATGAAAGAAAGATTTTGGGTTTAGTGGCCCTTTAATCCACTGTGTATCACTTTCCCTTGTGTTTCTAGTTTAAAATAAGGGGTTTTGCCATATAGACAGTAACCTAGAAAAATAATTCCATTATGTTATTTAAATAATTTTCCACTATTTATTGATAATTTATTTTATCATGTATGGTCTCCATTTTCAAACAGTGTTTGTTTATTATTAAATTGCATGTAAGACCTGCTGCCAGTTAAATACATCTAAATTCATTTAACTGTTTATGATAAAATACCTACTGAATTGTACTGAAGCTAGTTCAGGCTCTAGGCAAAAGCGCTTTATTTTCCTGTACAAGCAAGTCTTCCATCATCGTCATTATAATACTCATCATCATCATCATCATAAATTCATAATCATTATAATCACTGCTGTCTCCTTCAAGGAGTGATTATATTATTCGGTGGCATTCTTTGACAAGAATCCAGGCGCTTTCAGGCTTTAAATAACACTTACCAACTAATTCTCACAGCTATTTATTTTGAAGCAAACAACTAGAAATGTCTGATAGCTGGCTTGGAGAATACTGACATTAGTTCAGGAGTTGAAGCAGTGAGTAGATCACTGGAGATTTGAACTCTGGCAAACAAGTCTCTATACAGTCTTTTGGAAACGCTTGCAAAATAGCTGCCAATCTCCATGTTATGCATAAAATGAAAAATGGCCTTTTAGATTACTGAATAGATATATTTCTCTTTGAATATACTACTAAGCTTCTCTGCATTTCACGAAAGCTGAGATCAAAGATATTGTGTAGGATATATAGATAGATAGACAGACAGACAGGGAGTCAGCTAGATAGATAAATAGATAGATACATGATAGATAGATAGATAGATAGATAGTTAGATAGATAGATAGATGATAGATAGATAGATAGATAGATAGAGATATATATACATGATAGATATATATAAAGATAGATAGATAGATACAGTACATGACAGATAGATAGATAGATAGATAGATAGATAGATACATGATAGATAGATAAATACATGATAGATAGACAGATAGATAGATAGATAGATAGGTGGACAGAGAGATAGATACATGATTGATAGATAGATAGATAGAATAGATAGATAGATAGATGATAGATATATAGATAGATAGATAGATAGATAGATAGATAGAGATATATATACATGATAGATAGATATAAAGATAGATAGATACAGTACATGACAGATAGATAGATAGATAGATAGATAGATAGATAGATAGATAGATAGATACATGATAGATAGATAAATACATGATAGATAGACAGACAGATAGATAGATAGATAGATAGAGAGAGAGAGAGATAGATAGAGAAATAGAGACATGATAGATAGATAGATAAATAGATAGATGGACAGAGAGATAGATAGATACATGATATATAGGTAGACAGATAGATACACAACTTTCCCCATCAATATATTAATTCTGATATTCAAATATTTACAAATGTTTTTATGGGTGAACAAATTTGCCTCAACTTTGGAATGTTTTGTTATCTAGAATAGATAACTACAAACACGAAAAGTGAAGTAAATTTGCTCAGTAATTTAAAAGTTATTTTTTAATGCGTTGTAAAATATTTTTAGACAAGGCTAAAGCAAAATCTGCTGCAGCAATCTCCTTGACATTTAAAAGGGAAATTCATTTTATAGTATAGAGTGTCCCATGCGTGGGAAAAAGCTCATGGTCTTCAGGATATAAAAAATTTGCTATTACAGTATTACAAGTGACTTTATGCATGCAAATAACCTTTCTATACTGAAACATCAGAACTTTGTTATTTAAGTTTGATTTATATTATATTGAATTAGCTAATTTGATTTTAGTCTCCAATTAATTTATTTATTTCAAGTTGAAGCACAATTTTGTAACAGACAGACTAACACAATTAACCCATATTTTTATTTTATTTTACTAGAAAGAGTCTAGAACATCGCATCTAAGAAAAATATATTATTTCTTAATAGTGGTTGTGTTTGAGAATTAGAAGTTAAACAGAGCTTTAACATTTTTTTATTGAATTTATTAGCAAGTACATAAAAAAAAAACAAATCTTATAACAAAACATAATTTAAAATGATATATCCAAATTTACTTCAAATGTAATACAAAATAGCAATCATGTCATAGAAAATCTCAAACAAATTTTCATCATATTGCTAACAATAATAAACTATAATTTGGATAGCATTTAGTCACATACGGCTAGATTCCGAGTTTTGCAGTACAGCTATACCGCTGAAAAATTGGCCATTGCGCGTGGAATGTCCAGGAACGCATATTATGAGTCGCGGAGGTATAGCTATAATGCAAGCATTTTAGCCTGTAACGCAACGTCCATTCTGATTTTCATAGCGCAGGTATTACAGGTTTTGCATTCAGGCTAAAATGCTTGCGTTACAGCCTATACTAACACGATCCATTCCCGCGATCTGAGAGCAGTAGTTATGGATTTTGTGTAACAAAAATGTTTCACAAAACTCATAACTAAAATGTTACAAAGTACACTAACACCCATAAACTACCTATTAACCCCTAAATCGCCACCCTCCCGCATCGCAAACACTATTTAAAATGTATTAACCCCTAAACCTCTGGCCTCCCACATCACCACTACTAAATAAACCTATTAAACCCTAAACCGCCAGCCTCCCACATCGCAAAACACTAAATTAAACTATAACCTCCCCCTAACTTTAAATTAAAATTACAATGTAACTATATTTAAATAAATAAAAACTTACCTGTGAAATAAAAATAAACCTAAAATTAAGCTATAAATGAACCTAACATTACTATTCTAATAAAATAAAATAAACTACCAATTAAAAATCATAAATAACAAATTAAAAAAAAAAATAATCCTACGAAAAAATTAAAAAAAATCTAACATTACAAAAAAAAATAAACACTAAAATTACGAAAAATAAAAAAACACTAAGATTACAAAAAATAATTAATAACTTTATAAAAAATAAAAACAAGTACAGCTAATCTAATAGCCCTATAAAAATAAAAAAGCCCCCTAGCCTACAATAAACTACCAATAGCCCATAAAAGGGCCTTTTGTTGGGCATTTCCCTAAGTTAAACAGCTCTTTTACCTGGAAAAAAATACAAAGTCCCCCCAACAGAAAAACCCACCACCCAACCAACCCCCCAAAATAAAAAACCTAACTCTAAAAAAAACTAAGATAGTCATTGTAAAAGGGCATTAAGCTCTTTTTCACTGCCCTTAAAAAGGCATTCAGCTCTTTTACAATTTGCCCAAAGCCCTAATCTGAAAAAACCCACCCCAAAAAATAAAAAAAATACTTACCCCAGAATATCTACTCACGGTTCCTGAAGCCCGGACATCCATCTCCATCCAGGCAGCAAGAAGTCTATATCCAGGGCGTAAAGAAGTCTTCTTCTAGGCGGCTACATCTTCATCCATCACGGGGGTGTCTTCTATCTTCATCTTGGCTGTGCAGAGCGGAGCCATCCTGGACCGGCGATGACATCCTGCGTGGACCGTCCACTTCATACGGTCACCGCTGTACACTGAAATCCTATTGGCTGATTTGAACAGCCAATAAGATTTCAGTAACTCTCATCCTATTGGCTGTTTTAAACAGCCAATATGTTTTCAGAAGCTCTCATCCTATTGGCTGATTTGAATTTGAAGAATCAAATCAGCCAATAGGAATGCAAGGTACGCCATTTTGCAACGGGTACCTTGCATTCAACTTCAGTGTACGGCGGTGACCATATGAAAAGGATGCTCTGTGCAGGATGTCATCGCCGGTCCAGGATGGCACAGCTCTGCACCGCCAGGATGAAGATAGAAGACGCCCCTGCAATGGATGAAGATGCCGCGGCCTGGATGAAGACTTCTCGCCACCTGGATGGAGATGGATGTCCGGACTTCAGGAACAGTGAGTAGATATTCTGGGGTTAGTGAAAGGTTTTTTGTTTTTTATTTGGGGTGGGTTTTTTCAGATTAGGGCTTTGGGCAAATTTTAAAAGAGCTGAATACCCTTTTAAAGGCAGTGAAAAAGAGCTGAATGCCCTTTTAAGGGCAATGCCCATACAAATGCCCCTTTAGGGGAAATGGGTCGCTTAGGTTTTTTTTTAGAGTTAGGTTTTTTATTTTGGGGGGTTGGTTGGGTGGTGGGTTTTACTGTTGGGAGGACTTTGTATTTTTTTCCAGGTAAAAGAGCTGTTTAACTTAGGGCAATGTCCTACAAAAGGCCCTTTTAAGGGCTATTAGTAAAGGTAAATGTTAAAGCTGTTTAAATTTAGTCAAATTAACAAAAATTTAGTTTTTCATTGCCTTTCTGCATAAATTCATGCCTCTTTAAAGGGACATGAAACCCAAACATTTTCTTTCATGATTTATGTAGAACATACGATTTTAAACAACTTTCCAATTTACTTTGATTATCTAATTTGTGTAGTTCTCTTGGTATCATTTGTTGAAAGAGCAGCAATGCACTACAGGTTTCTAACTGAACACATGGGTGAGCCAATCACAATCAGTATATATATATGTAGCCACCAATCAGCAGCTAGAACCTAGATTCTATGCTTCTTCTGACCTTTCCTAGATAAACATTTCAGCAAAGGATAACAAGAGAAGGAAGCAAATTAAATAATAGAAATAAAATGGAAAGTTGTTTAAAATTGTATGCTTTGTCTAAATCCTGGATATCTAATTATGACTTTACTGTCCCTTTAAGTAGCGATGATTATCACTTTAAAACTTACGGCTAGATTTAGAGTTCGGCGGTAAAAGGGCTGTTAACGCTCCGCGAGTTTTTTTCTGGCCGCACCATAAATTTAACTCTGGTATCGAGAGTTCAAACAAATGCTGCGTTAGGCTCCAAAAAAGGAGCGTAGAGCATTTTTACCGCAAATGCAACTCTCGATACCAGAGTTGCTTACGGACGCGGCCGGCATCAAAAACGTGCTCGTGCACGATTCTCCCATAGGAAACAATGGGGCTGTTTGAGCTGAAAAAAAACCTAACACCTGCAAAAAAGCAGCGTTCAGCTCCTAACGCAGCCCCATTGTTTCCTATGGGGAAACACCTCCTAAGTCTGCACCTAACACCCTAACATGTACCCCGAGTCTAAACACCCCTAACCTTACACTTATTAACCCCTAATCTGCCGCCCCCGCTATCGCTGACCCCTGCATTACACTTTTAACCCCTAATCTGCCGCTCCGTAAACCGCCGCCACCTACGTTATCCCTATGTACCCCTAATCTGCTGCCCTAACATCGCCGACCCCTATGTTATATTTATTAACCCCTAATCTGCCCCCCACAACGTCGCCGACACCTACCTACACTTATTAACCCCTAATCTGCCGAGCGGACCTGAGCGCTACTATAATAAAGTTATTAACCCCTAATCCGCCTCACTAACCCTATCATAAATAGTATTAACCCCTAATCTGCCCTCCCTAACATCGCCGACACCTACCTTCAATTATTAACCCCTAATCTTCCGACCGGAGCTCACCGCTATTCTAATAAATGTATTAACCCCTAAAGCTAAGTCTAACCCTAACACTAACACCCCCCTAAGTTAAATATAATTTTTATCTAACGAAATAAATTAACTCTTATTAAATAAATAATTCCTATTTAAAGCTAAATACTTACCTGTAAAATAAATCCTAATATAGCTACAATATAAATTATAATTATATTATACCTATTTTAGGATTAATATATATTTTACAGGCAACTTTGTAATTATTTTAACCAGGTACAATAGCTATTAAATAGTTAAGAACTATTTAATAGTTACCTAGTTAAAATAATTACAAATTTACCTGTAAAATAAATCCTAACCTAAGATATAATTAAACCTAACACTACCCTATCAATAAAATAATTAAATAAACTACCTACAATTACCTACAATTAACCTAACAATACACTATCAATAAATTAATTAAACACAATTGCTACAAATAAATAAAATTAAATAAACTATCTAAAGTACAAAAAATAAAAAAGAACTAAGTTACAGAAAATAATAAAATATTTACAAACATAAGAAAAATATTACAACAATTTTAAACTAATTACACCTACTCTAAGCCCCCTAATAAAATAACAAAGCCCCCCAAAATAAAAAATTCCCTACCCTATTCTAAAATACAAATATTACAAGCTCTTTTACCTTACCAGCCCTGAACAGGGCCCTTTGCGGGGCATGCCCCAAGAATTTCAGCTCTTTTGCCTGTAAAAAAAAACATACTATACCCCCCCCCCAACATTACAACCCACCACCCACATACCCCTAATCTAACCCAAACCCCCCTTAAATAAACCTAACACTACCCCCCTGATGATCTTCCTACCTTGTCTTCACCATGCCAGGTTCACCGATCCGTCCTGGCTCCAAGATCTTCATCCAAGCCAAGCGGGGGCTAGACATCCACTGAAGAAGTCCAGAAGAGGGTCCAAAGTCTTCCTCCTATCCGGCAAGAAGAGGACATCCGGACCGGCAAACATCTTCTCCAAGCGGCATCTTCTATCTTCTTCCATCCGATGACGACCGGCTCCATCTTGAAGACCTCCAGCGCGGATCCATCCTCTTCTTCCGACGACTAGACGACGAATGACGGTTCCTTTAAGGGACGTCATCCAAGATGGCGTCCCTCGAATTCCGATTGGCTGATAGGATTCTATCAGCCAATCGGAATTAAGGTAGGAATTTTCTGATTGGCTGATGGAATCAGCCAATCAGAATATAGTTCAATCCGATTGGCTGATCCAATCAGCCAATCAGATTGAGCTCGCATTCTATTGGCTGTTCCGATCAGCCAATAGAATGCGAGCTCAATCTGATTGGCTGATTGGATCAGCCAATCGGATTGAACTTGATTCTGATTGGCTGATTCCATCAGCCAATCAGAAAATTCCTACCTTAATTCCGATTGGCTGATAGAATCCTATCAGCCAATCGGAATTCGAGGGACGCCATCTTGGATGACGTCCCTTAAAGGAACCGTCATTCGTCGTCTAGTCGTCGGAAGAAGAGGATGGATCCGCGCTGGAGGTCTTCAAGATGGAGCCGGTCGTCATCGGATGGAAGAAGATAGAAGATGCCGCTTGGAGAAGATGTTTGCCGGTCCGGATGTCCTCTTCTTGCCGGATAGGAGGAAGACTTTGGACCCTCTTCTGGACTTCTTCAGTGGATGTCTAGCCCCCGCTTGGCTTGGATGAAGATCTTGGAGCCAGGACGGATCGGTGAACCTGGCATGGTGAAGACAAGGTAGGAAGATCATCAGGGGGGTAGTGTTAGGTTTATTTAAGGGGGGTTTGGGTTAGATTAGGGGTATGTGGGTGGTGGGTTGTAATGTTGGGGGGGGGGTATAGTATGTTTTTTTTTACAGGCAAAAGAGCTGAAATTCTTGGGGCATGCCCCGCAAAGGGCCCTGTTCAGGGCTGGTAAGGTAAAAGAGCTTGTAATATTTGTATTTTAGAATAGGGTAGGGAATTTTTTATTTTGGGGGGCTTTGTTATTTTATTAGGGGGCTTAGAGTAGGTGTAATTAGTTTAAAATTGTTGTAATATTTTTCTTATGTTTGTAAATATTTTATTATTTTCTGTAACTTAGTTCTTTTTTATTTTTTGTACTTTAGATAGTTTATTTAATTTTATTTATTTGTAGCAATTGTGTTTAATTAATGTATTGATAGTGTAGTGTTAGGTTAATTGTAGGTAATTGTAGGTAGTTTATTTAATTATTTTATTGATAGGGTAGTGTTAGGTTTAATTATATCTTAGGTTAGGATTTATTTTACAGGTAAATTTGTAATTATTTTAACTAGGTAACTATTAAATAGTTCTTAACTATTTAATAGCTATTGTACCTGGTTAAAATAATTACAAAGTTGCCTGTAAAATAAATATTAATCCTAAAATAGCTATAATATAATTATAATTTATATTGTAGCTATATTAGGATGTATTTTACAGGTAAGTATTTAGCTTTAAATAGGAATTATTTATTTAATAAGAGTTAATTTATTTCGTTAGATAAAAATTATATTTAACTTAGGGGGGTGTTAGTGTTAGGGTTAGACTTAGCTTTAGGGGTTAATACATTTATTAGAATAGCGGTGAGCTCCGGTCGGCAGATTAGGGGTTAATAATTGAAGGTAGGTGTCGGCGATGTTAGGGAGGGCAGATTAGGGGTTAATACTATTTATGATAGGGTTAGTGAGGCGGATTAGGGGTTAATAACTTTATTATAGTAGCGCTCAGGTCCGCTCGGCAGATTAGGGGTTAATAAGTGTAGGTAGGTGTCGGCGACGTTGTGGGGGGCAGATTAGGGGTTAATAAATATAACATAGGGGTCGGCGATGTTAGGGGTAGCAGATTAGGGGTACATAGGGATAACGTAGGTGGCGGCGATTTGCGGTCGGAAGATTAGGGGTTAATTATTTTAAGTAGCTTGCGGCGACGTTGTGGGGGGCAAGTTAGGGGTTAATAGATATAATACAGGGGTCGGCGGTGTTAGGGGCAGCAGATTAGGGGTACATAAGTATAACGTAGGTGGCGGTCGGCAGATTAGGGGTTAAAAATTTTAATCGAGTGGCGGCGATGTGGGGGGACCTCGGTTTAGGGGTACATAGGTAGTTTATGGGTGTTAGTGTACTTTAGGGTACAGTAGTTAAGAGCTTTATAAACCGGCGTTAGCCAGAAAGCTCTTAACTCCTGCTTTTTTCAGGCGGCTGGAATCTTGTCGTTAGAGCTCTAACGCTCACTGCAGAAACGACTCTAAATACCAGCGTTAGAAAGATCCCATTGAAAAGATAGGCTACGCAAATGGCGTAGGGGGATCTGCGGTATGGAAAAGTCGCGGCTGAAAAGTGAGCGTTAGACCCTTTAATCACTGACTCCAAATACCAGCGGGCGCCCAAAACCAGCGTTAGGAGCCTCTAACGCTGGTTTTGACGGCTACCGCCGAACTCTAAATCTAGGCCTTAGTATGTTAATTGTTTCTTTAAATTTCAGATATTAAACTGAAGGATATTTTTGTGCTCATATCTCTGATAAATTACCAAGGTAACAAGCATGCTAAATATTAACATGTTGAATGCCATGAACCCACAATCTTTAAAAGTTAGGAAATAAAAAATGGTTTAGAGGAGGTGGTTCTTTCATTGGTTATGCAGTTAACGAGTGAAGAGTGGGAAGAACCATGATAGGAAGATAATTGGGGGCCTAGCTATCATGCTCCGAATGGAGTTTGATGCCCCGTGTTTCTGGCGAGCCTGCAGGGTCGCCAGAAACAGCAGTTATGAAGCAGCGGTCACAAAGACCGCTGCTCCATAACCTGTCCGCCTGCTCAGAGCAGGAGGACAGACATTGCTGGAAATCAACCCTTGCTGGCGGCCCATTGGCCGTGAGTCTGCAGGGGGCAGCGTTGCACCGGCAGCTCTTGTGAGCTGCTGGTGCAATGCTGAATACGGCGAGCGTATTGCTCGCCATATTCAGCGAGGTCTGGAGGACCTGATCCGCACTGTCGGATCAGGTCCACCAGACTTTGATAAATTGGGGCCTTGGTGTATGATGGGAGAGCAAGGATTGTTGGGGGGGCAGGAACCAAAATAAAAAGACGTGGTGTAGAGGACAGGGAATTCTAAAGCTGGTTGTGTATCTTATATACCATATGGGCTGCAAATATAAGAGTTAGAAGCCATTTAACACAGACAAATAAAAAGATGCATACTGATGTAATGAAAGTGTATGATATGAAAATAATATGAAAAAAACAACTTGCATATTATAGATTAAAACAAATCATTTTACACCTCAGTTCTGTTTTTAACAGACCGGTGTGGGAAGTATCTAATGACTAATTTTCTACATGTACTTATTACTAATGGCTAGATTAAGAATGGAGCATTATTTTGCTCTCCCGCTCGCGAGTTAACTTTGCTAGACAGAGGTTTTTTGCTCGAGTCTGGTTGCGCTCATAGCACAATAATAAAAAGTACATTATTTTCTATGTGAAGAACATAGGAATATAGAATATGCGTAATGCACATCAGGGTTTGCAATTTAGGACTAACGCGGTCGGGTTAGTGCACACGATGAATTGATAACTTCAGTGGGCGTTATTGAAATATTACATATATAATATTTAAAAATATTAGTAAAAATCATTATTATTAAACATGCTGTTCAATATTCTAAATAATCCACAGAATATATCTATATTTTTACAGTATGTTTAATAATTTTTAATAATCATTATTATTATTTAAATTTTTTATATGTAATATTTCAAAAACCCTCATTGGAGTTAGCAATTCTTCTTTTGCGCTAACCTGACCGCGTTAGTCCTAAATGATGATGCTCGTAATGCAAATTTTACATGTCTATGTTCGTCACATAGAAAATAATATACTTTTTATTATTAAATTTATATTTCTATATAAATTTTTAATATTTCTTTTTTAAATAATTAGACAGCGTTTATATAAGTGTAACTATACTTTTACATGTATTTATGTTGTGTTTATAGCAACTTTTTTCTTCCTCTACCTTTTATGCATGCCCCCAAATCACTCTCACCTGAAGAGCGTAAATCACGATTGAGCTTGAGCAAATGTCCTTATTTTCAACTCGTAATATGTGCGCTATTTCTGTTGCGCAAAAAAAGCCAACAAAAACCCGATATTGCTTGCACGCTACAGTTAGCATGTCACTCGTAATCTAGCCCTAAATAGGAAGTTGTTACAGAAACTATTAACATCTATGAAAGTTTAGCCAACAGTTATAACCGCTTGAATACAAATGTTAGAGATCTTTTTATTTACAATGCTTGAGTAGGAGAGCAGAGTTTCAGTTTAAAGTTTCTATTAAGGAAAAATGTAAACCCACAAATTATTCTCCTTTTTTCCAATTATCTTAGAAATGATCTTTTCCATAATTTTTTTTTTTAAGTATACAGTATATAACCATAAAAAATAGTATAGTTTGTCAAGCTGTTGGGTACTGTATGTATATATGTACATATGTGACTTCAGTACCAGTCAAGGTTTACTTGTTTGAAGTACAGTATATGGTGAATTTGATCAGACAGATAGATGATTCCTGTTGCTTTCCCTTTCTTATCATTAGCTATCATTAGTTATTGATACAAGCTAAACAAAAATGTAAGATTATTCTAAAAGGTCAATACACCAGTTATTAGTTTCTGATAAAGAAGCATAATTGATTATAAATTACACTAGTCAGGAAAAAAAATTAGAATTAAAATTAAATCCCTTGCACCTGCCCAGATCAATAGCTGTAATTTTAGGGGATATACCATATGTAGTATTACCTCTTCCAGCGCTCACCACCGCCATACAGGGGGCTGTCCCCACCTCCTGTGCTACTCTTAAACCATCCAGAAAATTATGCAAGCAAAAGCCAGCTATAAAGATCCAACTCTGTAACCTGTAGATCGGGTCTGCATATGATACATATTTATTATTATTTTTTCATAGCCTTATGCAATAGATTCAGATCAACAATTGTTAAATGGCTCTGGTTGAGCGCATGCATTATGTTTATTACATTATCTTAAGAAAATAACTGGGCAGAGCAGAGGCTAGAGTGCAGGAAGGTGCTGTTTTTCAGTGGCTATTAAGTTCAGAGCATTAGATCGTAAAACATTATTATTGATGAGACCCATACAATAGTGCCATTGTAATAAACAATGGGATTCTTTACAGAAGTTAGTGCTAGTTTACGAGTGGTGCGCTAATAGTTGGGCATGAGCCATATCGGGTTTATCACAGCTCTTTGCACTCATCAGAAGAAGTGCATATTACAGGTTGAAAGTAAACGCGTTTGCTTGAGTGCAATTGAATTTAATGCGCATTGGGGTACCGCGACTTAAAAGCTCTGGTTAACTGTTATGCAAGACAAAAAAGTTGCACTAAACACATCAAAATACATTTGAAAGTACAGTATGTCTGGTAAAAGTTATAAATATATATATATATATATATATATATATATATATATACATATATAAATAAAAAATTATAAAGACCTAACTAAAAAAAAAATAAGCTACCCATTGCCACTAAAGGGGCATTTGTATAAGCATTGCCCTTAAAATGGCAATCAGCTCTTTTGCTGCGCATTAAAAAATAAAAAAGCCCTAATCTAAAAAAAAACACCAAACCCCCCCCCCCAAAAAAAAAACCTAACACTAACCCGACAAAGGTACTCACCATTTCTGAAGTCCGGCGGTGAAAGCCTTCTCCAGGAGGCTCCATCTTCAATCTTCATCCCGGTTTTGCGGAGCCATCTTCCATCTTCATCCAGCGGTCACGGAGCTGAAGCGGCACAGAGCGGAGCAGGATCAGCGACGGTGCTAACATCTGACATGGAGCCTCCTCTTCATGTGATCGTCCACCACACACTAAAGATTGAATGCAAGGTACCCGTTTTATATTGGTGTACCTTGCATTCCTATTGGCTGAAAATTTTAAATCAGCCAATAGTATGAGAGCTGCTTAAATCATTTTGGCTGTTCAAATCACATGAAGAGGAGGCTCCACGTTGGATGTCAGCGCCGTCGCCGATCCTGCAATGCTCCACGCGGACTAAGCTACGCTACCCCTGGATGAAGATGGCTCCGTGACACCCGGATGAAAATTGAAGATGGAGCTACCTGAAAGAAGACATTTACCACCGGACTTCAGGAATGAAGTTATTTATTTTTTTATTTTTTTGGGGTGTTTTTTTTTTAGATTAGGTTTTATTTTTTATTTTTTAATGGGCAGCAAACAAGCTGATTGGCCTTTTATGGGCAATGCCTATACAAATTCCCTTTAGGGGCAATGGGTATTTTAGGATTTTTTTAGTTAGGTCTTTTTTATTTTGGGGGGTTGGGTGGGTAGGGACTTTGTAATTTTTTATCCAAAAAGAGATGATTTCTTTAGGGCAATGCCCTACAAAAGGCCCTCTTAAGGGCTATTGGTAGTTCAGTGTTAAATTAGTTTGTTTTTTAATTTGGGGTGGCTTTTTTGTTTTTATAGGGGTATTAGATTAGGTTTAATTTTTTATTTTGGATAATTTTGTTTATTTTTTTTTGCAATCCTAGATTATTATTTTTTTTCTTAATTTTAGAGATTGTTATTTTTTGTAATGTTAGGTTTTGTGTTTTTTTTCATAGTGTTAAGATTTTTTTAATTTTTAATTTTTGGTATTTTTTTTATTAAATAGTAGTTAGGTTTATTTATAGTTTAAGCTTAGTTTTTTTTTATTTCACAAGTAAGTTTTTATTTATTTTAAGGTAGTTTAATTTAAAGTTAGCGGGTGTTAGGTTTAGGGGTTAATAGTTTCATTTAGTTTGTCACGATGTGGGGGGTCGGCGGATTAGGGGTTAATAGGTTTATTTTAGAAGTAGAGATGTGGGGGGTCGGTGGATTAGGGGTTAATAGGTTTATTATAGTAGTAGCGATGTGGGGTCGGTGGATTAGGGGTTAATAGGCTTATTATAGTATTGCGATGCAGGGGTGGCAGTTTAGGGGTTAATAGGTAGTTTATGGGTGTTAAGTGTATTTTGTAACATTTTTGTTATGAGTTTTGTGAAACATTTTTTTCCCATAACTACCGGTCTTTGATAGCGGAATGGATCGTGACAGTATAAGCTATAAAGCTAGCGGTATAGCCGTAGCTCCGTGACTTGAAATACAACCTGTAATATAGGTGACCTTAAAATTCCACTCTCAACTACCATTTTTGGAGTGCGGAATAGATCGTTGAAGTATAGGATAAAATGCTAGCGGTACAACCATATCGCCGCAACTTGTAATACGTGTGAGCTGAATATTCTGCTCGCAAAGGCCAAGGTATAGCCCTACCGCAACACTTGTAATCTATTTGAGTGTTTATTAAAAAAATATTGGAGTAACATCAATCAGTAATCAGCTTATGATTAAACTATAAGTGCATTACTTATTTTTGGGTTTCAAATAAGGCATTAATATCAGTGTAAAAATTGAGTGATTATTCAAAGTCCTGTGTGATATATATATATATATATATATATATATATATAGCCACCTCATATCTGTGCTATTTACAAACTTGCATTTTAGCCAATCAGAGCTGACTCCTGCATAAATCCATGGGAGTGAGCACAATGTTAGCTATATGGCACAAATAAACTAGCACTGTCTAACTGTGAAAAACTGTGAAAAACTGTGAAATTCACTGAGATAAGAGACAGTTTTCAAGGGCTTAGAAATCAGTCTATGTGCCTACTTAGGTTTAGCTTTCTACAAAGAATACCAAGAATACCAAGAGAACAAAGCAAATTTGATGATGAAAGTAAATTGGAAAGTTGTTTACAATTCCCTTTAATGCCATCATTGACTGGCAATGTTTTGTGTGAGAAGGTCCTAGAGTTTTATGTGTGATTAATGTTTCTGTCTTTTTTTTACAGGTTTAATAAGTTTTATTTTCACATGTTTAACATTATTATTGTCAACACGTTTAAGTATATGACTTATAGTTATTTTTTACAATGTAAGATATGGGAAATCTTACATTTTTATGTTTTTTTGAGGATATATTTTATATTATTTTGAAACCATGTTTTAATTCTGTTTGGACAGAATAGTTTATATTTTACATTTTTCTTTAATATATGCTGATTATATGTAATGTGCTAGCTGTAACATATGTTTTGTTGCAGATGGGTGCAGTTGAATTAATCACACTATACACTAGGCATACAAAGTTGTCCCTTCTTACTATTCCCTGCTTGTTTTAGCATAATAAGATTGACCTTATACAGGACAGGGTTGTGTCCCTTGTCTACATGTTCTATACATTATAATGTTTTATGAGAGTTATTTTTTTTATAGATATTTTGCACTCAAAGAATAGAGGGTACCCAAAAATAGCAGGCACAATTCAGCAGTTCCACATTATAGCTCCATAAGGTATGAATATTTCAGTATAGTATGAGTTATAGGGACAGGTATTAGCATACATTAACATTGAAATATAACAGTCAATAAGGAATTTTAATCTACATTGACAGTACCCAAAAAATGGTTTGAATTTGATAGAGAAGTGGCTCCCAGTTTTGTGCATGCACTACATTTGCTGATGCTTACTTGCTTCTAGACAGTGCTGGGGGTCTAGTACACCATCCTAATGTACTTTTGAACCACACTTTATTGCAATTATGTGTCATGTTGTGCAAGCATATTTGTGATTGTGATGCCTGTGAGGTTATTGTTATCTATTGTGGTTGGTTTTAGGGATCTAGGAATTAATTTAACAATTTAGGGGGTGGTCTGGGCATATCCCGGAGTTACCGCCCACATTATTATGTATGCAAGCTTAGTATTATAGTTATATCTGGAGTTGGTGGTGCTTATACTTTGTTGATACTTTGCTATATTGACTTGATTTGTCTAAAATGGGTCTACACTCTTGGTAAGGAGGTTACTATTAGTTCATGTTAACCATGCCCCTTGTTGGTTCTGGAGTTTGCCGTATGGCGACCAGAGTGATATGGTGTTTAGAATAAGTAGGCACTCATGGTTTTTTGGTCTAAAGTTTGATAACTAATGCAGAAAAGATTATGATGTACCATTGTATCCCTTAGTACACATTAATATGCACAATCACATATGATTCTAAATTCTACCTGTATATTCACTAGTATGTTATAGAAAATTTCACTGTTTGGTTGCTTTGTCGATGGGAGGAATTTTGTAAATTATTAAAACACATTTTTGTACATCAGAAATGCAGACAAAGGAGGAAATATATCTGGCCTCAAGACATGTATCTAAAAGAAGTAATCTCTCAATTAAAAAATAAATCATATTATAAAGAACTATGGGGTAATCCAGTTTCAGAATTTCACCAACAGTATGTCAAATTAATTGACCAAGCCAGACAATATGGCGTTATTACCATGAAAGAAAACAAATTTCTTTATGTGTTACATCCTAAAACTGCAACATTTTATTTAATTCCCAAAGTTCACATGAACAGTAAACAACCCCTGGGCCGACCAATTGTGTCAGAAAATGAGAACAGAAAGAGCGAGTCAATACATTGACTTATGATTGAGAACAATTTTAACTTAACTGTCATCGTATGATGAGACACAATGGAAGTTTGGCAGTTAATTAAAGATATCTATATATCTAAAACCACCTGGCTTGTGACAGCAGACGTGGAATCATTATACACGAGTATCAATCACAATATGGGATTAAATGCAGTTAAATATTTTTTAGACATGTCTACTGAGGAGAATACAGAACACAACCAGTTCCTGATAGATCTATTACAATTGGTTCTCACCAAAAATTACTTCATATTTAACAATAAATCACAATTTAACAATCTACAAACCCATGGTACAGCTATGGGTACTGCCTGTGCACCCACTTACGCTAATTTATTCCTAGGGTGGTGGGAACAAAAATCAGTCTTCTCTGACGAAAATGATAGATACACCAATAACATTCCCCTGTGGATCAGGTATATAGATGATATCCTGTTCCTGTGGGAAGGCACAGAGGATGAACTGGATATCTTCCTAAACCAATTAAACAACAACAGCCTGAACATTAAGCTAATTTACCACAAAAGCCTGACCAATATTTTATTTCTCGATTTACAAATTAATAAAGAAAGTGATGTATCTTTAAATACAGATTTATTCAGAAAGAAAACAGCTACCAATAACATACTTCACTTAACCAGTGCCCATGCACTGAACACCACTAAATCATTGCCAATAGGTGAATTTTTAAGATTAAGAAGAAACTGCTCAGATGAAACAGCTTTCAGAAAGAGAACACTGGAACTTGAGAACAGGCTACGCCTAAGAGGATGCAGCAGAAAATATATCCTTAAAGCCAAGAGAAGAGCTATAATAACCAAAATAACAGAATTGCTTAAAGTTAAAAACAAAACCCCTGATAATAAGACCTGATTGGTATTAATTTACAATCAACAAACCAAACAGATTATAAATATAATCCAACAAAATTGTCATATATTGCAATCTGATCCCCTATTGAGAGACTAGATTGAGGACAAAGTGGAAATCAGCTATAGGAGAACGAGAAATCTAAAAGAAAAAATCAAGATCAGTGGAACAAGGATCTTTCCCATGTGGAAATTGCTCCACATGTAGCCACATGATAAAGAAAAAACTGGTCACTGATAGGTTTTGAAAAGACCACAAAATTAAAACTTACATCAGTTGTAATACCACAGGGGTTATTAATGCCCTTTAATGCAAATGTCCATGCACCTACATAGGTATGACCACAAGAAAACTATATACTAGAGCCATGGAAATATTCATAATGTTCCTAAAGATCTCTCTAATGACAAAAAAAATCACATCCGTGCTTCATTTTTTTAAACATCATCAATCGAAAACATCAGAACTAAATTGTTGTGGTATACAAAAAGTGTCATTGGGACTAAGAGGAGGTAACCTTGAGAATGCTCTATTAAAAGCTGAAACTAGATGGATATATCTAATGGACCGTGTACAACCTAGGGTTCTAAATGAACAAAACAACTATTCCATGTTCATTTAAGAACAATAAAGGAAGAAATTATATGTAATAACTAGTTACAGCCCATTTACATTTTTTACAACCATATAAAAACAATCCAATAGAAGAACTTAGTTAAGGCAGATTGTAAGCGCTAAGGCTAAAACCTACTTCCATTACTCTATACCAGCATTTTGCTAGAAGTACCCCTAGTAGTCTATTGGACTACCAAAAAAAAATCTAAAATTCAATTAATCACAATGGCAACACTTTATTGCACTCACTTTTAATTTAATTCCACCCCCTTTTTCCCCCCTCTTTTTCAAATTTAGTTTTACCACCAGTATTTTCTCACTTGTCAACAATAATAATTGGGTTTTTAACTAAATACACCCTGTATAGATATCACGGTCAACAGTAACAAACACATTTGATCACATGTACAGTAAACACAACTTAGACCTCAATTAATTTATTATAATAATTTCCTTTTCTAAGCTGTATTCACCACAAACCACACACTTACTATCACCATCACTAGGTCACATTGATATAAATATGTCCATGAACCAATTTATCACTTTCACCACATTTCTACTCCATGTTATATATAGTTTGTAGAGTTAGTCTATACGTGCACATATATATAAGAACAATCATTCCATACTGGCGACATCAGTTTGAGATACATATATATATATATATATATATATATATATATATATATATATATATATATATACAGGGAGTGCAGAATTATTAGGCAAATGAGTATTTTGGCCACATCATCCTCTTTATGCATGTTGTCTTACTCCAAGCTGTATAGGCTACAAAGCCTACTACCAATTTAGCATATTAGGTGATGTGCATCTTTGTAATGAGAAGGGGTGTGGTCTAATGACATCAACACCCTATATCAGGTGTGCATAATTATTAGGCAACTTCCATTCCTTTGGCAAAATGGGTCAAAAGAAGGACTTGACAGGCTCAGAAAAGTCAAAAATAGTGAGATATCTTGCAGAGGGATGCAGCACTCTTAAAATTGCAAAGCTTCTGAAGCGTGATCATCGAACAATCAAGTGTTTCATTCAAAATAGTCAACAGGGTCGCAAGAAGAGTGTGGAAAAACCAAGGCGCAAAATAACTGCCCATGAACTGAGAAAAGTCAAGCGTGCAGCTGCCAAGATGCCACTTGCCACCAGTTTGGCCATATTTCAGAGCTGCAACATCACTGGAGTGCCCAAAAGCACAAGGTGTGCAATACTCAGAGACATGGCCAAGGTAAGAAAGGCTGAAAGACGACCACCACTGAACAAGACACACAAGCTGAAACGTCAAGACTGGGCCAAGAAATATCTCAAGACTGATTTTTCTAAGGTTTTATGGACTGATGAAATGAGAGTGAGTCTTGATGGGCCAGATGGATGGGCCCGTGGCTGGATTGGTAAAGGGCAGAGAGCTCCAGTCCGACTCAGACGCCAGCAAGGTGGAGGTGGAGTACTGGTTTGGGCTGGTATCATCAAAGATGAGCTTGTGGGGCCTTTTCGGGTTGAGGATGGAGTCAAGCTCAACTCCCAGTCCTACTGCCAGTTTCTGGAAGACACCTTCAAGCAGTGGTACAGGAAGAAGTCTGCATCCTTCAAGAAAAACATGATTTTCATGCAGGACAATGCTCCATCACATGCGTCCAAGTACTCCACAGCGTGGCTGGCAAGAAAGGGTATAAAAGAAGAAAATCTAATGACATGGCCTCCTTGTTCACCTGATCTGAACCCCATTGAGAACCTGTGGTCCATCATCAAATGTGAGATTTACAAGGAGGGAAAACAGTACACCTCTCTGAACAGTGTCTGGAAGGCTGTGGTTGCTGCTGCACGCAATGTTGATGGTGAACAGATCAAAACACTGACAGAATCCATGGATGGCAGGCTTTTGAGTGTCCTTGCAAAGAAAGGTGGCTATATTGGTCACTGATTTGTTTTTGTTTTGTTTTTGAATGTCAGAAATGTATATTTGTGAATGTTGAGATGTTATATTGGTTTCACTGGTAAAAATAAATAATTGAAATGGAAATATATTTGTTTTTTGTTAAGTTGCCTAATAATTATGCACAGTAATAGTCACCTGCACACACAGATATCCCCCTAAAATAGCTAAAACTAAAAACAAACTAAAAACTACTTCCAAAAATATTCAGCTTTGATATTAATGAGTTTTTTGGGTTCATTGAGAACATGGTTGTTGTTCAATAATAAAATTAATCCTCAAAAATACAACTTGCCTAATAATTCTGCACTCCCTGTATATATATATATATATATATATATATATATATATATATATATATATATATATATATATATTATATATATATATATATATATATATATATATATACAAGAACAATCGGTCCACAATGATGACATCAATTTGGGAGAGGATACCCCATACTCAATTGGACTATATTTCCAATTCAATATCATTATACACAGGTACCTTTAGTAATTAATTAGACAGCAAGAAATCAGACAATAATATAAAAACTACGACAGATATACTATCCTTTGTTTGATATAAACATTTTCTTCCCTGTGCTACTTAAGCATACTACAATTACAACAATTATTTGATGCACTTTCATCCACCTGTCCAAAACGGACAATAAATTCATAATATTAGAAGGTGTATATATAAATATATATCTTTTCACATCAGATTGTTATAACATAGTAAAAGACAGTAGAACAATATTGGAATTTCTAGGATAATACACTATAATTCCACAATAATCAAGGTCGTATTGATATCGCAAACAATATAGCAATAAATTATATAGCCCATGTCATCAAGTAGATATATTCAGCTATTACTTGCTTTTTGCAAGCATAGAGTCCAAACACAAAAATGTAGACCCTCTATTGGTCCCTGAGCTACCAGAATAACATCACCATAACCTCTGTGTCAATTGGACCAGAATGTCCCTGATTCGCTTAGGATTTAATAAGGGGAGGGACTTATGCGATAAACACCCGCAGACGCCGGTGTGCGTCACCTTTTGAGAAAGCCGTAACCTACACGGCAAAACATGTTAAGCGAGGGTTGTTAGATGTACAACTTACTTTAAACTTTTAAACTAGCAAGGAGTTTTGATGTGAACTTTAAATAAGAATTAATCGTTAATAATGAGCATTCTGTTGATTAATATGCAAGCGGATCTAACTATATAGTAAAACGAAGCTACCTGAGTTACTGGGTATTTAATTGTGGAGCAATCTGCTGTATAGGGCGGACCTATGTAAATGTTTAAACCATTCTAACTTATATACTAGTGACAGTAGCTTCGGTTGTATAACCATTAAGGATATTTGAATACGAAGCAAACTGCATATTCACAAGAGCTGTGATTACTTATATGTACACACTCACAATATGAGATAAACCTGATACTAGAACCATGAAAGGTTGATTGATTTGTTTATTAGTTCTGAATATTTTATAAGGGTTTGTACAATACTACATAATAATTAACTGGTATATATACTCAATCCTTTTGTGGCAATTTATTGGGCAAAAATATTATAATACTGCCTGGAAGAAATCAAGATTTATATAATTGAGTAAAAATCACAGTGGTACAAATGCAAACAATATTTAAATACAAACCAAACTAGAACAACCATTAGAGCAGCGAGTGCTCAGTCGCAGGCATTTACAAAACTAGGCAATACTATTAGAGGCAAAATAATTATTATAAGATTGATTCATTTACGTATCAGCCTCCAACGTTCTGCAGACTGTTGTAACACTGTAAACCAACTTAATTTGAACATACTTTTTTGTTGCAATTCGATTTGCAACAATCATATAAGAGAGTTACATAGCCATATTTATTTGCTAATTTTGTTAAACAAGATTCACCTCACCAGCACTATTTAGGAATTCCATATTTATCCCTTAAAAAGTTAATTTCGACTTAACACTATATATACCAATATAGGTTAATAATATACAGTATTGGCCATATGGATAAATAGAAACTGGATATATTAGCCTTTCATGCTCAGGTGAAGCTGTTGAAAACTCTGTATAGAGCACTCTAGTGGTTATAGTCAGTTCTTAACATCCTGATACTCCTACTTTAATGGTTCCAGTGTTGATTATTACCCGGTTTAAGGTAGATTAGTTCCCATATACCCAAAAGACACACAGTAATAATATTAATCTGAAAGCGCATCTCACAATCTCACATGTGTTTTTAACTTCACACATCTGTTTTAATCTTTGTAATAAAAGTTATATTTTATCTAAAGGCCAGATCCTCTACCCCTTATAAAATTATGTATACAACATATGGGGACAAATAAGTGCTATGCATGTGCATACTTTCTGGTCAGACTGTCCTGACTTAAACCTGTACATTTTTGCACATTTTTTGATTATCTGAGGAAGGGGTGCACTACCCCCAAACCTCAAAGAATAAACATTTTGATTGATTTAACCTCTTAAGGACATATGACGGAATTTTTCCGTCATAAAACAATTGAGCAAAGTGAAAGCTGTGTACTTAAAGGGTTAAATCCAGAGAGTGTTTATATTTTTTCATTGGATATTGTTTTTCTACTAAGCACCCTGGTGTTGGGAATACTATGTCTGTAAGAGTGTACTGACTTTTGAACATATATGTGTGTGTATTACTTTATGTTAATATATCTCACGTGTGTTTTGTTATACTTTTCTTGTAGCCCTAACACTTTACTTCAGGTCTAAAGTCACACTTTTTTACCAAAGTTATGTGTTGCGCTTGCATAAATGTTTAGAATTAATTTTTAACTCTTTACAGGTACAATTCCATAATTACAAATTACAAATTTTTTAATTAAAAATACAATTATCAAAAAATGACCTTTATTCCCCCATCTGTAAGTTACAATCTTCTCTGCTTGTGTCTTTGGTTTGCTTTTTGTGTTCTAAAATGCAAATAATAGTCTATATCTATTTAAAATGACAATTATGTTTCTGATTACATCGATATATATAGGGGCCTATCTATCACGCTCCGAATGGAGTTTGATGGCCCGTGTTTCTGGCGAGTCTTAAGACCGCTGCTCCATAACCCTGTCCGCCTGCTCTGAGCAGGCGGACAGGAATTGCCGCAATTCAACCCGATCGAGTACGATCGGGTTGATTGAAACCTCCCTGCTGGCAGCCAATTGGCCGCGAGTCAGCAGGGGGCGGCGTTGCACCAGCAGCTCTTGTGAGCTGCTGGTGCAATGCTGAATACGGAGGGCGTATTGCTCTCCGCATTCTGCGAGGTCCTGTGGACCTGATCCGCACTGTCGGATCAGGTCCGCAAGACCTTTCATAAATAGAGGCCAAAGTATGAAGCAAAAGTAAGCACTTCCCTTCAGGTGCTCTCTGCCTGCCCCGGATCTCCCAGACCGTGTATAGAAAACAAGAATATCGAAAGTGGCGGCACTGTGTCACCCCCAGGGGATCCAAGCTGCTCTAGTCCTCTGAGTTCTCTGAGTTCTCCTGGGTTCTCTCACCTCCAAAATAAAAGGCTCATAATAGTGTAGCAAGTCTCAACAGTATGGAAGGCGCACAAACAGGTTATACTCACAAGATATTCAGTTAAAATCAGCCTTTTATTAAAAACATCACAAAGTGTCTTCAGATACAGCTTCAAGGTTTATTAAAATACAGCTCAATGTGTTTTGGCTAAAAGAAGCCTTTATCAAGACCATAAAATCAAAGTAGTTTAAAAAACAAGTTGTAGTAGCCTAGCAGTGTTCACAAACATATTTATAGTATCTAGCCCTGCCTACCTTCTTCAAACCACACCCATCCACACATGTGCTGAGTCCGGTTTACATCAGGGCTATTAATAAAGCCTATCCCATTCTGTAAGAGAGTGTTAAAATAAACCAATAGGTTGTAATTAAGTACGTCAATCTATATACATAAATTTGACTGTTCACATTTCATGACTGAAAAGGCTTCTAATCTTAACATAATAGCCTCAAAGATTGACGAATATCTAAAAAATTTAAACATGTCTTATTTGATTGCCATATATCAAAATGAAATACAAATATGAAGAAATAATCTATGAATATTACATTTCATATATATGGACAGTATCTACATTTTCTATCAGGTATATCCATGATTGATCTGACTTTAAAAAGCATTTCATGAATAAAAATATGTGACTTTGCACACATTAATAACATTGACAGCTTTGTGGAAAATCAAAACATCACATTATTTCCCCGGTACATCCGGGATTCCTTCAATGTTAACATTTAAATATCAAACTGGTCCTGTTAACAGTTTACTTCTTTAACGACCGGCGACCAACCTTGAAAAGGAAAATGTGGTGGATATTTAATATAAAGACATTTGGAGAATGGGGGTTAAATAAAGATACCAAGGTTGCAGCTTTCCTATAAAAGATTAACTGACTGGCCCTTTAAAATAATAATGATACTAAAGAATATCTTTGGGTAAATGTCAAGTACATAATGATGGAGATAACACTGCTCTCCTGTGCACTTTACTTTAAACATTTTGATAATCTTAAAGAACATCTTAGGTTAAATATTATTAGTATTATGATGGGAGAAATATTGCCCACCATTTTTTATTTTATTTTTTATTTTATTTTATTTTTTATTTTATTTATTTTTTATTTATTTTTATTCTATTTTTCAGTAAAAATATCTTGACATCTTAGCATATGGTTACCAGTATTCTCCTTGTTTTTAGGAATAATCAGTTTGGAGTAATTATGTTGGCTCTTTGGAAGTATAAAATAATACGTCTTCGTAAGACAATCATTAAAAAAGTTGTGTTACATGAAATTTACATGAAATTTTAACTTGTCCTTTTTCCTCTTTTACTATTCACATATTAAAATAGTGGACACTCAAAACCTACATTTGGTTTTCTGTTAAGTAAAGTTAAGTAAACTGTTAAGAGGATTGGTATAATTTTTAAATGTTAACATTAAAGGAATCCTGGAAGTATCAGGGAAATAATACAATGTTTTTATTTTCCACAAAGCTGTCAATGTTATTAATGTGTGCAAAGTCACGTATTTTTATTGAAATGCTTTTTAAAGTCGGATCAATCTTGGATATACCTGAAAGAAAATGTAGATACTGTCCATATATATATAAAATGAAATATTCATAGATTATTTCTTCATATTTGTATTTACTTTTGACATATCTCAATCAAATAAGACATCGAAAATTTTTAGATAGAATTTGACGGTAGATAAGAACCAAAAAGGCCTTATGCATGTCCCAGACATTTTTAAATTCCATTACAGTCTTTGTGTTTACCACCTCAAATGGAAGTTTATTCCATGAATCCACCACCCTTTCTGTAAAAAAATGCTTCCTCAAATTTCTCCTGAATATACTACCCTCTAACTTTAGATTGTGACCCCTTGTTTTGTCATTTATTTTTTTTGTGAAAAATGCTTTCAGCTTCTATTTTATTAAGTCCCTTCATATAGTTAAAGGTTTCTATTGTGTCACCTCTTTCCCTTCTATCCTCTAAACTATACATATTTAGATCATAGAGTCTTTCTTTGTACTTTTTATATTTTAGACCATGTACCATTTTAGTAGAAATAACACACAAAGTTCGTAAGAACTGCACATTGTAATTAAACCACTGACTTTCTGAGTGTACACACTAGTTTTGCATATACAGTGATGAAATGGCGTGTTGCTTTAATCTTTTGGCAAGTGTAGTAAAACGAAAACTTCCCAAATACAGCTTCTAGTCAGTGGAAAGTAACCGACCTATGTGTTGGGCTGAAAGGATGAAGTACTACTGGCGGCAAATTATGGCAGTATTAAAGTTCAGACTTGCGATGGTTCTTTGGTAAGAACTACAGATATGTAAATAAGACAGGTATAATCTCACCGCTATTGCCGCTCTCCGTCACGCCCCTCAGGCCGTCCCAATGCCAGGTATGGATTCACTCCTCCGGTATCCAAGCATACGATTAAATAGACAAACAGGGTTACCTGTATTGAGATTGATCACAGCCGCAGGCCTTAGTGCAGGTAAAAAGACTTCTTTATTCAGGTAGATTTCAACATTTACAGGGTAAACAGACTCAGGGGTACATTGAGCACAAACGTCCGATGCGTTTCCTGCCCGGAGGCACTTCGTCAGGGACTTACATAGTCAAAATACAAACAGCTTAAAAGGGCTTACTTGCTTACGTAACAAAATTAGCACCTGCTCATTATGGTTGAAAGTACAACTGCTGCCGTCTGTGGAAATTTGTTACTGCTGGGTCCAAAAGAACCCCTTTGAAGTGATCGGCGAGAATAACATTGTGTCCATAGTGCCATATGTGTATATATCTTGTATCTATATTAGTAAATATCACAAAAGACACAATGTGAATGCCGTAAACCAGTAACATATTGAGATAACTTTTTCCAAAGGAGGCAGCCAAATATAACAGGAATTGCACTGCAATCTATTCGTATGAGCAGGTGTTAAAAAGACACATAATTATTTTCAAGCTACAAATTCTAAAAGAATAACGATATTATTCATACAATGTACAGCGGACTCACAGAGGATTTGAACTGAGATGTTTTCACAAGACTCATATATAGATTTAGGATGTTAAAAACAATTATTTAAGATTTGAACGGTCTTTGTAAAAAATATTAAATGTTACACATTTAGGAGAGAATTTAAAGACTTATAGGACAATCAGTTCTTTTGCTTGACTTACTTTGTTAATTACGGTGTGTGTGTGAGCTAGCTAACTCCATGTGAAAAACAATAAATTGTATTAAGGTGATTTGTGCAAGTGTGATTGGAGACTAAGAACAAAAGGTGAATGTGTGAAATTAAAGAGAAAATTTAATGTGTGACCTTTCTAAACGAAAGATTTTCTTGAAGTAGAATGTCCTAAAATGGATCATGTCTACCATTAAACTGTGTCCATATAGACACAGGAATAGTGAGTGAACTGTGTAAACCATAAGATTAATAGTATGTCCTAAAAAGGATCAAGTCTAATATTAATCCGCGTCTATATAGACAGAGAAATAGTGTATAAACTGTATAGGCAATAAGATTAATGTGAGATTTAATAAACAAATGAAGCCAAGACCAAAAATTAATACAACTAAATGTACTGTTGTTATAATTAAAGAGCTCTCAGGGGGACAATACTTTAACAGGTATTCTTCTCAATTTGTTATATTATTAAGCAATTTTTTGTATATATGTGTATAACTTATTGTAGATAATTTCATGTATATTTGTGTCTTAATGTGGATAATCTAGTCTATAAAGTATCTAAGATCTGTTATCTTATTGATGCCGTTTGGAGTACCGGTCATTAAATTAAATATCCAAAAGGCCTCTTTTTTATTCAGCTTAGCCGTTCTATCCCCACCTCTAATATCATAAGGGGCGTGGTCTATGCCTTGAAAGCTGAACATGGTACTAAGATTGTGGTCATTAACTGGGATACCCAGAGAAATGAAGTGTTCAGCAAAGTGCTTAGCTACTGGGGTGGAAGGAGGGTCGTGTTTAATGGAGAGCAAGTGCTCCCTGACCCTATCCTTGAGTAATCTAGTTGTCCTGCCTACATACTGTTTACAACAGATCTTACAATTAATTAAATAAACCACAAATCTAGAATTACAATTAAGTCTAAATCTGATATCAAAACATTTGCCCGTGATCTTAGATTTAAATTCTTTGCCAGGGAGCGCAAATTCACAACTCTTGCAGGGAGTCTTTTTACATCTGAAGAAGCCCTTTTCTGGTTGTAACCAAGAATTATTATTTTTAGTTGAAAAATCTCTATTCAGATGGTTTCCAATAGTTCTTGCTTTTCTACTGACTAACCTTATGCCCTGACTTTGTAATGAATCTTGTAACAGGGCATCTCTATCTAGTACAGGAAGATATTTCTTTATGATGTTATTGATACGGTTAAACTGTCTACTGTAGCAAGTGGAAAAGGTTATAGGTGGATCCTGACTTTTCTGGTTGCTACTGTTATTGTTATGTGATCTAGTTTTGAGGGTGTCCTCCTTCCACCCCAGTAGCTAAGCACTTTGCTGAACACTTCATTTCTCTGGGTATCCCAGTTAATGACCACAATCTTAGTACCATGTTCAGCTTTCAAGGCATAGACCACGCCCCTTATGATATTAGAGGTGGGGATAGAACGGCTAAGCTGAATAAAAAAGAGGCCTTTTGGATATTTAATTTAATGACCGGTACTCCAAACGGCATCAATAAGATAACAGATCTTAGATACTTTATAGACTAGATTATCCACATTAAGACACAAATATACATGAAATTATCTACAATAAGTTATACACATATATACAAAAAATTGCTTAATAATATAACAAATTGAGAAGTATACCTGTTAAAGTATTGTCCCCCTGAGAGCTCTTTAGTTATAACAACAGTACATTTAGTTGTATTAATTTTTGGTCTTGGCTTCATTTGTTTATTAAATCTCACATTAATCTTATTGCCTATACAGTTTATACACTATTTCTCTGTCTATATAGACGCGGATTAATATTAGACTTGATCCTTTTTAGGACATACTATTAATCTTATGGTTTACACAGTTCACTCGCTATTCCTGTGTCTATATGGACACAGTTTAATGGTAGACATGATCCATTTTAGGACATTCTACTTCAAGAAAATGTATATATCTTGTATCTATATTAGTAAATATCACAAAAGACACAATGTGAATGCCGTAAACCAGTAACATATTGAGATAACTTTTTCCAAAGGAGGCAGCCAAATATAACAGGAATTGCACTGCAATCTATTCGTATGAGCAGGTGTTAAAAAGACACATAATTATTTTCAAGCTACAAATTCTAAAAGAATAACGATATTATTCATACAATGTACAGCGGACTCACAGAGGATTTGAACTGAGACGTTTTCACAAGACTCATATATAGATTTAGGATGTTAAAAACAATTATTTAAGATTTGAACGGTCTTTGTAAAAAATATTAAATGTTACACATTTAGGAGAGAATTTAAAGACTTATAGGACAATCAGTTCTTTTGCTTGACTTACTTTGTTAATTACGGTGTGTGTGTGAGCTAGCTAACTCCATGTGAAAAACAATAAATTGTATTAAGGTGATTTGTGCAAGTGTGATTGGAGACTAAGAACAAAAGGTGAATGTGTGAAATTAAAGAGAAAATTTAATGTGTGACCTTTCTAAACGAAAGATTTTCTTGAAGTAGAATGTCCTAAAATGGATCATGTCTACCATTAAACTGTGTCCATAATAGGTTGTAATTAAGTACGTCAATCTATATACATAAATTTGACTGTTCACATTTCATGACTGAAAAGGCTTCTAATCTTAACATAATAGCCTCAAAGATTGACGAATATCTAA
Source organism: Bombina bombina (assembly GCF_027579735.1). Classification (NCBI taxonomy): domain Eukaryota; kingdom Metazoa; phylum Chordata; class Amphibia; order Anura; family Bombinatoridae; genus Bombina; species Bombina bombina. The sequence continues at coordinate 82,289,384 of NC_069500.1, read as the reverse complement.
AAAATTTAAACATGTCTTATTTGATTGCCATATATCAAAATGAAATACAAATATGAAGAAATAATCTATGAATATTACATTTCATATATATGGACAGTATCTACATTTTCTATCAGGTATATCCATGATTGATCTGACTTTAAAAAGCATTTCATGAATAAAAATATGTGACTTTGCACACATTAATAACATTGACAGCTTTGTGGAAAATCAAAACATCACATTATTTCCCCGGTACATCCGGGATTCCTTCAATGTTAACATTTAAATATCAAACTGGTCCTGTTAACAGTTTACTTCTTTAACGACCGGCGACCAACCTTGAAAAGGAAAATGTGGTGGATATTTAATATAAAGACATTTGGAGAATGGGGGTTAAATAAAGATACCAAGGTTGCAGCTTTCCTATAAAAGATTAACTGACTGGCCCTTTAAAATAATAATGATACTAAAGAATATCTTTGGGTAAATGTCAAGTACATAATGATGGAGATAACACTGCTCTCCTGTGCACTTTACTTTAAACATTTTGATAATCTTAAAGAACATCTTAGGTTAAATATTATTAGTATTATGATGGGAGAAATATTGCCCACCATTTTTTATTTTATTTTTTATTTTATTTTATTTTTTATTTTATTTATTTTTTATTTATTTTTATTCTATTTTTCAGTAAAAATATCTTGACATCTTAGCATATGGTTACCAGTATTCTCCTTGTTTTTAGGAATAATCAGTTTGGAGTAATTATGTTGGCTCTTTGGAAGTATAAAATAATACGTCTTCGTAAGACAATCATTAAAAAAGTTGTGTTACATGAAATTTACATGAAATTTTAACTTGTCCTTTTTCCTCTTTTACTATTCACATATTAAAATAGTGGACACTCAAAACCTACATTTGGTTTTCTGTTAAGTAAAGTTAAGTAAACTGTTAAGAGGATTGGTATAATTTTTAAATGTTAACATTAAAGGAATCCTGGAAGTATCAGGGAAATAATACAATGTTTTTATTTTCCACAAAGCTGTCAATGTTATTAATGTGTGCAAAGTCACGTATTTTTATTGAAATGCTTTTTAAAGTCGGATCAATCTTGGATATACCTGAAAGAAAATGTAGATACTGTCCATATATATATAAAATGAAATATTCATAGATTATTTCTTCATATTTGTATTTACTTTTGACATATCTCAATCAAATAAGACATCGAAAATTTTTAGATAGAATTTGACGGTAAATAAGAACCAAAAAGGCCTTATGCATGTCCCAGACATTTTTAAATTCCATTACAGTCTTTGTGTTTACCACCTCAAATGGAAGTTTATTCCATGAATCCACCACCCTTTCTGTAAAAAAATGCTTCCTCAAATTTCTCCTGAATATACTACCCTCTAACTTTAGATTGTGACCCCTTGTTTTGTCATTTATTTTTTTTGTGAAAAATGCTTTCAGCTTCTATTTTATTAAGTCCCTTCATATAGTTAAAGGTTTCTATTGTGTCACCTCTTTCCCTTCTATCCTCTAAACTATACATATTTAGATCATAGAGTCTTTCTTTGTACTTTTTATATTTTAGACCATGTACCATTTTAGTAGAAATAACACACAAAGTTCGTAAGAACTGCACGTTGTAATTAAACCACTGACTTTCTGAGTGTACACACTAGTTTTGCATATACAGTGATGAAATGGCGTGTTGCTTTAATCTTTTGGCAAGTGTAGTAAAACGAAAACTTCCCAAATACAGCTTCTAGTCAGTGGAAATTAACCGACCTATGTGTTGGGCTGAAAGGATGAAGTACTACTGGCGGCAAATTATGGCAGTATTAAAGTTCAGACTTGCGATGGTTCTTTGGTAAGAACTACAGATATGTAAATAAGACAGGTATAATCTCACCGCTATTGCCGCTCTCCGTCACGCCCCTCAGGCCGTCCCAATGCCAGGTATGGATTCACTCCTCCGGTATCCAAGCATACGATTAAATAGACAAACAGGGTTACCTGTATTGAGATTGATCACAGCCGCAGGCCTTAGTGCAGGTAAAAAGACTTCTTTATTCAGGTAGATTTCAACATTTACAGGGTAAACAGACTCAGGGGTACATTGAGCACAAACGTCCGACGCGTTTCCTGCCCGGAGGCACTTCGTCAGGGACTTACATAGTCAAAATACAAACAGCTTAAAAGGGCTTACTTGCTTACGTAACAAAATTAGCACCTGCTCATTATGGTTGAAAGTACAACTGCTGCCGTCTGTGGAAATTTGTTACTGCTGGGTCCAAAAGAACCCCTTTGAAGTGATCGGCGAGAATAACATTGTGTCCATAGTGCCATATGTGTATATATCTTGTATCTATATTAGTAAATATCACAAAAGACACAATGTGAATGCCGTAAACCAGTAACATATTGAGATAACTTTTTCCAAAGGAGGCAGCCAAATATAACAGGAATTGCACTGCAATCTATTCGTATGAGCAGGTGTTAAAAAGACACATAATTATTTTCAAGCTACAAATTCTAAAAGAATAACGATATTATTCATACAATGTACAGCGGACTCACAGAGGATTTGAACTGAGACGTTTTCACAAGACTCATATATAGATTTAGGATGTTAAAAACAATTATTTAAGATTTGAACGGTCTTTGTAAAAAATATTAAATGTTACACATTTAGGAGAGAATTTAAAGACTTATAGGACAATCAGTTATTTTGCTTGACTTACTTTGTTAATTACGGTGTGTGTGTGAGCTAGCTAACTCCATGTGAAAAAACAATAAATTGTATTAAGGTGATTTGTGCAAGTGTGATTGGAGACTAAGAACAAAAGGTGAATGTGTGAAATTAAAGAGAAAATTTAATGTGTGACCTTTCTAAACGAAAGATTTTCTTGAAGTAGAATGTCCTAAAATGGATCATGTCTACCATTAAACTGTGTCCATATAGACACAGGAATAGTGAGTGAACTGTGTAAACCATAAGATTAATAGTATGTCCTAAAAAGGATCAAGTCTAATATTAATCCGCGTCTATATAGACAGAGAAATAGTGTATAAACTGTATAGGCAATAAGATTAATGTGAGATTTAATAAACAAATGAAGCCAAGACCAAAAATTAATACAACTAAATGTACTGTTGTTATAACTAAAGAGCTCTCAGGGGGACAATACTTTAACAGGTATACTTCTCAATTTGTTATATTATTAAGCAATTTTTTGTATATATGTGTATAACTTATTGTAGATAATTTCATGTATATTTGTGTCTTAATGTGGATAATCTAGTCTATAAAGTATCTAAGATCTGTTATCTTATTGATGCCGTTTGGAGTACCGGTCATTAAATTAAATATCCAAAAGGCCTCTTTTTTATTCAGCTTAGCCGTTCTATCCCCACCTCTAATATCATAAGGGGCGTGGTCTATGCCTTGAAAGCTGAACATGGTACTAAGATTGTGGTCATTAACTGGGATACCCAGAGAAATGAAGTGTTCAGCAAAGTGCTTAGCTACTGGGGTGGAAGGAGGGTCGTGTTTAATGGAGAGCAAGTGCTCCCTGACCCTATCCTTGAGTAATCTAGTTGTCCTGCCTACATACTGTTTACAACAGATCTTACAATTAATTAAATAAACCACAAATCTAGAATTACAATTAAGTCTAAATCTGATATCAAAACATTTGCCCGTGATCTTAGATTTAAATTCTTTGCCAGGGAGCGCAAATTCACAACTCTTGCAGGGAGTCTTTTTACATCTGAAGAAGCCCTTTTCTGGTTGTAACCAAGAATTATTATTTTTAGTTGAAAAATCTCTATTCAGATGGTTTCCAATAGTTCTTGCTTTTCTACTGACTAACCTTATGCCCTGACTTTGTAATGAATCTTGTAACAGGGCATCTCTATCTAGTACAGGAAGATATTTCTTTATGATGTTATTGATACGGTTAAACTGTCTACTGTAGCAAGTGGAAAAGGTTATAGGTGGATCCTGACTTTTCTGGTTGCTACTGTTATTGTTATGTGATCTAGTTTTGAGGGTGTCCTCCTTCCACCCCAGTAGCTAAGCACTTTGCTGAACACTTCATTTCTCTGGGTATCCCAGTTAATGACCACAATCTTAGTACCATGTTCAGCTTTCAAGGCATAGACCACGCCCCTTATGATATTAGAGGTGGGGATAGAACGGCTAAGCTGAATAAAAAAGAGGCCTTTTGGATATTTAATTTAATGACCGGTACTCCAAACGGCATCAATAAGATAACAGATCTTAGATACTTTATAGACTAGATTATCCACATTAAGACACAAATATACATGAAATTATCTACAATAAGTTATACACATATATACAAAAAATTGCTTAATAATATAACAAATTGAGAAGTATACCTGTTAAAGTATTGTCCCCCTGAGAGCTCTTTAGTTATAACAACAGTACATTTAGTTGTATTAATTTTTGGTCTTGGCTTCATTTGTTTATTAAATCTCACATTAATCTTATTGCCTATACAGTTTATACACTATTTCTCTGTCTATATAGACGCGGATTAATATTAGACTTGATCCTTTTTAGGACATACTATTAATCTTATGGTTTACACAGTTCACTCACTATTCCTGTGTCTATATGGACACAGTTTAATGGTAGACATGATCCATTTTAGGACATTCTACTTCAAGAAAATCTTTCGTTTAGAAAGGTCACACATTAAATTTTCTCTTTAATTTCACACATTCACCTTTTGTTCTTAGTCTCCAATCACACTTGCACAAATCACCTTAATACAATTTATTGTTTTTCACATGGAGTTAGCTAGCTCACACACACACCGTAATTAACAAAGTAAGTCAAGCAAAAGAACTGATTGTCCTATAAGTCTTTAAATTCTCTCCTAAATGTGTAACATTTAATATTTTTTACAAAGACCGTTCAAATCTTAAATAATTGTTTTTAACATCCTAAATCTATATATGAGTCTTGTGAAAACGTCTCAGTTCAAATCCTCTGTGAGTCCGCTGTACATTGTATGAATAATATCGTTATTCTTTTAGAATTTGTAGCTTGAAAATAATTATGTGTCTTTTTAACACCTGCTCATACGAATAGATTGCAGTGCAATTCCTGTTATATTTGGCTGCCTCCTTTGGAAAAAGTTATCTCAATATGTTACTGGTTTACGGCATTCACATTGTGTCTTTTGTGATATTTACTAATATAGATACAAGATATATACACATATGGCACTATGGACACAATGTTATTCTCGCCGATCACTTCAAAGGGGTTCTTTTGGACCCAGCAGTAACAAATTTCCACAGACGGCAGCAGTTGTACTTTCAACCATAATGAGCAGGTGCTAATTTTGTTACGTAAGCAAGTAAGCCCTTTTAAGCTGTTTGTATTTTGACTTTGTAAGTCCCTGACGAAGTGCCTCCGGGCAGGAAACGCGTCGGACGTTTGTGCTCAATGTACCCCTGAGTCTGTTTACCCTGTAAATGTTGAAATCTACCTGAATAAAGAAGTCTTTTTACCTGCACTAAGGCCTGCGGCTGTGATCAATCTCAATACAGGTAACCCTATTTACCATTTTAGTAGCCCTCCTTTGGACAGCTTCTAGTTTATTTATATCTTTCTGAAGATATAAGGGGGTAGTTATCAACGTGTCAACTTTCCTGCCTTCGCCGGTTCAATACGCCCGCCTAAGCTTGCCTACCTTCGCCTCCACGGACCTGAAAAAATTCGCCTAAGTTATCAATAAATCTGTCAAAAAGCCACGCACCAAGTACGGGGTGATGAGCAGCGGATTGTGAGAGTTATCACTCATCCGATCTCGCTGCTCTTCGGCTTTTTTACAGCTTTATTGCTAGCCTGTCACTAAGCACTCACACTAACTACACTATTCTACCCCCTATACCAGCGCCCCCCGAGCCCCCCCCAACTCAATAAAGTTACTAACCCCTAAACCGCCGCTACTAGACCCCGCCGCAACTCTTATAAATGTATTAACCCCTAAACTGCCGCTACTAGACCCCGCCGCAACTCTTATAAATGTATTAACCCCTAAACCGCCGCTCCCAGACACCGCCGCAACCTACATTATACCTAGTAACCCCTATCCTGCCCCCCTATACCGCCGCCCTCTATAATAAAGTGATTAACCCCTATCCTGCTGATCCCGCACCTCGCCGCAACTAAATAAATAGTTTAACCCCTAAACCGCCGCTCCCGGACCCCGCCGCAACCTATATTAAATTTATTAACCCCTAATCTGCCCCCCTACACCGTTGCCACCTATAATACATTTATTAACCCCTATCCTGCCCCCCACTACACCGCCGCTCCCGGACCCCGCCTAAACCTAAGTCTAACACTAACCCTAACACCCCCCCTAACTTAAATATTAATTAAATAAATCTAAATAATATTTCTATTATTAAATAAATTAATCCTATTTAAAACTAAATATTTACCTTTAAAATAAACCCTAATATAGCTACAATATAAATAATAATTATATTGTAGCTATCTAAGATTTATTTTTATTTAATAGGTAACTTTCAATTTATTTTAACTAGGTACAATAGCTATTAAATAGTTATTAACTATTTAAAAGCTACCTAGCTAAAATAATGAGAAATTTAGCTGTAAAATAAAAACTAACCTAAGTTACAATTACACCTAACACTACACTATCATTAAATAAACTAAAACTAAATACTTACCTGTAAAATAAACCCTAAGATAGCTACAATGTAATTAATAATTACATTGTAGCTATTTTAGGATTTATATTTATTTTACAGGTAACTTTGTATTTATTTTAGCTAGTTAGAATAGTTATTAAATAGTTATTAACTATTTAATAACTACCTAGCTAAAAGAAATACAAAATTACCTGTAAAATAAATCCTAACCTAAGTTACAATTAAACCTAACACTACACTATCATTAAATTAATTAAATAAATTAACTACAAATAACTACAATTAAATACAATTACATAAACTAACTAAAGTACAAAAAATAAAAAAAGCTAAGTTACAAAAAATAAAAAAAATAAGTTACAAACATTTAAAAAATATTACAACAATTTTAAGCTAATTACACCTAATCTAAGCCCCCTAATAAAATAACAAAGCCCCCCAAAATAAAAAAATTCCCTACCCTATTCTACATTAAAAAAGTTCAAAGCTCTTTTACCTTACCAGCCCTTAAAAGGGCCTTTTGCGGGGCATGCCCCAAAGAAAACTGCTCTTTTGCCTGTAAAAGAATAATACAACCCCCCCCAACATTAAAACCCACCACCCACATACCCCTAATCTAACCCAAACCCCCCTTAAAATAACCTAACACTAATCCCCTGAAGATCATCCTACCTTGAGTCGTCTTCACTCAGCCGAGCCACAGATGGAACTGAAGAGGAGATCCGGAGCGGCAGAAGTGATCCTCCAAGGGGAGCTGAAGAAATCTTCCATCCGATGAAGTGATCCTCCAGGCGGCGCTGAAGAAGTCTTCCATCCGGGCGATGTCATCTTCCAAGCAGCGCTGAAGAAGTCTTCTATCCGGGCAATGTCATCTTCCAAGCGGGGTCTTCAATCTTCTTTCTTCAGGATCCATCTTCATCCCGCCGACGCGGAACATCCTTCTTTCCCGAAGGACTACCGACGAATGAAGGCTCCTTTAAGGGACGTCATCCAAGATGGCGTCCCTTCAATTCCGATTGGCTGATAGGATTCTATCAGCCAATCGGAATTAAGGTAGGAAAAATCTGATTGGCTGATTCAATCAGCCAATCAGATTTTTCCTACCTTAATTCCGATTGGCAACAATTGTGCGGAACATCTGGAGTGACGTAAGAATTGATCTGTGTCGGACTGAGTCCGGCGGATCGAAGCTTACGTCACAAAATTCTACTTTTGCCGGTCTCTAGCCTTTGATAACTAAGGCGAATCAGCATCGCCACAAATACGCTGTGGAATTCCAGCGTATTTGAGGTTGACAGCTTGATAACTAACCCCCATGGTCTGCAGAACTGTACACAGTATTCCATATTTGGTCTAACTAATGATCTGTAAAGTGGCATAAGAACCTTGCTATTTCTGCTACTAAAACCTCTTCCAATGCAACCAAGCATTTGACTGGCCTTGCTGGCTGCACTGCGGCATTGTGTACCAATTTTTAAATCATCTGAAATAATAATTCCCAAATCCCTTTCTTCTTTAATTACAGTCAGTAATGTACCATTGAGACTATAATTGGCCTTTGGGGTTTTGGATCCTATATGCATAATTTTGCTCTTGGTAATATTAAATTTAAGATCCCATTTATTTGACCAGTCCTCTAGTTTATTAATATCACAGTTCATTTGATCAACTCCTCCTGGAACAGCTACCCTGTTACAAATTTTTGTATCATCAGTAAACAATCAAACCTTTCCCTTAAGCCCACTTCCAATATCACTTATGAACATGTTAAACAAAACAGGCCCAAGAACTGACCCTTGGGGAACGCCACTAGTAACTGATGCCTCATCTGAATGTACTCCATTAATTGAAACCCTCTGTCGTCTATTTTTAAGCCAGCATTCTACCCACTTAACAGTCTTAGCATCTATTCCAAGGCAATACATTTTGTGAATAAGTTTGTTGTGTGGGACGGTGTCAAATGCTTTGCTAAAGTCTAGATATGCAACATCTACGGCTCCTCCCTGGTCTATTATTTTAGTTACATGGTCAAAGAAATCAATTAGATTAGTCAGGCATGATCTTCCAGCAGTGAAACCATGCTGTCCTTTGTCTTCTAAGTTGTTTGAATGAAAGATACATGTCTTTCCTTTAAAAGAGTTTCCATTAATTTCCCTGCAATTGAGGTCAAACTGACTGACCTATAGTTAGCAGAATCTTCCCTACTACCCTTTTTATGAAGAGGGACTACATTGGCAATTTTCCAGTCTTTTGGAACAACTCCTGTTAGAAGTGACTGATTAAATAAATCAGCTAATGGAGTAGCTATTACGGATTGAAGTTCTCTTAGAACCCTTGGATGAATATTATCTGGACCCACAGACTTATTAACTTTTATTTTTGATAAAGCCCTTGAAACCTCTTCCTCTGTAAAAAGAAAAGTACTACTCACATTATTATTTACAGTAACATCCCTTAATAGAATCTCACTATCTTTACCATCTGTTGTAAACACTGAACAAAAGTAATCATTTAAACAGTTTGCTATTTGTTTATCTTCTTCCAATACTCTATCCTCATTCTTGAGTCTAACTATCCCTCTGTTCGTCAATCCTTATCTTGTGGCTATGATGTTTAGATTTGAAGCCTTTTCTGTCATGAAAGTGAACAGGCAAATTTATGTATATAGATTGACATACTTAATTATAACCTATTGGTTTATTTTAGCACTCTCCCTGACAGAATGGGATAGGCTTTATTAATAGGCCTGATGTAAACCGGATCTCAGCACATGTGTGGATGGGTGTGGTTTGAGGAAGGCAGGCAGGGCTAGATACTATAAGTATGTTTGTGAACACTGATAGGCTACTACAACTTGTTTTTGAAACTACTTTGATTTTATGCTCTTGATAAAGGCTTCTTTTAGCCAAAACGCGTTGAGCTGTATTTTAATAAACCTTGAAGCTGCATCTAAAGATACCTTTGTGATGTTTTTAATAAAAGGCTGATTTTAACTGAATATCTCGATAGTATATTCTGTTTGTGCACCTTCTATACTGTTTGAGACTTGCTACACTATTGTGAGCCTTTTATTTTGGAGGTGAAAGAAGCCAGGAAAACTCAGAGAACACAGAGGACTAGAGCAGCTTAGATTCCCCTGGGGGTGGCACAGCACCGCCACTTTCAATATTCTTGTTTCTGATTACAGTACTGTACTATCTTACTGAAGGCACCATATATACAAAAGAATAAAACTACATTTATGTTGCATGTATAAGCTATATTATGACATGTAAATATTGTCTAATGACATAATATATTTTTGTTTACACTTGGTCGCATCCACTCTCCAAACTAATATTCTAAAATCTAAACTATTTCATTCCATAATACAAAACTTTTCTGGTCCCAAGCAGTTTGGATAAATGGTTTCCTACCTGCATTAAATCACTTTATCCAGTAGATATATATATATATATATATATATATATATATATATATATATATATATATATATATATATATCAAAATAATCCACAGAATGCCTTTTATATGTACATCTAACTTTTTTTTTCCAAATTGAGATATTGTTGCTTTATGTTAAACTGGTAAATTTCCAATAGCTGTTGTAGCTGGTTTAAAAAAAAAAAATGTTATTTACAAATATAGTTGGAAAATATTGATTAGAAAATTCTTTGTGTATGTGTATAGATATTTACAAGAAATATTTTAGGATTTGCTTTAAGTTTTGCAGAAAAAAAGACAATAGGAAGCTTGACTATGTAAAATAGATGGCCTTTAAGCTTTAAATTAGTTGAACAAAGATTTTTAAAATTGTTCAATTGGTTTCATTAGGAAGTGTATAATAGAATAATAAAGTAAAACAAATGATATAAAGCGGGCTTGCTAATTAGCTTTACATGATTGATATAGCTTTGGACTAGGCATTTGATCTCAAACAAAATGCAGTTCCTTGTTAAGGGGATTTTAATTGATGTGCAGAGAGGTATTAGATGATGTTGGGAAATAATTACTCAAAAGCTATTCATGCAGTTGGCTGAACATAACAAATGAAGTTTGGGCACTGGATCTGGCAGAGTGGACGCATGCTAATTAATATGAAAAAGAACATGAATCTTACAGAACATTTTAACCCAGTATATTCACAATGATCACTTCAATTTAAACAATAATGAAGCAATATGAGTATATTTTCTATTGCTGATATCAAACAAAAAAAAACTTGGAGGCTAAAAAATTGGAATCATGGATCAATTTAGTTAGTACAAAGAAAAATCATTCTCTAAGAATTTATATTTTACCAAACATAACAAAATGAAGATAATTGTGGAACATAAAATATATGTAACCTCTTGTACCAAATAATACAAATAATGATGAAAAGAAAACATTGGCATCATTTGCTTATTATGTCAGGCTAATAATTACTGCACAATTATTAAAGCGCAAGCAGCCTTGCCAAGTTTAAATTACATTTACATGGAAGAGTATACAGTATATCATCTTTCATACAACACATAAAGTGATATTAAAATAATGTATTATATGTGCATCAAGAATTTATGATTGAATTGCAAAATATATGTAATATTGTGTATACAAAATAAGGGCTTGATTACAAGTGGAGCGCTAGTTTATCATGCGCCTGTAAACAGGTAAATTCGCCCGTTTACGGGCACAATAAATAACCAGCCATTACAAGTGGCTGGTTATTGCTACTGCAAGCTCACGGTAGCAATTAGCGCTCATAGGGGCCTATTTATCAAAGGTCTTGCGGACCTGATCCGACAGTGCGGATCAGGTCCGCAAGACCTCGCTGAATGTGGAGAGCAATACGCTCTCCACATTTAACATTGCACCAGCAGCTCACAAGAGCTGCTGGAGCAACGCCGTCCCCTGCTGACTCGGGCCAATCGGCCTCCAGCAGGGAGGTGTCAATCAACCCGATCGTACTCGATCGGGATGATTTCCGGCGATTCCTGTCCTCCTCATCAGAGCAGGTGGACAGGTCTTTAGACCGCTGCTTCATAACTGCTGTTTCTGGTGTTCAGAGCTTGATAAATGGGCCCCAGAAAGTTAACCAAAGATCAGATCTCTGGTTAATTTTCCCCAATTGCCCGAAAATACAGTGTAGTAAAGTTTTAAAAAAATAAAAAAATAGTAGCATCTTTATTTTTTAAAATAATAACTTCACAAAGCAGTTTTTAGGGCTGAAAGTGAAGGGGTGTGGGGTGTTAGAAAAAAAAAGTCACTGAAAAGTGCCATTACATTGCGGTCTATGGGGACTGTGTGTTCCCTGTAAATATATCAACCAAAATTCATTAAAATTATGGGGGGAGATAAAAAACTGAAATTAAAATCCTCCATGTTTCAAAATTAAATCAATGTAAATATTTGCATAGGAAATTAGCACATCTAGGCAAGATTCTCCGCTTGCTTTTTCCCCAGAAATAACTCATATACAATGTTACCAATGCACAAGAGAATTCTGGGTAAGCTATGCAAATTAGATGTGCAAATTCTCAGTTTTTTTGCTTCAAAAATACTGTTTTAACACAGCTATCCTTTTAACAGGATTATAGCAGCAAATCAGAAATCACTCCATTTCTGATTTGCTGCTATAATCCTGTTAAAAGGATAGCTGTGTTAAAACAGTATTTTTGAAGCAAAAAAAAACTGAGAATTTGCATATCTAATTTGCATAGCTTACCCAGAATTCTCTTGTGCATTGGTAACATTGTATATGAGTTATTTCTGTGGAAAAAGCAAGCGGGGATTCTTGCCTAGATGTGCTAATTTCCTATGCAAATATTTACATTGCTGTAAATATATATGTATATGCTTATCTACATGTATATTTATGTGTTAATATGTGTATATACACATTTAAACACATACATATATATACAGTATATATGTTCATATACATATATATTGTACATGACAGCATAAGAACGAGGCTCCTATTGGAGCCTATGGAAGCGAGCAGTCGTGAGCACAAAGCTTCCAGGCAATGTGAACGCGAGGTCATGTTTGAATTGTGGGTGACTTTAAAATTTGTGCTCCACTTGAAATACCAGCACACGCAATTGTGCGCTGGTATTAGAAGTAACCCGCAATGCGAACGCATTCCCCTTTTCAAGCCTCTTGACTGCTGTTTATCTTAACTCATTAGCTGTGGCTAGAAATATATAGTTATATTTTATGCATTATTCAGAATTTTTAACAGTAATTTTTATAATTTTGATAATTATTATTAATCAGATAGATTAAGTTTTCAGTGTTATAGGGAAATTAACGACCACCACAAAACCATCGTTATTACACCTCCCTATAGCGCTGCTATTACAGGTTTACATAAAGCAGGCTTGTACGGGCAATATGGTGGCTTTGAGCTCCATACCGCACCCAAATACAAGTGCTGCTTTGACGTGCTCGTGCACGATTTCCCCATAGACATCAATGGGGAGAGCCGGCAAAAAAGAAGCCTAATACCTGCGATCGCGGAAACATAAGCTCTGTAACGCAGCCCCATTGATGTCTGTGGGGAAATAAAAAGTTATGTTTAAATCTAACACCCTAACATAAAAACCATGTCTAAACACCCCTAATCTGCTGCCATCGACATTGCCGCCACCTACATAATGTTATTAACCCCTAATCTGCCACCCTTAACATTGCAGCCACCTAAATAAAACTATTAACCCCTAATCTGCCGCTCCCGATATCACCGCCACCTACATAGAGTTATTAACCCCTAATCTGCTGCCCCTAACATCGCCGCCACCTAAATACACTTATTAACCCCTAATCTGCCGCCCTTAACACAACAGCCACCTACATTACAGTTATTAACCCCTAATCTGCCGTCCCCAATGTCGCCGCCACTATACTAAAGTTATTAAACCCTAAACATCTGGCCTCCAACATCACTAACTCTAAATAAATATATTAACCCCTAAACCTAAACCTAACCCTAATGAAACCCTAACCCTAAGCATAACCCTAACCCTAAAGTAACCCTAAGCCTAAATCTAACCCTAACACCCCCTAACTTAAATATAATTAAAATAAATCTAAATAAACCTTACAATTATTACCTTAATAATTCCTATTTAAAGCGGAATACATACTTACCTGTAAAAAAACAACAACCCTTAGTTAGCTACAATATAACTAATAGTTATATTGTAGCTATCTTAGGTTTTATTTTTATTTCAAAGGTAAGTTTGTATTTATTTTAACTAGGTAGACTAGTCAGTAAATAGTTATTAACTATTTACTAGCTACCTAGTTAAAATAAATACAAAGTTACATGTAAAATAAAACCTAACCTGCCTTACACTAAAAACTAACATTATAATAAAATAAAATAAAATAAATTATTAAAATAACATTTTCTAACTTACAAAAAAACAAAACACTAAATTACAAAAAATAAAAAATGAAATTATCAAAAATAAAAATGAATTACTCCTAATCTAATAGCCCTATCAAAATAAAAAAGCCCCCCCAAAATATAAAACCCTAGCCTACACTAAACTGCCAATGGCCCTTAAAAGGGACTTTTGCGGGGCATTGCCCCAAAGAATTCAGCTCTTTTACCTGTAAAAAAAATACAAACACCCCCAACAGCAAAACCCACCACCCACCCAACCAAACCCCGACTTACAAAACTATCTAAATTAACCTAATCTAAACATTGCCCTGAAAAGGGCATTTTAATGGGCATTGCCCTTAAAAGGGCATTTAGCTCTTTTACATTGCCCAAAACCCTAACCTAAAAAAAAAACCCACCCAAAAGACCCTTAAAAAACCTAACACTAACCCCCGATGATCCACTTACAGTTATCGTAGTCTGGACATCCATCCTCATCCAGCCAGTGAAGTCCTCATCCAAGCAGAAAGAAGTCTTCATCCAGATGGCCTCTTCTATATTCATCCATCCTGCGTGGAGCAGGTCCATTTTCAAGACATCCGGCGCGGAGCATCCTCTTCTTACGGAAAATGAAGGTTCCCTTTAAGTGATGTCATTCAAGATGGCGTCCCTTACATTTCTATTGGCTGAAAGATTTCTATCAGCCAATAGGAATTAAAGGGGAAAACATCCTATTGGCAGTTGCAATCCTCTTATAGGATTGAGCTTTCATCCTATTGGCTGATTGGAACAGCCAATAGAATGAGAGCTCATGAAGCATAACAATGCTTTTTTACTCATAACGCAAAACTCGTAATCTAGCTGAATATTTTTTATACTTTATATTTAATATTTCAAAAACTTGCTTTGGGATAAGCAATTCTTCATGTGCGCTAGCCCAACACAGCGTTATGCCCAAAGCGCAAAAAACAAATCGTGTTAAGAATAATTTACATTCCTTTGTTCTTCACATAAAATGTATTTTAATTTTTATTATTAAATATATATTTCTATAAATATTTCATAATGTTAATGAAAGTGTATATATATATTTATATATATATATATATATATATATATATATATATATATATATATATATATATATATATATATATATATATATATATATATAGATTAGGGATGGGCAATTGTGTTTATATTCAAATTTGAATGTTAGAACGAATGTTAGACATTCGATTTACATAATCGAATGCTGATAAGTATGAATATTCTTAAAAATTCTGTAATTGAATGTTATTTACGTTTTTTTATATGTCACTTTCGAATTTGAATGTTCATAATTAGATCGAATGTCCACATTTGAAATTTTGAATGTAACATTCGATTTAACAAATACTATTCAGAAGTTCAATAGTTCATGTGATAGGGAATTTAGTAAATTGATACATAATAGATAAAAATATATCAGTTTGAATCTTTCTATTTTGAACATTGCATAATTTGAATATTACATTTATAGGGACACTAAACCCAGTTTTTTTATTTTATGATTCAGATTGAACTTGCAATTTTAAGCAACTTTCTAATTTACTCCTATTATCAAATTTTCTTTGTTCTCTTGCTATCTTTATTTAAAAAGCAAGAATGCTTATTGGTGTGTAAATGTAAGCCTCCAATAAGCAAGCGCTATCCATGGTGCTGAACCTAAAATGGGCTGGCTGCTAAGATATACATTCCTGCTTTTAAAATAAAGATAGCAAGAAAATGAAGAAAAATTGATAA
This sequence comes from Bombina bombina, assembly GCF_027579735.1. NCBI lineage: Eukaryota > Metazoa > Chordata > Amphibia > Anura > Bombinatoridae > Bombina > Bombina bombina. The sequence goes on along the minus strand of NC_069500.1, from coordinate 82,273,510 downwards.
TAGGGGTAAATTAGAAAGTTTCTTAAAATGTCATGCTCTATCTGAATCATGAAAGAAAAAAATTTGGGTTCAGTGTCCCTTTAAAGAAAGCATTAGAAATACAATTACTAAAATATAAATTCAATTTTTTCTAATTCGAATATTACATTTACAGAAGTTCTATTACAAATACAGTAATTCAATATTTTCTAATTTGAATATTGCATAATTAGAATCGAATTATTAGAAAAATTTGAATTGAATATTACATTTAAAGAAAGCATTATAAATACTATTACATTAAACTTATGTTAGAATGTTGTACAAACACTGGAAATTCAATACGAACGAACAAATGTGTTAAAATTGGTTTCATTTTTTGAATGTTGCAAAACAGTCACCCATCCCTAGAATAGATATATAGGTATAGGTATATACAGATATATATAGAAATATGTTTTTTTTCTATAAAAATAGCATTTTCCTGTAATTGAGGAACATTGGAATGTGAAATATGTACAGTAAATATACAGTAAAACACATAAATACATATAAAGACACATCTATACACACACACATACTGTTTATATATATATATATATATACTCTATATACATATATGTATATATATAAATACATATACACACACATATTTAGACATGTATATCTATGTATATATACTATATAGCCCTTTGCAGTCAAACACCTTGCCATATGCCATATACCTTTGAGCCATTATAACTTTTTTATTTTTAATATTTATATGAATAATTTATATCAGATAGTGCAACTGTAATTTTCAATATATTTATGTTGTGTTTAGTGCAACTTTTTAATAACACACTACCCCTTACGTGAAGTTGCCAGTAACGCAAACCAGACAAGTGTAAATCTCAATTGCCCTCTCACAATCACGTTTACTTTCAATTTATAATATGCGTGCTATTTCCATTGTGGCACATAAAGCAGAAAAAAACTGATATTGCCCACACGCAAAAGTAAGCATGCCACTTGTAATATAACGCAAAATAAATAAAGCAGGTGTGATATCTTATGCTTGGACTTGTGAAAAAGAATAAAGTGCAATCTGTTATCACAAATGTATGGTTAAAAATGTTTACAAAAGCATCTTAATGTAGCAGAAACTTTTTTAGTGTGTTCTATACTTTTAATGGAAAATGCTATGACCCCACATTTTCCCACTATTCGTTCCTTGATCAATAAATACACAACACCTGGTTGGGAGAGAAAAGGCCGCAGCTTATTTATTAAACAAACCAATAAATTAACATCTTTATTTAACTTTTCAACAATATTTACAATCCACCTCAGTGCTTGCTTTTATTTTCTCCTAAGCCCCCACCCCTTCCAGGGCTGGGCGTTCCTCACATTCCTTTGCTTACCCCAACATAACTACCACCATGCTCCATTAGGCGTAAGCCTCAACAGAAACTAGCAAGCACTTCCGCTTGCGCTGCGACATCACCTAGCTCACCATATAGGGAGGGAGGGCGGGACACACCTCCTACCGTGCTGTTCAGAAAGACACCTGTGACCTCACTTCCAGTGCTGGGACTTATCAAAGTTCCCCAACCCCACCCACATGGAATAATCCACTCCTGGGGGGGAAGTGGGGTCACAGGTGCCCTCCTTCCATGTTGTCATCCGGGCCTTTACTTGACCCCACATTTTCCCACTATTCGTTCCTTGATCAATAAATACACAACACCTGGTTGGGAGAGAAAAGGCCGCAGCTTATTTATTAAACAAACCAATAAATTAACATCTTTATTTAACTTTTCAACAATATTTACAATCCACCTCAGTGCTTGCTTTTATTTTCTCCTAAGCCCCCACCCCTTCCAGGGCTGGGCGTTCCTCACATTCCTTTGCTTACCCCAACATAACTACCACCATGCTCCATTAGGCGTAAGCCTCAACAGAAACTAGCAAGCACTTCCGCCACAACTCGCTCCCTAGCGAGTACCGCCAACCAAAGCTAAGGCCTTTTCTATCCCCTCCCGAAGATTAAAATTAAATAAATGTAGCCCGACTTCGTTGAGATGCACTCCGTCCTTCAAGTAAAAACATTTCCCTGATTCCCCTTCAAACTCTACATGGCGTAAGCCAACACCCCCCAGCCCCTTTACATACCCAGATACGGTTCTATTGACCTTTCGTCTGGAAGCCTCCAGTTTGTTTGCATCCCACGCCGATCTCCATACTACTCTACTCTCAATCTCGGACCATACTAGGACCATATCCGGAAACAGCTGACACAATCTATCAAAACTTCTTTTTATGTCCTCAATTAATGCCTTCTGTGGCATACATCCCAAATCGTTTCCGCCTGAGTGCACCACCAATACCTTCGGGGGGGGAGAAAAGCCTGGCATGTTCCACCACCGTGCCTACTACTTGTGACCATTTCATGCCCCTGATCCCAAACCATCTGATGATAAGCCGGTCCCTTCCAAAGCCCATCTGGGTCCCATCCGGCTTCACTGCTGCTGCCTTCCTCGCCCAGTATACGTAGGAATGTCCTACAATCCAACACTTCCCCGGCTCTGTCAAAAAATTAAAACGTTATCAGTTCCCCCCGATTCGGGGCACCAAACCCGGTCTCACATACCCCCGGAATCGCTCTGATCTCCATCTCCCGATCCTCCTAATCACTGAATCCTCTAACCCCAAATTGGCCGCCTCCGTCGCCGTGCCTATCCTGAAAGAATGAGAACCAAACTCCAGGCCCACAATTCCCATCAATCCCAACACCTTCCGCATCACTGCCACAAACTGAAAACGCGACAATGGCATTCCGTTCGCATGAACCAACATCGGGCCTGCCACAGAACCGGCCATCTGAAGATATTCCTTCACAGCCCTTACCGGACAACATTCCCCGCCGATTGCCCGCAGCACCACTACCGATCCTCTACCCTCTTGGTCCATTTTAGACCTCCGAACCCATAACTCGACCATCCCTTCTGTCACCACAACATCCTGCCTACTCATCCCGCTCACGTCCCACCTGTTTTTTCCCACCAGCTCCGAAACCCTGAACGCTCCAAAGAAAGCCAGGACAAAAGCGGCCCTGAACAACAGTTCTTCATACTTTGATAAACAAACCCTATTTAGCTCCGCCACCAACCCCTGCAGAATTGCAAAAGTAACTGGCCTCCGACCATCCGACCGGAATCGCTTTTTACACATCCCTCTGACTGCCATCCGAGTCACAAAATTTTTTGTAAGGTCCTCCCTACCCAGCAAACGAAAAAGGAATGCCATTGCTGCCATCCTCTTTCGCACTTCAGAGGGCGATAGCCCTTCCCTCTCCCATGAACCTACCCAGCTCATCCACAACAAGAAATTACTCCTCCTGCATTCCTGATACTGCTCCTCCTGTAGCACTCGCTCCCACAATTTCCACACTCGGGCGTAAGCCCTCCATGTGTTAGGAGCCAAAGCCCTTTTGATTAATCTCAACATTCCTGGCAACCCAGGTACCACAGATCCTCGGGACATGCTACTCCATCCCGTTCCACTCCCGGGGCCACTTCTCGGAACCTGTCCCACTGAAATCGTGACAAAGCGTCAGCAATAACGTTAAATCGACCCGGGACATGCACTGCTCTGAAAGATATGTTGCATCTCAGGCACTCCAATACAAACACCCTTAGGAGTCGTATCACCGCCGGCGAATTTGCCGTTAAACGGTTGATTGCCCATACCACTCCCTGATTGTCAGAATGGAAACAAACCCTTTTGTTGCCCAGCTGCTCCGGCCAAATCTTTAATGCCACAACCAACGGGAATAATTCCAAGAAAGTCAGGTTCTTAGTCAAACCCCACGCGGTCCACACTTCGGGCCATCTACCCGCACACCACTGGCCGTTCAAATAGGCCCCAAAACCGTGGGCTCCTGCAGCGTCTGTAAATAAACACAGCTGGTCGTCCGACCAGCCTATTTCCTGCATGATCACTTGCCCGTTGAAATCCTCCAAGAAGGTCCGCCAGACCTTCAAGTCCTCTTTGACCTCCACCGACAACCTGACATGGTGTCTTGGGTCAGAAACTCCAGTTGTCAGCAATGACATACGTCTGCAGAATATTCGGCCAATGGGAATTATCCTGCATGCGAAGTTCAGCTTTCCCAACAACGATTGTATATCCCTGAGGGTAGCTTTCTTTCTCGCCAGCATCCTGCCAATCACCGATTTGAGGTCAGCTACCTTGTCCTCTGGTAACCTGCACTCCATCTTAATGGAATCCAATTGGATTCCCAAAAAACTCAATGACGTTGTGGGGCCCTCGGATTTATCAGCGGCCACCGGGATACCAAATTCCTCGGTCACCTGCCCGAAAGCCCGGACCAAACGGTCACATATCGCCGAGCCAGCCGGCCCAACAAACAGGAAATCGTCCAGGTAATGTACCATAGAAGAAATCCCCGCCGTCTGCTTCACCACCCATTCAACAAAGCAACTGAAACGCTCAAAGTAGGAACATGAAATTGAACATCCCATCGGGAGGCACAAATCAACGAAAAAAGATCCATCCATTTTGCATCCCAAAAGATGGTGACACCTTGGATGGACCGGGAGCAGGCGAAAAGCCGATTCAACATCAGCTTTTGCCATTAAAGCCCCAAGACCCGCCGTTCTCACTAAGCCCACAGCCTTGTCGAATGATGCATATTTCACCGCCACCAATTCCGGATCGATGCCGTCATTGACCGACAATCCTTTAGGGTAAGACAGGTGGTGGATCATGCAATATTGACCCGGGGCCTTCTTGGGGACCACCCCCAGTGGTGATACCCTGAGGTTCATGAATGGGGGTTCCGCAAACGGACCCGCCATTCTACCCAAACGAACCTCCTTTTCAATTTTCTCTCTTAGGACCCCCGGGTATTCCCTGGCTGACTTCAAATTCCCTGGAATACCCTCCATTCGCTCACCTTTATATGGAATCATAAAACCCGAGCTAAAACCCGTAAGTAGCAGCTCAGCATCCTCAGCGCGTCCGCGCTTATTGGCGTAGGCCTCTAACCATGGGGCCATCTTTTCGACCCTCACTGGCGTCCGAGCCCGTTGAACCCACGACTCCTGACCGGGTCGCTTGTTTCCCTTTTTTGAAGCATTTCGCGAAGGGGTGTACACCCCCACACCCAAAACACTCATGCTTGTATTTGCATGAGGCCCCGAACTTACACTGCCCATCGTTGAACTGGAAGCATACCCCTTTTCTAAGGGCTGATCCAGTCCCCCCGGAGCTTCCGCTGCCCGACGTTTGCCCGTAGCCCCGAAAGGAATGACTACCCCTTAAGGGAGTCATAATCTCTAGCCAGATGCTCATATCTCTGTCATCCCACCGCATCTCTGGCCGCACCGCCAACCTTTGCCTAAAGCCCTCGTCGTACCGCCACCACGCCATTCCCCCGTATGTTCTATACGCGCTGGAAATCTCGTCGTAATAACAGAACAACGAAGACCCTTGATCCGGGAACTTCTCGCATGTGACACTAGCCAAGATGCCAAATGCACGCGACCAATTACTAAAAGTCTTTGGTAATTTGCGCCAACGTTTTTTGCGCTCCTCCTCCTCCTTTTTCCCTGTCTCCTTCTCATCCTCCTTTACCTCCAGAACATGCTCCAAAGGCAACAGTGAGAAAATCTCTATATATTCCCGTTTCCCAATCTTTTCCCTCAAATCACTGGTTAAGTGAATCCCTAAAGGGCCAATTGAACAGAGACATGGTCTCCGCATAGCCCCTTCCGGTACCCGGACCACCTCTCCTACACTGCTCGCTGTACTTCCCGTGCTTGCCGCCGGTACCGGCGACCCAGCAACAGCTGGGGTAACTCCTGGCGTTGCCCACACCGCCGCAACCGAGGTACTCCCACCCGGGTTTTCCAAAGACGCAATTAAAGCTTTTAAACCTGACACCAACGTCTCCCTCTAACCAGACACAGCCCCATTCACACTTGGTGCCCCACCAGCCATCTCACCTGCTGGCTGCTGCACCATTCCTGCGCGTTCCACTCGTACTGGTCTTGCTTCTGTATGTTCCTCCCGTACCGATCTAGCTTCTGCGCGCTCCTCTCGGACTGGCCTCGCCTCGTCCCTGCGGCCTTGGCCACTGTTATCTTCCTCCCTTCCTCTGCTCACGTCCAGTCTCCTCCGAACCGTTTCTCTCCTGGCAGGGGATCTCCCCCTGCCGTATCTGCTCCGGTCCCGACTACTATCCAATCTTGCCCAAGTAGGCGAAGCCGATGACCCGCCTCCTCTTGTCCTCCTTCGCGGCGACCTAGACCTCCTGCCTCCTCTTGCAGACGCCGTCCTGGCCGGCTGCATAGCCCCTCGATCTGTTCTATCTCCTGCTACTGGTGCCTGTAATGTAGATATAGACATAACCTCTCTCCCTACAGAAACCCCGCTACCCCCTACCTCTCCCTCCTGAGAAACTGCTCCCTGTCCTCCCACACTCCGTTGAGGAGACAATAACTGTAGTATCTGCGCCAAGGCGGACAGATCACCTACCTGACTCGCCGTTCTCGGTCCCGCCGAAGTGCCCTCTAAGGGATCCTCCTCCTCATCCGCAAAGTCACCACTGGCGTTGAGCTCGAGTGGTGGCTCCGTAAGCCTGTCCTGCTGTGCTGGGATGACTCCTTCAGAGGCGTCCAGAGCCTCCTCCCTCAGTTCTCCCCCGGTCCCACCTGCAATGCACAATAAAAAATCAAAACTGTCCACAGCAATAAACACCCCCCCGTTCCTATATTTTGCCTTCATATGACCACTTTTCTTTTTTTTTTTTTTTTTTTGCTCCCCACTATAGGACCCCCCCCCCTTCCTTTACCCGCCCCGGAGGGCCCTACCCGACCCCACTCCTTAGAAAACGTTACAAAACCCCGCCCCCCCTGCTCGGCGCACCCCCATAGGGGAGGTACCGTCATCCTGCATATGGGACCCCACTCTAAATGGCCCCCCAATCTATATGCCACCAAAGGGAGGGGAACAGTTATAACAAACAAAATACCAGCAGACCTGCCCAGTAAGCTGGACCCCAGGCTACATTCTATCTTACTTTCCCATTTTTTATTTTTTTTTGGGGGCCAAAATGGCACCTCGCCATGCTAACAGCGAAGGGCCTAATAGATACGCCCGCCCCAAGTAGACCGGTACCAGGCCTAAAAGGGGGGGGGGGGGCGCCTAAATTTAGAGGGGAGGAATCCTATCCATATATTTATATAATTTCCTTATTTTAAAGTAAACGAGGGAAGCAGGGCTATACGCCCAAACCTACTGCTTGTGAAGTGGTTCCGCCAACCTTTATGCTACCAAGGCTGGCAGAAACAACCCAGATACTCCCTCACACTATGCGAGCTCTTTTTTTTTTTTTTTAATACCCCCTTTCTCTAGCCTTAATAACGGCCAGTTATGCCCCCTGGGCCCATACCCCGATCCCCAGCAAAAATTTCTCCCTCAACTTTTTTTTTTTTTTTTGCGCACTGCTGAACCCTATGTTCCCTTTTCCCCAGGCCAGTCGGGCGCACTCTGTGAGGAAAACCTCCCCCCCCACCCCCCAATGGGCGACAGCTCCCCCCCCACCATACACTCGTGTCCTTCAATAACTTTCGCGCCCTTTTTTTTTTTTTTTTTACTTATATTTTGTTTTTCTGCGATAGCTCAGCCATTATGTCCCCATACTTCGATAGCTCAGCCGCTTACCTGACTCCCGACCTCTTCTCCCGGTCCGTCCTGATCTGCTGCGTCCTCTCGTTGTTTGGGGCTCCGATCGTTGGCGTGCCGTGATGACGTCAGACCGCAGCGCCGCCCGCGACCGGGCCTCCGTTCCCGCTCTGGACCGTAGACTTCCATGGCTCTCCAGACTCGCCTGCTCCTGCGGACCCGCCGGCTGACTCCTCTCCCGACCGGATCTTCTCCTGCCGACCTCCGGGCTCAAGCGTTCCGGTGGCCTCGACCTCCTGGCCGGATCCAGCCTTCGCCATTCCTCCTCGCCGCCGACAGCAACTCCTGCAACAAGGCCTCCATCTTCAGGTAAGTCAGTGTACACACCTCCTACCGTGCTGTTCAGAAGGACACCTGTGACCTCACTTCCAGTGCTGGGACTTATCAAAGTTCCCCAACCCCACCCACATGGAATAATCCACTCCTGGGGGGGAAGTTGGGTCACAGGTGCCCTCCTTCCATGTTGTCATCCGGGCCTTTACTTTAGCTCACTCATTGTACTTGTATTACAAGTGGTGAGTTAAAGGGCCATTAAAATAAAAATGTAAGGCCTAGATTTGGAGTTTTGTCGGTAACGACCCGAAAAACTAACGCAAGCTTTTTTCTGGCCGCACCATAAAAATAACTCTGGTATCGAGAGTCCACAAAAAGGCTGCGTTAGGCTCCAAAAAAGGAGCGTAGAGCATTTTTAACGCAGCTTCAACTCTCGATACCAGAGTTGCTTACGGACGCGGCCAGCCTCAAAAACGTGCTCGTGCACGATTCCCCCATAGGAAACAATGGGGCTGTTTGAGCTGAAAAAAAACCAAACACCTGCAAAAAAGCCGCGTTCAGCTCCTAACGCAGCCCCATTGTTTGCTATGCAGTAACCCTTCCTACGTCTGCACTTAACACTCTAACATGTACCCCGAGTCTAAACACCCCTAACCTTACACTTATTAACCCCTAATCTGCCGCCCCCGCTATAGCTGACCCCTGCATATTATTATTAACCCCTAATCTTCCGCTCCGTAAACCGCCGCTACTTACATTATCCCTATGTACCCCTAATCTGCTGCCCTAACATCGCCGACCCCTATATTATATTTATTAACCCCTAATCTGCCCCCCACAACGTCGCCTCCACCTGCCTACACTTATTAACCCCTAATCTGGCGACCGCAAAGCGCCGTTACCTACGTAATACTTATGTACCCCTAATCTGCTGCCCCTAACACCGCCGACCCCTATATTATATTTATTAACCCCTAATCTGCCCCCCACAACGTCGCCTCCACCTGCCTACACTTATTAACCCCTAATCTGCCGAGCGGACCTGAGCGCTACTATAATAAAGTTATTAACCCCTAAACCGCCTCACTAACCCTATAATAAATAGTATTAACCCCTAATCTGCCCTCCCTAACATCGCCGACACCTAACTTCAATTATTAACCCCTAATCTGCCGACCGAATCTCGCCGCTATTCTAATAAATGTATTAACCCCTAAAGCTAAGTCTAACCCTAATACTAACACCCCCCTAAGTTAAATATAATTTAAATCTAACGAAATTAATTAACTCTTATTAAATAAATTATTCCAATTTAAAGCTAAATACTTACCTGTAAAATAAATCCTAATATAGCTACAATATAAATTATAATTATATTATAGCTATTTTAGGATTTATATTTATTTTACAGGTAACTTTGTATTTATTTTAACCAGGTACAATAGCTATTAAATAGTTAAGAACTATTTAATAGCTAAAATAGTTAAAATAATTACAAATTTACCTGTAAATGAAATCCTAACCTAAGTTGCAAATAAACCTAACACTAGACTATCAATAAATTAATTAAATAAACTACATACAATTACCTACAATTAACCTAACACTACACTATCAATAAATTAATTAAATACAATTGCTACAAAGAAATACAATTAAATAAACTAGCTAAAGTACAAAAAATAAAAAAGAACTAAGTTACAAAAAATAAAAAAATATTTACAAACATAAGAAAAATATTACAACAATTTTAAACTAATTACACCTACTCTAAGCCCCCTAATAAAATAACAAAGCCCCCCAAAATAAAAAAATGCCCTACCCTATTCTAAATTACTAAAGTTCAAAGCTCTTTTACCTTACCAGCCCTGAACAGGGCCCTTTGCGGGGCATGCCCCAAGAAATTCAGCTCTTTTGCCTGTAAAAAAAAACATACAATACCCCCCCCCCAACATTACAACCCACCACCCGCATACCCCTAATCTAACCCAAACCCCCCTTAAATAAACCTAACACTAAGCCCCTGAAGATCATCCTACCTTGTCTTCACCATACCAGGTTCACCGATCGGTCCAGAAGAGCTCCTCCGATGTCCTGATCCAAGCCCAAGCGGGGGGCTGAAGAGGTCCATGATCCGGCTAAAGTCTTCATCCAAGCGGGCCAATCAGATTGAGCTTGCATTCTATTGGCTGATCGGAACAGCCAATAGAATGCGAGCTCAATCTGATTGGCTGATCGGATCAGCCAATCGGATTGAACTTGATTCTGATTGGCTGATTCCATCAGCCAATCAGAATATTCCTACCTTAATTCCGATTGGCTGATAGAATCCTATCAGCCAATCGGAATTCGAGGTACGCCATCTTGGATGACGTCATTTAAAGGAACCGTCATTCGTCGTTCAGTCGTCGGCCAGGAAGGATGTTCCGCGGTGGAGGTCTTCAGGATGCTGCCGCTTCGCTCCGGATGGATGCCGCTTGGATGAAGACTTCAATCGGATGGAAGACCTCTTCTGGCCCGCTTGGATGAAGACTTCAGCCGGATCATGGACCTCTTCAGCCCCCCGCTTGGGCTTGGATCAGGACATCGGAGGAGCTCTTCTGGACCGATCGGTGAACCTGGTATGGTGAAGACAAGGTAGGATGATCTTCAGGGGCTTAGTGTTAGGTTTATTTAAGGGGGGTTTGGGTTAGATTAGGGGTATGTGGGTGGTGGGTTGTAATGTTGGGGGGGGGTATTGTATGTTTTTTTTTACAGGCAAAAGAGCTGAATTTCTTATGGCATGCCCCGCAAAGGGCCCTGTTCAGGGCTGGTAAGGTAAAAGAGCTTTGAACTTTAGTAATTTAGAATAGGGTAGGGCATTTTTTTATTTTGGGGGGCTTTATTATTTTATTAGGGGGCTTAGAGTAGGTGTAATTAGTTTAAAATTGTTGTAATATTTTTCTTATGTTTGTAAATAATTTTTTATTTTTTGTAACTTAGTTCTTTTTTATTTTTTGTACTTTAGCTAGTTTATTTAATTGTATTTCTTTGTAGCAATTGTATTTAATTAATTTATTGATAGTGTAGTGTTAGGTTAATTGTAGGTAATTGTAGGTAGTTTATTTAATTAATTTATTGATAGTCTAGTGTTAGGTTTATTTGTAACTTAGGTTAGGATTTCTTTTACAGGTAAATTTGTAATTATTTTAACTATTTTAGCTATTAAATAGTTCTTAACTATTTAATAGCTATTGTACCTGGTTAAAATAAATACAAAGTTACCTGTAAAATAAATATAAATCCTAAAATAGCTATAATATAATTATAATTTATATTGTAGCTATATTAGGATTTATTTTACAGGTAAGTATTTAGCTTTAAATTGGAATAATTTATTTAATAAGAGTTAATTAATTTCGTTAGATTTAAATTATATTTAACTTAGGGGGGTGTTAGTATTAGGGTTAGACTTAGCTTTAGGGGTTAATACATTTATTAGAATAGCGTCGAGATTCGGTCTGCAGATTAGGGGTTAATAATTGAAGTTAGGTGTCGGCGATGTTAGGGAGGGCAGATTAGGGGTTAATACTATTTATTATAGGGTTAGTGAGGCGGATTAGGGGTTAATAACTTTATTATAGTAGCGCTCAGGTCCGGTCGGCAGATTAGGGGTTAATAAGTGTAGGCAGGTGGAGGCGACGTTGTGGGGGGCAGATTAGGGGTTAATAAATATAATATAGGGGTCGGCGGTGTTAGGGGCAGCAGATTAGGGGTACATAAGGATAACGTAGGTGGCGGCGCTTTGCGGTCGGCAGATTAGGGGTTAATAAGTGTAGGCAGGTGGAGGCGACGTTGAGGGGGCAGATTAGGGGTTAATAAATATAATACAGGGGTCGGCGGTGTTAGGGGCAGCAGATTAGGGGTACATAAGGATAACGTAGGTGGCGGTCGGCAGATTAGGGGTTAAAAAATTTTTTCCGAGTGTCGGCGATGTGGGGGGACCTCGGTTTAGGGGTACATAGGTAGTTTATGGGTGTTAGTGTACTTTAGAGTACAGTAGTTAAGAGCTTTAGAAACCGGCGTTAGCCCAGAAAGCTCTTAACTACTGACTTTTTTCCTGCGGCTGGAGTTTTGTCGTTAGATGTCTAACGCTCACTTCAGAAACGACTCTAAATACCGGAGTTAGAAAAATCCCATTGAAAAGATAGGATACGCAATTTACGTAAGGGGATCTGCGGTATGGAAAAGTCGCGGCTGGAAAGTGAGCGTTAGACCCTATTTTGAGTGACTCCAAATACCGGCGGTAGCCTAAAACCAGCGTTAGGAGCCTCTAACGCTGGTTTTCACGGCTAACGCCAAACTCTAAATCTAGGCCTAAGTTTCCTGATTCAGATGGATCATGCAATTTAAAAAAATACACCTCCATAATAAAAACATGCACATTATTTTAATATCCACACTTTCTAAAGCTCCAGCTCCTACTGAGAATGTGCAAAATTGCACAGTAAATACGTATATGCATTTTGTGATTGGCTGATGGCTGTCACATGTTACGGGGGAGGGAAAATGTAATTAACTTTGAAATTTTTCTGAGACCTGAAGTAAATTATTAACACATGCTAGATTGCATAACAAAACACATGAAAATGATATGGAAACACATGATTTAAGTTATATTTAGACATAATACGCATTTGTTAATGAAAGAAAGGATTGTGGCTGCACAGAAAAATACAATGTTTTCGACTAGATTACGAGTGATTTACGCTAGCGCATTATGCTAGAATGATTACCCCAGCTTCAGAGCTCTGGTTAACTGTTACGTGGGTCAAAAAAGTGTCACAAAACACATCAAAAGTAATTTTTTTTTGTTTGTTTGTTTTATAACAATTTTTATTGAAGTCATAAACAAATAAAACATAAAGGGTATGCCCCAAAACATTTACAGAAAAGTGCATATACAGTATTGTTAGATAAATATTGCAGAAAAAACACGTAGAAAGGGCATTATGTATCCATATATCTCAAGTGTTAAGATAAGATTTGGGCAAACTTAATTGCTTGATAGGTATGTCCAGAAACCTTGTCTTAATATGTGTGTTTCTTTTTACAGTATTTGTAAATATTATTGACTCCAAGGCATGGACTTAGAAGATATTGTTTATTGCATATGCAAATTCATTGCGTTAACCTCATGTTAAACCCTGTTTACTTGGAATATTCTTCTATAATGTTATGATACTATATGTGTTTGCCGAAACTATACCTCAATAAAAAATATTAAAAAAAAAAAGATAAGATTTGGGCAATCTATAGTGAGACTTCAGTTTTATAATAAAGGTAGTAAAAACAAAAATGGTCCTCTCTGTGCCGTATAGAAAGTAAATTAGATTATCTATTCAGGTAAAATTAGGGCCAGGGGGGAGTTAGCTTTATAGTTTTATTGGGGGGGGCACTGCAGCAGGTGAGAGCCACTCGAAATAGAGTAGGGAGGGGAGGGGGTGGAGGGCGGAGCCAGTTAGCATTTCAGGTTTGTAATTACTATTGGGTCTCTAAACTTTCAAATACACTACTAGTAAAGTTATCCTCTAATAACGCCATGAGTAAATTAGAGCTAGGGTATGTCACAAAGACATTAAAAGTTTCATAGTCACAGCCTCAGAACCTGCTAAGGACTCACTGGGTTCACAGTACTATTTTCAATTTGGCAAGGAACATTAATAGTTGCGTCCCCTGTGTAAGTAACTTCAGCGTATGGCTGTTGAGTGACACCTCTTAAGACCTGTTCATGTTTTTGGCTTAAGCAGGGAAAATATGGTTTCTAGCAAAGAGCCACTAACTAAAAGACTCAACAGTATTTAGAGAAGATAGCAGCCATAATCACTCATAACAGGAGTAATAGATTATATGCTATGGGAGTATATAAGAAAACTGTGTATATAACATAGAGCATAGCATATTTGCTCGCAGAGTAGCAGTGTGTAATAGTGGGATTGTGAATAGCAACCAGAGACCTGAGGACCTATTATCACCTTTCATCTACCAGATAAAAAGAGACTTGGATATAGAGAATATGAACTCAATGGTGAGGCTTTCTGTCTCTCAGGTACTAGTGCATTAGTTCAGGCTCTTTGTAATATAATAAGGACATCTATACTCAACTATATTACCATGGAAAACTGGAGAGGTCCCAGATAAGCAGCTTATTTTAACATACATGGGTTAAACACTTGAGTACAGCTGCTTCATGTAAAATAGAGCCCTATACCATGCTGAACCTCAACTGTACAGACTGTGCACCCCAGGAAACATTAGAGAACTAGACATACTAGCTCAGTATAAGAGCTAAATATCTAGAGAAGGTAATATAAAACAGACCTACTAGTGCAGTGTAATATGCATGTTCCATAATAGCTATAGATCTAGAGGAGGCAATATAAAACACAACAATACTAGTGCGGTGCAATATATATGTGCCATGAGAGCGACATACCTAGAGGAGGTGATATAAAACACAGACATACTAGCGTAGTATAATATACATGTGCAATAAGAGCTAAATATCTAGATGGGGTAATATAAAACACGGACATACTAGTGGAATGTAGTGTACATGTGCCTTGAGAGCTAACTATTAGACATGTGTGATTCGGTTCGGTTCGATTTGGAAATTCGGAAAATTCGGCAAATTCGGAGATTCGAAAGGAATCTCCGAATTAAAATAGTGCCGAATCTACCGAATAAAGCCGAATTACTTCGGATTTATTCGGATTTATTCAGATTTATTCGGTAGATTCGGATGGCCATGGATTACACTAGTATTGTACAGTATATTAGGTTATATCACTCTGCTATGGGTTACACCTAATGTACAGTACATAATACTAGTCTAATCCCACCTAACACTTACTGAAATTCCGAATTTCCGAACCGAACCGAATCCAGCCGAATTAATTTGAATCCAAATGAATCCGAAACAAATCCAAACCAAATTTATTCGAATCCGAATGAATCCGAAACAAATCCGAACCGAATTGACTCAAATTTTTCCGAATTCGAATCGCTCCGAACCAAAATTAAAAAAAATCCGAATCGATCCGAACCGAACCGAACCAAATTTTTTCGCCATGCACATGTCTACTGACTAACTAGAGGAGGTAATATAAAACACATCAATAATAGTGCAGTGTGATATACATGTGCCATGAGAGTTAAATATCTAGAGGAGGAGATGTAAAACACAGACATACTAGTGCGGTGTAACATACATGTGCTATAAGAGCTAAATTTCTAGAGGAGGTAATATAAAACACAACAATACTAGTGCAGTGTAATATACATGTGCTATAAGAGCTAAATTTCTAGAGGAGGTAATATAAAACACAGATATACTAGCGCAGTGTAATATACACATACCATGAGAGCTAAATATCTAGAGGAGGTAATATAAAACACAGATATACTAGTGCAGTGTAATATACACATACCATGAGAGCTAAATATCTAGAGGAGGTAATATAAAACACAGATATACTAGCGCAGTGTAATATACACATACCATGAGAGCTAAATATCTAGAGGAGGTAATATAAACATACTAGTGCAGTGTAATAGTCCTGTGCCATAAGAGCTAAAAATCTAGAGGAGGTAATATAAAACACAAACCTACTAGTGGTATGTAAAATACATGTACCATGAGAGTGAAATATCTAGAGGTAGTAATATAAAACACAAACATACTAGCGTAATGTAATATACATGTGTGTCATAAGAGCCAATTATCTAGAGGAGATAATACAAAACACAAACATTCTAGCGAAGTGTAATATACATGTGCCATGAGAGCTAAATATCTAGAGGAGGTAATATATAACACAAACATACTAGCGCAGTGTAATATACATGTGCCATGAGAGCTAAATATCTAGAGGAGGTAATATACAACACAAACATTCTAGCGAAGTGTAATATACATGTGCCATGAGAGCTAAATATCTAGAGGAGGTAATATACAGCACAAACATTCTAGCGAAGTGTAATATACATGTGCCATGAGAGCTAAATATCTAGAGGAGGTAATATACAACACAGACATTCTAGCGAAGTGTAATATACATGTGCCATGATAGCTAAATATCTAGAGGAGGTAATATACAACACAGACATTCTAGCGAAGTGTAATATACATGTGCCATGAGAGCTAAATATCTAGAGGAGGTAATATACAACACAGACATTCTAGCGAAGTGTAATATACACATATCATGAGAGCTAAATATCTAGAGGAGGTAATATATAACACAAACATACTAGCGCAGTGTAATATACATGTGCCATGAGAGCTAAATATCTAGAGGAGGTAATATACAACACAAACATTCTAGCGAAGTGTAATATACATGTGCCATGAGAGCTAAATATCTAGAGGAGGTAATATACAACACAAACATTCTAGCGAAGTGTAATATACATGTGCCATGAGAGCTAAATATCTAGAGGAGGTAATATACAACACAAACATTCTAGCGAAGTGTAATATACATGTGCCATGAGAGCTAAATATAGAGGAGGTAATATACAACACAAACATTCTAGCGAAGTGTAATATACATGTGCCATGAGAGCTAAATATAGAGGAGATAATAGAAAACACAGACATTCTAGCGAAGTGTAATATACATGTGCCATGAGAGCTAAATATAGAGGAGGTAATATACAACACAAACATTCTAGCGAAGTGTAATATACATGTGCCATGAGAGCTAAATATAGAGGAGGTAATATATAACACAAACATACTAGCGCAGTGTAATATACATGTGCCATGATAGCTAAATATCTAGAGAAGGTAATGCAAAACATAGTTATGCACATTGTTATCTCACTAAACAAGATATTTTAACTGCAGTAGTAAAACAAGGTAATATAAGTTATTAAACTTAAACAAGCTGTCTATATGAGTATTCCTCAACTGGAGGAGATGAAAACTTGAACAGGATACATGAGACTAACTGGACATTGCAAACATCAGCGCTACTATGTGCATAGATTCAGATTTTCATAGTTGGGTCGGTACTGTAGGCTGACTACAAGTGAATAGGGCTCTATGATACGTTATTCACTGCCTACAACACTACAGGATAATAGTACAAAATATTAGCTAACATATTTGAAGAAAACAAATTATTCTAATAATCTGGTTTAGGGTAAAAGAGAAATATAGGAAGTTAACATATGACAGTATGAAACTCTCCCTAGACTGACATGTAAATATGCTTCTGCCTATAGCTATGAAGTAATTGTACAGCAATTGCAATACTCTAGTATTGGGACTATCTCAGTATGTGCTAAGCCAGAAAGGTATTCTCTAAACGATACCATATTTGTGGGATGGTGTGCCGTCTCTATTAGTACCGGGCAGGGAAGATTTAAATTTGGGATAAGCTTGGAATACTTTAGCAGATTTGTGGGCAGGTGGGCATTTGGGGTCAATAATATGTAGATATACAGAATATAAATATAATCTTACCCAAATGCCAACTTTTAGGAACAGAAAGGTATATAATACTTATAAATAATAGTAATAACCACATAAACATTCAATCCCAATAGCTAAGACTTTAAAAAGAAAACTGAGAAACAATAATCAACCTGTCTAAACACCAGCTAAGATGTCAGAAATTCTGATTAGGGATACACCAAATACACCCATGAAACAAATAAGATGCGGTATCAGTAACACACTTCAATTGTAGGGGTCAGACTGAGGCATGCACATATACTTAAGTCCCTGGTAGCCAGAGGGAAGATCCTTGTGGGGGTGGAAGTGTCCTTCCTAGCCTACTCCAATTTTATCATTAGCTTAGGGATCTCAGCTAGTCTCTGGGTGAACTCCACTGGTGGAGTAAAGCATCTGCGAGAGGGAGTGATGGAGAACATTGCCCTTGTGTATACAAGACAGATCTGCAGTCCGGACTTTTCTCTCCCAGGCTGTAAATATCTTGGCTGGGATGTGGATGATCGTTACCGATTGCCCGCAGTAGTCATCTGCATCTCCCAGAATCTTGAACGCGTTAGATGTCAGAGCTGTTTGGAAGCGCAGGTAGGGAGAGGAAAAGATCTGGAGGTGGTGCCTGGTAATGGTGGGGGTGGATCCTATGGAATCCGACACTACAGCCGCAATGTGGGACAGAGCATCAGAATGTGGCAGCATCAAGTCGCAATTTGCTGTCTTTTGTAAGATGCTGGCTGAGACTCGACCGGGTTGTCCCTCCTGTGTGCATCGATGAAGGTGCCGAGCCGGCGAGGAGTCTTCCATTAGGTTTTCCACAAAGGTGTCATAGAAGGTTAGGTGAGAGACGCCATCTTGGTTGCGCAGTTCAATAAGGGTAGTCTGTAAGCCGTGGAAGTGTCTGTCGGCTTTGCTGCTTATGCCCTCCAGTAGAGAAATAAGGCAGGTTGAAAACTCCTCCATTTTGAGAATAAAGCAGGGGAACTGATACCCAGCTAGGTGGGAAGCCGGGGTGTAGGCTAGTCCGTCAAACGGGTATCTGTCAATCCTAGTGCCGAACTCCCTGCCACGGTTTCAGCTGGCTGGTGAATTTCTGTGTCGGCAGTTTTATCTTGGGCCCCAGATATAAAAACCATGTCCTAGTGTTATGCCAAGAACAAGATACAAAATATTTAGGCACTTAGGACGCCATAAATAAATATTCTAGTAATCTGCCTTCAGGAGCTCTGCAATGGCACGTCTTGTTACCCTGGCAGTTGGCTCGCCCCCCCTCAAAAGTAAATTTAAAAGTACAGTTACCTTCATATTAACACTATCTAAAAAAATATTTTTACAAAATTGCAATAAAAGCTATAAGGGCTTAATAATATGAGTCAAGTAGATCAAATTATGAAAAATCATATTTATGCAGTATTCATATTTAATAAAGTGTTATACTGTATATGTACCATAAATATTTCCCATTCCAAAATTCTTCACATAGGGGAATAATGCTAAATGCCTTACTGTATGCAGCCTAGTGCAACACAAGTAAAGTATCACCTCAGCCAGATTGACATACATTATGTTGTGGTGTGAGGTAAATTAAAAGCTCTTGAAGACCTACAAGAGGAATATACATAGCTTTTCTCATCTTGGTATAGGCATACAATATTAGCAACTCATAAACACCAGTTAGATAAACGTTTTATACCTTCTGAAAAATTGTGTTTGATGTAGCCTTTACCAAAACACACAATTTCTTTAGTATCTAAAATTCTTTCACTACCTTGGGAAGACATACTCCTGTCATATACTAAAAAATAGAATGAGGAACACGCTTAAAGGGACACTGAACCCAAATTTTTTCTTTCGTGATTCAGATAGAGCATGAAATTTTAAGCAACTTTCTAATTTACTCCTCTTATCAATTTTTTTTTTATTCTCTTCGTATCTATATTTGAAATCCAAGAATGTAAGTTTAGATGCCGGCCCATTTTTGCTGAATAACCTAGGTTGTCCTTGCTAATTGGTGGATAAATTCATCCACCAATCAAAAACTGCTGTCCAGAGTACTGAACCAAGAAAAAAATCTTAGATGCATTATTTTTCAAATAGAGATAGCAAGAGAACGAAGACACATTGATAATAGGAGTAAATTAGAAAGTTGCTTAAAATTGCATGCTCTATCTGAATCACGAAAGAAAAAAATTGGGTTCAGTGTCCCTTTAAAAACAGTGGAGAAAAAAAATATTATTTACTAGAAAAAGCTCTTGTGTCTGTAATAATAAACATTTTTATTTATGCGGTACCTTACTCCAAATAAGCAAAGTGAATATACCCCTGACACAGTGGCAAGTGCTGGAGGGGCTTTGGGGAGGAGGGATTCTTTTATTACATTTGGTGGTCATGCCCAAGAACAAATACATTGTGGAATGAGGTCTTAACTATAATGAATAAAACATTAGCTTAAACAGCACCCCAAGTTCTTTAATTACATGCATTACCAAAAATAAAAGACAAAAAAAAATTCTTATTAATCACCATGCTCAATGGACCAAGATAATAGATACTGGAGATCCCCTGAATTCCCATCATCGATATATCTTAAAGCACAGGTTGCTATATACTTACAGCTTGAACAGTATTATAATCTATGTATGATGAAATGATGCTGAGATTGTGAAAGTGGAGTTCAACATAATTAATAATATTCTCTTTGTACTGTTTTTCTAGGGTTATGGTATTTGGCAAGAAGCGGAAGGGGGTCAAAGAAGTATGTGTATTTGTATGTATATATATATATATATATATTATAGAGAAAATAACTCATTGTGTAAACCATTTACAAATCTAAACAAGTCAGAAGACTTGCTTTAAACCCAGAAACTATCTGACTACACTGTTTCCAATGCAGCAAAGGAATCTGGGTAAAATATGCAAATGAGGTTCACAATGACTCACCTTTTTACTTTTAGCCTGCTTTTTAAGACAGGCTTCCCTTTACGCCATAGCACTGCTGCATTACACAGCTTTTATGCTTAGCTAGGGTTAGTACAGTGATTCAGACCAATCCCAGGACAGCTGTTTCGTGGTTTTTGCCACTCATCAGCTGGGAGTAGGTTGAATCACTGCTTGGTAAAGTTCATTTCTGGGGGAAATTCAACAACAATTAAAATTATTGGGAGGCGAAAAGTGAGTTTAAAATCCTCCACTTAATACAAAATATAGAGAAAATAACTCATTGTGTAAACCATTTACAAATCTAAACAAGTCAGAAGACTTGCTTTAAACCCAGAAACTCTCTGACTACACTGTTTCCAATGCAGCAAAGGAATCTGGGTAAGATATGCAAATGAGGTTCACAATGACTCACCTTTTTACTTTTAGCCTGCTTTTTAAGACAGACTTCCCTTTACGCCATAGCACTGCTGCATTACACAGCTTTTATGCTTAGCTAGGGTTAGTACAGTGATTCAGACCAATCCCAGGACAGCTGTTTCGTGGTTTTTGCCACTCATCAGCTGGGAGTAGGTTGAATCACTGCTTGGTAAAGTTCATTTCTGGGGGAAATTCAACAACAATTAAAATTATGGGGAGGCGAAAAGTGAGTTTAAAATCCTCCACTAAATACAAAATATAGAGAAAATAACTCATTGTGTAAACCATTTACAAATCTAAACAAGTCAGAAGACTTGCTTTAAACCCAGAAACTCTCTGACTACACTGTTTCCAATGCAGCAAAGAAACTGGGTAAGATATGCAAATGAGGTTCACAATGACTCACCTTTTTACTTTTAGCCTGCTTTTTAAGACAGACTTCCCTTTACGCCATAGCACTGCTGCATTACACAGCTTTTATGCTTAGCTTCCATACATGTAATTTACAACCCAAATACGCAATATTTAATACCATATATACTTGTTGGATGGTGAAATAATATACTAAGAAACATATTTCATCGCTTCTACATGTATATACAGCTAATGTTCTAAAGTTCAAATTCATTCACAAAAGTTAATGATATCAAACTCTGAGTTGAAGCCTACTGGTATCAAAGTTTCCTACTTAAATATCAAGTAGGTCTCTTGTCGTGTTAGAAGCTGAGATTTATCACCAACCCTATTTAGAAATCTGTTGGTTTCTATTGCACACCATCTTAAAGTGAACACATCCTTAGCATGTTGGTCCAGAAAGTGGTGAGATAAAGCCGAACATCTTTGATCATTAGTAATGTACCATAACATGCTGTGGAATCTGTATCGTGTTGTTAATCAGCACTATTCATGTGATGTCCAGATGTGCAATTCTGCACTGCGCACCCTGAAACATGTGTAACTCTTAAGTGTCCAGGAAAACATGGCTGAGGGGGCATCTCTGCCTATTAAAAATACCAGCTAGCTTAAAATTACCTTTCTAAAACCATCTTAGTGAGAGGTGGAACAAATGGTAACAGATAGTTCCTGTTCAGCTAAAGGATCTCTAATGTCAGGGCAGAAGTCATGTGCCTACATTGACATCAAGTTGGATGCGAACTAGCTGTTACCCACATTATGGTGGCTTCATGGGTAACTATAAGCAAATTATTATTTATAATAAATGATATAATATAAAATTAATTTATATCTTAATAGGGTCTGAACCATATTATGGATGCTATTATGTTAAAGATTATGATATGAGTTTTCTTATCCCCAACAAATAGAAGTCTGTTACTATAAGCACCCCAAATTTGTATCTTTATAAGCCTGATGAAATTGCATTTTAAGCTGAGAAACGTGTTGCTTATTTTAACATTTTAATAAATGTAAGTTGTATTCTTACTAGCCTTGTGCAGCTTCGAAAAATTTGTTTCGGTTCGGTTCGGATCGATTCGGATCAATTCGAATTTCGGTTCGGATCTATTCGAATTCGGAAAAATTCATATTAATTTGTTTCGGATTCATTCGGATTCTTTTGGATTCGGAAAAATTTCGGTTCGGCTCGATTCGGTTTGGTTCGATTCGATTCGGTTCGAATCGATTCGGAAATTCGGAATTTCGGTAAGTGTTAGGTGGGATGTGCTGTGTATTACACTAGTATTATGTACTGTATATTAGGTTTAACCCATAGCAGAGTGATAAAACCTAATATACTGTACAATACTAGTGTAATACACGGCCATGCGAATCTACCGAATACATCCGAATCGATTTGGATGTATTCGAATCAATTCGGATGTATTCGATTCGATTCAGATTTATTCGGTAGATTCGGCAGTATTTTAATTCGGAAATTCGAATCGATCCAAATCTCTGAATTTTCTGAATTTTCCGAATTTCCGAATCAATCCGAAAAGAATCGCACATGTCTAATTCTTACAGTCTGCTATAGATCATCATTGTCTCACTAATTAACCCTACTTTGAGAGGGATCACCAGAGGACTGCTACCTGCATTGTTGGTGTATCACGGGTGAACAGTCTGCTGGGTGACTGAGAAATTTCAGCTTGCTCTACTTCAACCATACACTATAGGTACAAAACCTGATATTTGTATCTATTTTGTCTATTTACTGTTAATACTAGGCTATTTGGCACCCCTATCTTTGTTTAATATTCACAGATTGCTGATTTGGGGATTTGGACCATATATTCCCCCACAGAGAGCTGAGCCTGGATACATTACGATCTTGAATTTATTCATCTTGAGGATTTTTTTATTATAATTGCAATTTTATCTTCATTTTTATTTCACATTTAATACTGTTTTAGTCTATGTTTGTTTAATACAATGGTTTTAGAGGTTTTCTCAAATTTGACACATTCTATATTCCATCATGTTGATTTAGGGCACCCCCTATTTTTTATGTCATCAAATTTGGTTTGCTCTCTTGGTATTCTATGTGGAAAGCTAAACCTAGGTATGTTCATATGTTACATTCTAAGCTGTTGAACTGTCTCTTATCTCAGTGCATTTTGACAGTTTTTGATAGTTAGGCACTGCTAGTTCATGTGTGTCATATAGATAACATTGTGCTCACTTCTGTTAGCACTGATTGGCTACAATGCATGTCTGTCAAAAGAACGGAGATAAGGGGGCAGTCTGCAGAGGTTTAGAAACAAGGCAATCACAGAGGTAAAACATGTATCAATATAACAGTGTTGGTTATGCAAAAGTGGGGAATGGTAAATAAAGGGATTCTCTATCTTTTTAAACAATAACAATTCTGGAGTAGACTGTCCCTTTATGTAACCATAGCAACACCTTCAGTTACTACAAGTCCGTGTGTGAGAATCCGAGCAAAGAAGCTGGAGCAGTAGCAGTTTTAAATACATTTGATTTCCCTCTCCTTGTTTTTATGTACATTACAAAAAATAATGAATATATTTATAAAAAGGAACAGTTACACTTGCAATACCGTCTTATATAAATATATAAAAATGTTCATAATTTCAAAAATCTTAAAATAATTAACAAATAATTTCTGCACATATCACAAAAATATATATTAAATAAGTACATTGCAAAGATTAATATTCATATATTTTATTATTTTCAAAAAATATATATATTTTATCAATGCTCTCATATGACTACTAACTCCATTATATTATACTAGGCGATAAGCCTGCCCAGTCTATGTTTAAAAATGACAAACCTCCAAGCTAAAGTTACAAAAAATAAAAAAGTAAAATTACAGAAAAAAAATAAACAAAGCTATCCAAAATAAAATACCCCTAATACCCCTATATCAATAAAAAATCCCCCCAAAATAAAAACACCCCCTAATCTAATACTAAACTACCAATAGCCCTTAAAAGTTAAACAGCTCTTTTACTTAAGAAAATTACCAATTACCCCCTAACAATAAAACCCCCCACCAACCAAACCCCCCAAAATAAAAAAAAACTAAAATTAAAAAAAACCTAAAGTACCCGCTGCCGTTGAGGACCGCTGCTGAGGATCCATGCATCAGTAAACCCAGCTCCGTACCTCTTTCGCTTCCGGATGAAGATAGAAGATGATGGAGCCGCCTGGAAGAAGACCTTCTCTGCCGGACTTCAGGAATGGTGAGTACCTATTTGGGGCTTAGTGTTAGGAATTTTTATTTATTTATTTTTTTTATTTTTATTTTTAAGATTTAATGGTTTGGAAAAGAGCTGATTGCCCTTTTAAGGGCAGTAAAACAGCTGAATGCTCTTTTAAGGGCAATGCCCATACAAATGCTCCTTTAGGGGCAATGGGTAGTTTAGGTATTTTTAGTGTTTTTTTTTATTTTGGGGGGGTTTGGTGGGTGGGGAGTTTTTACTGTTAGGGGGGGATTTTCCAATTTTTAAATGTAAAAGAGCTATTTATCTTAGGGCAATGCTCTACAAAAGGCCCGTTTAAGGGCTATTGGTAGTTTAGGGGGTGTTTTTATTTTGGGGGGGGGGATTTTTTATTTTTATAGTAATTAGGTAAAAAAAAATCATTTTGATCATTTTGTTTATTTTAGAGTTTTTTATTTTGTGTAATTTTAGATTATTTTTTAGGTTTTATTTAAGTGTAACTTAGTATTGGGGTTAATTTGGGGGGTGTTAGGTTAGGGGGCTTAGTAATTAAATTAGTTATTTGCGTTGTGGAGGGTTGGCGGTTTAGGAATTAATAGGTTAAATAGGCTTATTGCGATGTGGGGTTTGTCGGTTTAGGGGTTAATAGGTTAATTAGGTTTATTGCGATGTGGGTGGTTGGCGGTTAAGGGGTTATTATTTTAAGTATGTTATTTGTGGATTAGGGGTTAATTACTTTATTACTTTGCGATGTGGGGATTGGCGGTTACGGTGTTTGTTAATACTTTCAGCGGGAGGTAAGTTTTTTTCTGTTATACTTCGTGCGGGCGGTTACATGTTTTTTTTTATTTATTTCTTGCGGGCGGTTATGTGTTTTTTCATTATTTCTTACTGGCGGTTACGTTTTTGTTTATTTTAAGGCTTCGGGTTTGCCTACACTGCATCCAGGTGAATTCTTTAGGCTCGCGCAGCCAACATTCCTTTGAGGATGTGTGCGCAACTGGCAACACTGACGGACGCATTACAAACGAGATTATAGTATAGATATCTATTAAATTAAATTTGGTTTTGATAATATCTAATGTTTTCTTGACATATATACCAAAGGAAAGATTACTGGGAATTTCAGAGAAGAACTTGGCACAAAATACCAAAGAACTTTTAGAATTTTTACTTTCACTCCATTTAAACAAAGATAGAGCTTTTTTATTTTTATTTACCTGTCAAAACAATATATATATTTAAGTAGACAACCCCACATATTGATATAGGCCAATTTTGGTATATTTCATGCCACCATTTCACCGCCAAATGCGATTACATCAAATAAATTGAGAACTTTTTCTCAAACTTTGGGCTTCTTGCTTAAATTATTTACATACTGCTTGTGCAATCATGATGCAATTGATTGTTAAAGTTTCTCTGGGATATCTTTTGTTTAGAAATAGCAGACATGCATTGTTTTTGGTAATTAGAATGCCGCTAATTGTAGCTGCTCACCAAACTTCTATTACTGTATTCCCAGCAGGGAAATAATTAATCAAGTAGCTTGTAAGGTTAATTTTAGCTGTAGTATCCTCCCACCTGACACCTTCCGCACCCTGATCCCTACCTGATCCCTCCCAAACAGCTCTTTTACTTCCCTCACCCCCACTTACAGTCACCCAGTATGCAGTTTAGTTATTTTTTAAATAATAATTATTGTAATTTTTAAATATTTTTTTGCAGTGTGGTGATCCTCTTCAACCCTTCCAACCTCCCTGATCCCCCCAAATAGCTCTCTAACCCTTCCCTCCCACTAATTGTGGCCATATTTAGTACTGGCAGCTGTCTGCCAGTACTTATACATAAAAAAAATTGTGTGCAGTGTAGTGGTCCCCCACTTCCCCTCTACAGTGATTGTTAGCTAGGGCCCCCCCCTCACCCCACATCTTTTTCTATAATGTAGCTCCCCATCCCTCTGTCTCCCTTCATTTCTTCCTTTTGGTAGTGCAGGGCCATCCCACTTCCTACCAAACCCTCCTCCCTCCGCTGCTGGACCACCCACCTCCACCTTTCCCTCCCACACCTCCCACTGGCACCAGCAGATGATTATTACAGATGGTTACACACACTATGTTATCGTCTATAATGTTCTGACAACTGCCTTCAAATGGAACTGGAAACCTGATCGTGCTCCAGTTCCATATGCAGACAGATGCATGGAGCTCAGGAACTCAAGCTCATAGCTGTAACTTCACAACCGAGACTGCTAGAGCGTCATGCAGCTCGGACATATATTTATGTCATGCAGTACAATAGGCACAGGGCCCCATATACGTCCATTTGTGTTGAAGGGTTAAAAAATACAGTGCAATCTTATATAGTTTACCAACACAAACATTCCACTAGTTTGAACTTATAAGTTTTGAATCCACCCGTTGCAAAACGAAATACAGCTTATAAATTTGTAGCAAGCTATGTATGATATGTTAGTTACAATATAATTGAAAATCCCATTAAGAGCTCTTGCTACCTTGATCTTGCTACCATTTGTAGCAAGTGAAGTGTGATAGCTGATGCTAGTAAAAACCTCTTGCTACAGTAGCTGACATTGTGTAATCTGGCCCTTGGTTGGAAAGAAAAAAATGTTTTCAGGAGCAAATAGCTGATAGATTATGATCATGGCCAAAAGTGTTATTCCCTTTCTATAATTATTTTACTATCTCACGAAAGCGTCTCCAGGTTTTACTTATGGGGGGCACTTCCTGGAGGCCCACCCATGATTTTTTGGAATAGGTATAACCAGGCAGGATCATTTGGACAATAGGCAGAGTTGGGTGTAACATGGGGGGGGTTCAGAGGGTCCCATGGGTGGGTCAGGTGGAGCTGTGGGGAAACTGGGCAAAGTTGTGGTAGGCAAATGAGGGCTGAGTGCACATGGAAGTGCAGCCATTATGCAGTAGGGCTAGAAAACAAAAAAATGTTTAAAACCACTAAGGTACATTTTGTATGAAAGCAAAAAACAAATATTAAAACAAAGTAAAATGCAGAAATGGCAGCATAGAAAATAGATTGAAAGTTACAGGGTTCAACATTTATATCAGATAATTGACCTGATAATGCATGATGAGGCATGATATAGGTAGAAATAAATTTAACATTAAAAGTAGATGGACTGTTAATAAGTAGTTCCAGGCACCAAAAACAGAAGACTCTACAAGCTGTACAAAAATAAAAACACAAATTTGTCAATTTTGTTAAATAATGAACAGTACAGACATGGATTGTGTCCAATAGTGGGTTTGTCTGATGGTTTCTCACCCCCTAGTGTAAATAAGTAGTTGCTTACAGCCCCCTCTACTTTCACTAATAAATACTGCAGTTATTTATGTATGTATTTCTATACATATATAAATCTGTATTTAAATGTGTATATATGTCTATAAATACAATATATCATTTACATAGATATATTTTTATG
Organism: Bombina bombina; assembly: GCF_027579735.1. NCBI lineage: Eukaryota > Metazoa > Chordata > Amphibia > Anura > Bombinatoridae > Bombina > Bombina bombina. The sequence continues at coordinate 82,245,540 of NC_069500.1, read as the reverse complement.
TTCCTATGGATCTCTATGTAAAAGCAAGTTTTGGCCAGTTTTTATTGTAACACCTGACATCTCATATCTTTAAACCCTTATAACTTTTTTATTGCAATTTTTATTTTTTTTATTAGATAGTGTTATTATGAGTGTAACTGTACTTTGTAATGTATTTTTGATGCGGTTTGTGACACTTTTTTGACTTGCATAACAGTTAGCCAGAGCTCTGAAGTTCTAACATAAATTGTGATTGCTCTCAGGTGTTCGCATTTACTTTCAACTTGTGTGGAATTTAACTTGTGTGCAAACGGCCACAAAAACCCAATATCGCTTGTTCACAAACAATAGTGCACCACTTATTAACTAGCCCTAAATTTCTGTAGTGCCACTAGCAAACAACGATATGGAGAGATCTTAAATGTGCCAGTTGAATTGAAACAGATACATCGGGTGTCAATACAAGAGATTTGTAAAGTTAACAAATGTTCTGTGACTGTAAAATACGACTGGAATGTTCTACGGTCAGCATAGGAGTGGGCTATATTTATAAAGCTGCAACTGAAGCTTGAGAGGTCTTTTTGTGCAAGACTGCAATCCATCTTTTAGGTACAGTCTACACCAGAATGTTTATTGTTTAAAAAGATGGATAATCCCTTTATTACCCATTCCCCAGTTTTGCATAACCAATTCTGTTTTATTAATGTTTTACCTTTGTGATTACCTTGTATCTAAGCCTTTTCAGACTGCCCCCTTATCTCAGTGCTTTTGACAGACATGCATTTTAGCCAATCAGTGCAGACTCCTAAATAACTTCATGGGAGTGAGCACAATGTTATCTATATGACACACATGAACTAGTACTGTCTAACTTTGAAAAACTTACAAAATGCTCTGAGCTAAGAGGCGGTTTTCAATAGTTTAGAAATCAGTTTGAGCCTACCTAGGTTTAGCTTTTCAAAAATACCACCAAGATAACAAAGCAACTTTAACTTTAGTAAATACAATTTTTGTTTAAAATTGTATGCCCTATCTGAATCATAAAAGTATAATTTTGACTAGACTGTCCATTTAAGAATTTAACACATCCCAGAATCATTCAGGATGATGACAAGCCTTGCGTTGGTACAACCAAAAGCAGGAGACTGCACAACTGATCACTTAAATCTTAAATTCCAGCAGAGGATGCTGAACCACTTATTCTGAATTCGGTCTTACAGGACCCTTGCCTGGAAATCTCATCTGCCCACTATATGAAAAAGGTATTATTAATAGGTATTAAATAGAGTTGTCAGACACTAAATTGTCACTGAAAAAAGTGTCCTTTAGTTTTGTCCTATGTCCAGCCATGGGGACATTCAAAATTCATTTGTGAATGAAAATTCTTCACATACTATTTTCTATGGGGAAAGTGTTCAGGACAGTTGAGGAGCAGCTTGACAGAAGCTTAAACTTAAATAAAGTTTAAGTAGTAGCTAGTGCTAGTGCTACAAGCCAGCAGCAGCACAGTAGTTTTATATATATATATATATATATATATATATTTATAATTTTATAATGGGTTCAGGATTGTCAAGAACAAAAGTAAAGCTAATATACTTATTGACTTGCACAGGAATAAATCAACTGACAGGGGCATTGCTAGTTTGCTTATTAATAATGTATTTTACACCTGCAGAAAAGGCTTTCCAAACTTTAAAGTGCTGTACTTCAGTGCAATCAATCAAATGCTAAATTTAGCACTTTTTAAGATCTAAAGCAAACTATTATTATTTGATAATATGGCACAGAACTACAAGAAGAATGTCAGCTCAGCACACCCTCAAGCTTATTGCTCAACCGATATCCGACATGAATTTTACTGCTCAACCCCATAGAAGCCAATCTTGTCAAGAAAAGTTGGAACAAAAGATTCATCCAAACCGAAAATTTGACCTGTGCACATATCTAGTGACAACAACATTTTCAAACACTTAAGTTTTACCTGTGCCTGTTATTATTATTATTATCATTTATTTGTATAGCGCCGCCAAATTCCGTAGCACTGGGTACAATGATAGGGGTATACAATGACAAAGATTTGTGATACAATACAAAACATAACAAGACTAAACAAATCTAGCACAGGAGGAAGAGGGCCCTGCTCCGGAGAGCTCATACAGGGAGTGCAGAATTATTAGGCAAGTTGTATTTTTGAGGATTAATTTTATTATTGAACAACAACCATGCTCTCAATGAACCCAAAAAACTCATTAATATCAAAGCTGAATAGTTTTGGAAGTAGTTTTTAGTTTGTTTTTAGTTTTAGCTATTTTAGGGGGATATCTGTGTGTACAAAAAAGACACAAGAAAAGAGTTGCACACTAATAAGTTAATTCACTAGAGAACAGGTGCTTCCTAGAAAAATACATATGAAACAACATAGAAAAGGAAGTGGGGATTTCACAATGCACAATACACACATTCACATTCATACAGTGGATCCCACACAAAACAGTGTTATAAAGTACTGGCCAAAAAGTTATTATCTGGTGCACCAGGGGAAATAGACCAAAAACAGTCCGTTTAAGACTTGCAGATATTTGTAATCCAACAGGTGCAGCGTTAATGCAAAAAATGGATGCAGTTATACAGTCCCCGGTGTATAGAGACCAGTTACTTCAGACTTCAACCCCAATTGTTACTGAGTCAATTAGTGCTTTAAAGGCATAGCATAGGAGGAGCAATAGAAACACGCGTCTTTATTCACAGGTGCTGTTTTCTTTTAAGACAGTAGTATTCAGTGTACAGATGCGTATAACATATTCTACCTGTATTTGTTCACGCGGTCGCCCCTCATAGCTGCCTCGTTCTTAGAGCGTCCAAACATCAGGGGTAAGTCAGGATGAGCAGGGGATCTGCTGTAAGGGCTTCCAAGCACGACGAGTCCAAACGCTCGTTTCGCTCCTTCAGTCAGTGCAGCATGGAGCTTCTTCCAGGTGCTAACGACACCTTGATTACCAGCCTTTTTATTGGATGCCGGTTTCCAGAATCTTTTTCATTTGATGAAATTCATGTCAATCACAATTAGCCACTGCGTCGCTGTTACAATGTCTTTGCAATTGTTACTTTTAAATACAGCTATTTGCAGGGCTTCTCAAGTAACCAAGGTGAAGTATTCCATAGCAGAAATTGATTGGATACACTTCAATGTTTCAGATACTCACTCACACACACATCCGCAACAGTTCATATATACAAAATATACTAAAAAACTATTTTATTTTTAATACACCATTGTGCAATATTTAAAAAGACAATACTTGATATATAATGTTATGTGTGTCAAATTACTCTAACAGCAAATATGTGCAATTTAGCTCATCATAATAGTATGTGTTTACAATTTTGATTTATTTTGATCTTATTACTTTTGAGATCCCATATTCTATACATATATAGAAATAAATGGAGATGTGCAGACAAAGTAAGGTATAAGGAATTAGCCTAAAAAGGAAGCAAATTCCAATTTTTCATTTAAGCCATTGGGAGATAGGGTGTTCAGTTTGTACATCCATCTTGTTTCTTTTTGTAAAAGAATTCTATCAATGCCCCCCCCCCCCCACGCATACTCAGTTTAACTGATTCTATTCCAATAAAACGAAGTTCATCAATTTTTGATTTGTGAAATTGAGCAAAATGTCTCGCCACTGGGCTATCAATATTGAAGTCCTTTATATCGTCTCTATGTTCTGTAATGCGGGAGCGTAATTCTCTAAAAGTTTTACCCACATAAAAACATTTACACGAGCAATAGAGAAGATATATGACTCCTTTTGTGGAACAATTAATGAATTAATTATTTGTGCTAAAGGTCTTAGTTCTTTGCATGAATTGACAGCAGACACAGTGATTACAGGGGGAACTACCGACTATCTTTTGGGCATTACGTTCTAACCAGTTACATGTAGGCACTTTGTTAAATTCACTCTTGACAAGGAGATCTTTCAAATTGTTAGGTCTCCTTGCTGTCATTAGGGGATAATCCCCCACATGTTGGTGTAATGTAGAATCATTAGTCAGCAAATGCCAGTTTTTGTTTAAAATATTTTTAACTTTACTCCAATGGGCATTATATTTAGTAATAAATCTGATTTTAGTGTCTTCCACATTCTCACTTTTGGTTTTCTTTTGATACAGCAGATCTTTTCTTTGATGCTGAGATGCTCTATAGAGTGCTCTTTTTACGCATCTTTTTGAATAGCCTCTCTCCAAAAAACGAGTCGCCATATCTTTTGCCTGTTGTTTAAAACTTTGGTCTCTAGAGCAAATTCTGCGTAACCGCAGAAATTGCCCATAGGGGATACCCCTCTTAAGATTTTCAGGATGGTGACTCGTTCCCAAGAGAAGGCTATTAGTTGCAGTCGGCTTTCGGAACACTTCTGTTTCAATTTTACCTTCGTTCTTACTAATTTTTAAGTCCAAAAAATTAATAGTACTAGAATCATAACTACACGTTAAGAGGATATTTAGATTATTCTTATTCAGGAGGGAAACAAATTTAAGTAGATCCTCCTCACTGCCGTCCCATAGCAGGAGGATATCATCCACATATCTGATCCAGAGGGCTACATGCGCCTCAACTATGTCAGAATGCTCACCAAAAACAATTTGATCTTCCCATCCACCAAGATGTAAACAAGCATAAGTTGGGGCGCATGTAGCCCCATTGCTGTCCCTTGTTTCTGTTTATAATATTTGCCATCAAATATGAAAATATTATTTTCCAGAACAAATTTCAAAAGTTCACTTACAAATTTAGAATGTTTACTATAACCCACTCCTCTTGTGTTGATAAATTTTTCACAAGTTGCAATTCCAATAGAGTGGGGAATTGAAGAATATAAGGATTCAACATCCAACGAGACCAAGATGGTCTTGTCAGTGACATTGATCCCATCGAGTTTTTTAATCACATCTGTTGAATCTTGGACGAAGGTGCGTACGTCATTTACAAATGGCTGCACTATTACTGTGCATAATTATTAGGCAACTTAACAAAAAACAAATATATACCCATTTCAATTATTTATTTTTACCAGTGAAACCAATATAACATCTCAACATTCACAAATATACATTTCTGACATTCAAAAACAAAACAAAAACAAATCAGTGACCAATATAGCCACCTTTCTTTGCCAGGACACTCAAAAGCCTGCCATCCATGGATTATGTCAGTGTTTTGATCTGTTCGCCATCAACATTGCGTGCAGCAGCAACCACAGCCTCCCAGACACTGTTCACAGAGGTGTACTGTTTTCCCTCCTTGTAAATCTCACATTTGATGATGGACCACAGGTTCTCAATGGGGTTCAGATCAGGTGAACAAGGAGGCCATGTCATTAGATTTTCTTCTTTTATACCCTTTCTTGCCAGCCACGCTGTGGAGTACTTGGACGCGTGTAATGGAGCATTGTCCTGCATGAAAATCATGTTTTTCTTGAAGGATGCAGACTTCTTCCTGTACCACTGCTTGAAGAAGGTGTCTTCCAGAAACTGGCAGTAGGACTGGGAGTTGAGCTTGACTCCATCCTCAACCCGAAAAGGCCCCACAAGCTCATCTTTGATGATGCCAGCCCAAACCAGTACTCCACCTCCACCTTGCTGGCGTCTGAGTCGGACTGGAGCTCTCTGCCCTTTACCAATCCAGCCACGGGCCCATCTATCTGGCCCATCAAGACTCACTCTCATTTCATCAGTCCATAAAACCTTAGAAAAATCAGTCTTGAGATATTTCTTGGCCCAGTCTTGACGTTTCAGCTTGTGTGTCTTGTTCAGTGGTGGTCGTCTTTCAGCCTTTCTTACCTTGGCCATGTCTCTGAGTATTGCACAACTTGTGCTTTTGGGCACTCCAGTGATGTTGCAGCTCCTAAATATGGCCAAACTGGTGGCAAGTGGCATCTTGGCAGCTGCACGCTTGACTTTTCTCAGTTCATGGGCAGTTATTTTGCGCCTTGGTTTTTCCACACGCTTCTTGCGACCCTGTTGACTATTTTGAATGAAACGCTTGATTGTTCGATGATCACGCTTCAGAAGCTTTGCAATTTTAAGAGTGCTGCATCCCTCTGCAAGATATCTCACTATTTTTGACTTTTCTGAGCCTGTCAAGTCCTTCTTTTGACCCATTTTGCCAAAGGAAAGGAAGTTGCCTAATAATTATGCACACCTGATATAGGGTGTTGATGTCATTAGACCACACCCCTTCTCATTATAGAGATGCACATCACCTAATATGCTTAATTGGTAGTAGGCTTTCGAGCCTATACAGCTTGGAGTAAGACAACATGCATAAAGAGGATGATGTGGTCAAAATACTCATTTGCCTAATAATTCTGCACTCCCTGTAGTCTATAGGTTTAGGGTGCAGGGACAAAAGGTTGGGGTAGCTTGTTACATTGGTTGTATTTGCAGCAGTGAGTCAGGCAGTTCATGTACATGTATTAGCTTGGTTCAGATCGATGAGATGGTAAGCCTCTCTGAATAGGTGGGATTTCAAGGATCTTCTGAAGCTATGCAAGGTTGGAGACAGTCTGATGGAGCGGGTAGAGAGTTCCAGAGGACAGGAGCAGCACGTGCAAAGTCTTGGAGGCGGGAGTGGGATGTAGAGATAACAGGAGTGTAGAGATGTAGGTCAGAGGTTGATCGAAGAGGACGGGATGGGGAGTATTTCACAATGAGAGAGGAAATATAGTTGGGAGTTAGACTGTTGAGTGTTTTGTAGGTTAGGGCTAATACTTTAAATTGTATTCTGGAGTGTATAGGGAGCCAGTGTAGAGACTGGCAGAGCAGAGCAGCTGATGTAGATAGTCGACTTAGGTGGATGAATCTAGCAGAAGCATTCATAATAGATTGGAGGGAGGAGAGGCGGTGTTTTGGAAGGCCATTTAAGAGTAGATTGCAATAATCAATGCGTGACAGGATGAGGGAATGAATAAGTATTTTTGTAGTATTTTGAGTAAGGAAGGGACGAATTCTGGAAATGTTGCGTAGGTGTGAACGGCAGGATTTGGTAAGCGTTTGTATATGTGGGTTGAATGTGAGTTCTGAGTCTAGTGTGACCCCAAGGCAGCGGACCCGGGGTGAGGTGTTGAGAATAGAGTCTCCAACCATCAGAGAAATGTCAGGTGTCAGATGTCTCGAAGAGGGGGGAATAAGAAGCAGCTCAGTTTTGGACAGATTGAGTTGGAGGTAGTGTGAAGACATCCAAGAGAAAATTGCAGAGAGGCAGTCAGAAATCTGGTTGAGTAAAGAGGGAGAGATATCAGGAGAGGAAAGATAGATTTGGGTATCATCAGCATATAGGTGGTACTGGAATCCAAAGGAGGCTATAAGTTTTCCAAGGCAGGATGTATAAAGAGAGAAAAGCAAGGGACCCAAGACAGAGCCTTGCGGTACTCCAACTGAGAGAGGCATAGGATCATAAGATGTTCACAAAGGAGCAATTATAAGTTCATTAATGTAGGTGCAAGCTCTGTAACATAAACTGTTCTGAATGTTTGGATTCTGCATTCACAAAGGCGCTATCTCCTTTGAAAGCCCATTCATCAAGTCAATCTAATAGAAACCAATATTATTCTTCTTGATTTCAAATGTTGATCACGCCAAACTGGAAAACAGGGCTTTTAAATCAGTGAATGGAAATAACGGAATAAATATTTATCAAGGAAACATGCCATTATGCCTAGATACAAATGGCATCCATATGATTTAGCAGCGATGAGGATGGATTCAGATTGCAATAGGTTAAAAGGACACTGAACACACATTTTTTCTTTCATTATTCAGATAGAGCATGCAATTTTAAGCAGCTTTCTAATTTACTCCTAGCATCAATTTTCTTCTTTCTCTTGCTATCTTTATTTGAAAAAGAAAGTTCAGACCTTGGACAGCACTTGATTATTGGTTGATGAATTTATCCACCAATCAGCAAGAACAACCCAGGTTGTTGACAAAAATGGGCTGGCATCTAAAATTACATTCTTGCTTTCAAATAAAGATACCAAGAGAATGAAGAACAATTGATAATAGGAGTAAATTAGAAAGTTGCTTAAAATTGCATGCTCTATCTGAATCACAAAAGAAAGAATTTGGGTTCAGTGTCCCTTTTAATCTCACACATTTAAATGAGCATTTCTCTTACACACTGAACAAAGACTTTGATTTAAAAGAACTTTAACGATAAGAGGTATGAAATTAATATTGTATATTTCAGTTTCATGTGATTTTGGGATTGTTTCAATTATATTCATGGCAGCAGGCTTTTAATACATTGCTCCATTTTGGATTATGATCTCTTGAAAAACATGCTGGTTGCAAATAGCCGATAGGTTTTGATTGACCCTTTAATGTTGTTAAATACAAGGCTATAATGGACCAATAGGGGTATGATAATGTATAGGGTTATTGAGGTGGGGATATGGGTCTCCCAGTACCTAGGAATGACACTGGTACCTCAATTGCATAGGACAAGGGCATATCTATTGCAACAGGCTGTTTTATTGTCATTCTTTATGCACTTGTGGTTAGATTCTATTCGAATGGTCATATTGACCAATGGGTGACAGTTGTAATATCTAACACTGGTGCATTAAGTGGGCTGCTTCAAATTTCCAAAGTTTCTGATTAATGTGAGTAAAGATGTTAAAAGATGATTTTTTCTTTAAAAGTTTTTTTTGTTGCATTCTTCTTTTAAGCCTCCAACTTTCTTTTGCAAAGCAATCTCATAATGAAGTAAAAGTGCATGTGTATATATATATATATATATATATATATATATATATATATATATATATATATATATATATATATATATATATATATATTACCTAATCTTCCTATTATATTTTTTTTGCATTTGGACATCAACTTTACAATAAACACATATGATTATCTTATGTATAGTTGTACCCCTTAGGAAGATGGCTATTGATAGAATTTGCAAAGAAGGGGGATATATGTTTCTGCAAGACTCGTTACAGTGTGTTGCATACTGGTCAGTAAGACTATTAACATTTTTATAGCTGTAAATATTTTAAAATAGGTTAGAGGTTTAATTTATATTGTTGCAAAACACAGATTATTTTCTAATCTCAATATTTTGTTTTAAAGTTAAATGTACAGTAAGATAGGCTATACCCTGAAGGCTTGCATCACGTCTTGGCTGACTCTGAATGACATTGGCATCTGCTCTGTTGGAAGTTGAGTAATTCACACTAGCTAAAGGCAAGGTGCCACCGTGATGTCTGCCAGTACAGCAGAAAACAGGAAGATGAATGAAAGAAAAATTACACATACTGTTTATTTTGCGCAGCCCTTTAAGTTCCCATTCTATGATATTTACTAAATGGAATATTATTTTTTTTGTATTTTATTACTCATTCAAATATTATTCTTAGATTTAGATTTCTAACTTTAAAAGGTTTTGAAATAAATCAATTTAGCACATTAAAAAATATATACCTTCTTGACTATTGCATTAGTGCCAAATTAGTTATTTAAAAATCAACCTATGCTCATAAATGTTTCCATGTTCTTTTAATAAATTAACAAATGTATGCACATGACACGAACATTTGGAGCGGGGACCCAGACTGTACATGGTATGTGCCAGTGACGGATACTTCTGGTGAGTGATCTGCAGTCCTTTTATTTTGTCTTCCTTTTTTTTTTTTTATATCTCTTTATTGGTTGCCAAAAGAAAAAAAAATACAATCTACAAAATTCACTCTTGTTGTCATATATAGGCTGTATCAAACAACATGGTTAAACTGTAAAAACATAAACCGCAAAGCAACCTATAACAATGTTTCATCTGTATTTTTATAGTTAATTCCTCGCAGCGCCTGGCTGGGGGGAGCCTGGAAAGGAAATAAAATAGATAGTACCACAAAAAGGGGGAGGAAGAAAAAAAAAAAAAAAAAAAAAAGGGGGGTACTCCTTCTGACCCTCATTCCCCGGGTATACTAGCCTTGTATCTCAGTGGCATTTGTTATCCATGTATGCGGGAACAATTCTAATATGACCATCTCAGCAAAACTAGTAGAAGACAAGAAGGGTGATAAAATCTGTTTTTGTATAGATAGAGGATAGGACTTAATAATAAAATACAATCCAAGTAAAAATGTCTTGATTCTTTTTTTCTGACGAATCCTGAAGATGGTAAGATTCAAAATTAATCTGTCCTTGAATAGCCTGTGTAACCTCTGAGAAGGAAGGCCCTCTTCTTGTTTTCCAGCTTTCTAATATACACTGTCTTACCACTATTAATATGGTGTTTAATGAATGCACCCAAAAACTGTCTTGATCACTAGAGGTCTTAAATAATAAGATGATATCCTGGAATGTAAGGGAGATAGATAAATTATGAAGAGTATTAAACCAGTATATAATTTTCAACCATAACTGATTTATCTTAGGACATGCCCAAAACATATGGAATAAATCAGCTTTCAGGAATAAACATCTTGGACAGCCTGAAAACCTAGTTTCATAGAATCTGGCAAGTTTAGCTGGATGTAAATAAAAATTATTTATAAGCTTCATATGCGATTCCTTCCAGCTTGATTGGATTATGCACTTATCCAGAATGCTAAAACTCTGCCTAACTCTATCTTGATCTATATCTGGAATTGACGGAATCCAAAAATTACAGATCTTATCTAAAAAACCTTGAGTTTGTTTTGACAGCATAATGTCATATATTAGTGAGATTGCTGTTACACCCGCAATAAATCTTTGTAATAGAGTCCTGACATCGGACCACGCAATTGACAAAGGGAACGTCCATTCTTGTGCAGTGACAAAATGCCGAATTTGAAAGAATGCAAATAAATCAGATCTGGGTAAGTTAAATAGTGAAAACAAAGTTTCCCCTGGTAATACTGAATCATCTGGACCTAATAGTTGACAAACCGAGCTTAGACCTTTCTCTGCCCATAGCTTAAAAGACCTTTGATTGATGCCCGGCAAAAAAAGTGGATTGCCCTGAATAGGAAGAAATTCTGAAAAGGTAAAGTCTAACTCTAATATTCTACATAATTTATGCCACGCAAAGACTATATTCTTGAATGTTATAAGTGAAAAAACATTAGAAGGTTACTGTCGAGGCTTGCAGTGTAATATAGCTGTTAACGCAAAAGGATATATCAGAAAAGACTCTTCTTCAAAGGTAGAGTATATATTTGTTCTAGCCAGCCAATCAATTGCAAATTTTATTAATGAAGCAATATTGTACAAGCTGATATCTGGTAACGATAACCCGCCAGCCCCAGGTTTCTGCATTAATCTAGATAATGCAATACCAGGTTTTTTTATTCTGCCATATAAATTTCGAAAAATAACTACGCAATTTCCTTAGATCACTATTATATAAAAGTAAAGGCAAATTTTGTAATGGGTAGAGCAAGCATGGAAAAATAATACTAATTGAGAAAAACCAATGGCACTACTAAAGTAGGATAGATCTACATACCCATTATAACTCCACTATATTGGCAGGGTGTGGGTGCTGTGTATAGTAAACTTAAATACAAAAAGAGAGAGAGAGAAGTATACACTTCTAGCACTCCTAGATCAGGAAGTAAATACAATCTAAATCATTATCACTGGCTATTCCGTCAGGAATAGATAAACAAAGAACAAGATTGATTAAAATATAACTTTTATTGGGTAAAATTAAAATAGGATGAACACTTAAAAACACACTTAGGTGCCGACTGTGTAACATATGTCCGAACTAGTGATGCTTGATTTTGTTTAATATTGGAAACACTGTTCTCTGTCAGAGTATAGTACATTCAAACGTGTGAAGAATACGCCACAAAATATGTGGTATTGCAGTATAAATGATACCTCCTAGTATGATACTACTAGACCCAAATAATTATAATATTAATAGTAGGTCAATATTAGATAAAAATTATTTGAATAAAGTACAGAATGGTAAACCAATTGACAGTAACACAAGTTATTACCTGGACTATGGTAATCAAAGATGTGTACCGATATGAGTATCTGGCTAGAGTTAAATGACTGGACACTGGCAATTCAGTTATAAATTAGTCATGGATTACTAAACCCACTTGGAGATGGTTACATGAGAATAGAGATTAGTTCCCAATATGCTGAACCCCTGCAAATATATTGCGTGTTATATTACTGCTGAAATACAGTTATAAACAAGGAGATATGTTGTACAGGAATTGGGTTAACTGAACTGATCAGTGCTGCACTCAAGTAGTCATTAACAGATGTATATCTCACTCTAGTTCAATGATAATTATGGATAAAGAAAGTTATTGGCTTGTGTTGTTAAGAGTCCAAAGGTAGGAGGTACTAGTATTGTGCGACCTTCTTAAGTATCAGTTGGCATATATGCAGAAAAATGCTGCTAGCTAACATGGATAGTAGCAAAATTATATTTAATGAAACAAACTTGTTGTGTCAATAACTAAATAACTGCTTGTTGTTATATAGTATACTCCCCATATATGTGGGGTGTTAAATATATACAAAATATTTAAGTAGCGCATAGAGTTAACAACAGGAGTGGATATTAGCTTGCATTGTTCACAGTATAGCTGCTGTGTATGTCTAAATATCTATTACTTTGTGACAACTTGGGTTGCTGTACTGGGGTGAGTGGTTATATTTATCACATCACCACTTCTTATTATTAGTGTGACAATTGTTGCATCCTCGTAATTATTCATATGCCAACATGATACTGGTGTATTGGCCAAGTGACATAAAATATTAAATATGTACCCAGTGTTTGAAGGATAGCGTTATATGCAATATGCTTGAACAATGCTTTGTTCTAAGAAAAAAGGTTTTAAAGCTCTGTTGTGCCGCTCTCAGCGTGTCTATATTTGACAACATGTCCTAGGAGTCCTAGGAGCTCCTGTGTTTTTAGAAAGCCTTAGGCTTCAGACATTTACTGTAGTCCTTCTATTATTTAATTTAATATTCAACTTGGTTTTTGTTAATACACTGCTCTAGTACTTCAAATCAGTCCAGCGTACAGCCATTTTCTAACCATTTAATAAAGTACGGGCAAGACTTAGTGTGCGAGCTAATAAGGCATAACTGCAGGCATGCATTATTATGAATAAGTCTAGCGTACAACCACGATTTAACTAACTTTTTGTAAGAGGGGGTACTGTTATAGATGGGAGACATCCGTTTATCTAACCGCAGCTACGAAGCCATCTCATCCACTGTAGCTTTAATTTAAGTGGATTGTACACACTAAATATCACAAAGTTGTGTGTATCATGCATGCACTAATTTGTTATTGTGTTATAATTGTACCGAGAGAACAAGCAAACTCGTTACTTACTTGTAGCAACACAGACTTGACTTAGTCAATTTAAATTCCAATATTACTTAACATCGTGTTGATAATCACAGCTACGCTGAGAGCGGCACGCCTGAGCTTGTAAACCTCTCTCTTAGAACAAATCACTGTTCAAGTTTAGTGTATATTCTACTGTTGAAGCACTCGATACATACTTAGTATCATATGTTACTTGGCCAGTACGTCAGCATCAGCGAATCAGTTTAATATACATCCACTGCTTAGCAAACACTTGTAAGAGTGGGCATTATTGTATGTGGGAGTTAACCGCTCTTCAAACTATAGCTATGAAGCCAGCTGTATGATCTCACTTCAACCTCTCTCATTAACTAAAGCTACTATTCAAGTGGACTGTACACACTGATCATTATGAATTATTATGTGTCACATAAGCACTAATCTAATACTGTGCAAGAATTGTATCGATAGAACAAGCTCATCTGTTACTTATTTTAGTAACACAGACAGTATTTAATATACTTAATTTTCAATAGCACCTAACATCGTGTTGTCAAATATAGACACGCTGAGAGCGGCACAACAGAGCTTTAAAACCTTTTTTCTTAGAACAAAGCATTGTTCAAGCATATTGCATATAACGCTATCCTTCAAACACCGGGTACATATTTAATATTTTATGTCACTCGGCCAATACACCAGTATCATGTTGGCATATGAATAATTACGAGAATGCAACAATTGTCACACTAATAATAAGAAGTGGTGATGTGATAAATATAACCACTCACGCCAGTACAGCAACCCAAGTTGTCACAAAGTAATAGATATTTAGACATACACAGCAGCTATACTGTGAACAATGCAAGCTAGTATCCACTCCTGTTGTTAACTCTATGCGCTACTTAAATATTTTGTATATATTTAAAACCCCACATATCTGGGGAGTATACTATATAAGAACAAGCATATAGCAATTTAGTTATTGACACAACAAGTTTGTTTCATTAAATATAATTGTGCTACTATCCATGTTAGCTAGCAGCATTTTTCTGCATATATGCCAACTGATACTTAAGAAGGTCGCACAATACTAGTACCTCCTACCTTTGGACTCTTAACAACACAAGCCAATAACTTTCTTTATCCATAATTATCATTGAACTAGAGTGAGATATACATCTGTTAATGACTTCTTGAGTGCAGCACTGATCAGTTCAGTTAACCCAAGTCCTGTACCACATATCTCCTTGTTTATAACTGTATTTCAGCAGTAATATAACACGCAATATATTTGCAGGGGTTCAGCATATTGGGAACTAATCTCTATTCTCATGTAACCATCTCCAAGTGGGTTTAGTAATCCATGACTAATTTATAACTGAATTGCCAGTGTCCAGTCATTTAACTCTAGCCAGATACTCATATCTGTACACATCTTTGATTACCATAGTCCAGGTAATAGCTTGTGTTACTGTCAATTGGTTTACCATTCTGTACTTTATTCAGATAATTTTTATCTAATATTGACCTACTATTAATATTATAATTATTTGGGTCTAGTAGTACCATACTAGGAGGTATCATTTATACTGCAATACCACATATTTTGTGGCGTATTCTTCACAGGTTTGAATGTACTATACTCTGACAGAGAACAGTGTTTCCAATATTAAACAAAATCAAACATCACTAGTTCGGACATATCTTACACAGTCGGTACCTAAGTGTGTTTTTAAGTGTTCATCCTATTTTAATTTTACCCAATAAAAGTTATATTTTAATCAATCTTGTTCTTTGTTTATCTATTCCTGACGGAATAGCCAGTGATAATGATTTAGATTGTATTTACTTCCTGATCTAGGAGTGCTAGAAGTGTATACTTTTCTCTCTCTTTTTGTATGGAAAAATAATAGTTTTAACCATATTAACCCTTGCCTTTAAGGACAGTGGGAAGGAAGTCCATAATTGTAAATCTGATTTGATTTTTTGAAATAAAGGAATATAATTGTCAGAATACCAATATTTAGGGTTTTTATGCAACAAAAGTCCCAAGTATTTAATAGTCTCCACCTCTTTTAAAGCATTAATGGGAAACCTAGAGGATGATCTCACCACAACCATCAGTTTGCTTTTTTCCGCATTAACTCTATAACCTGAAAATGAGCTGAACTCTTCCAATAGCTGAATCAAAATTGGAATAGATTGCCGCAAGTTCTCTCGGAAGAGTAAGACATCATCCGCATATAATAAGATATTTAGACGGTGTGGACCTAGTGAAATCCCTGTTAAACAATTTCTTACCTGAGTCGCGAGCAGCTCTAACGCTACATTAAACAATAAAGATGATAGTGGGCAACCTTGCCGTGTACCTTGCTGAAGTGTTATCTTAGGGGAAATAATCCCATTAACCAGTATATGTGAGATAGGTTTTGAATATATTCTATGGATAAATTGCGCGAAGTTCCCTTTAATTCCAAATTTTCCAAGCGAGACAAATAAATGCTCCCAGACTATGGAGTCAAACGCTTTGACCGTGTCCAATGTTAGAACTGCCATATCATATCCTCTATTTAACTTAGATTCTTCCTCATGATTCCAGGCATAATCTAGAAAATTTGTTAATTTACGTATGTTCTTACACGGATTTCTATTGGTCATGAACCCTGTCTGGTCTGGATGAATACGTTTCTGTAAACAGGATGAGAATCTATTAGCTAAAATAGCGGTTAAAATCTTGTAATCGGAATTTAAGACCGAAATCGGTCTGTATGATGCTGGATCCTCAGCATCTTTACCCTTTTTTAAAATAAGAGAAATATTAGCCATTGTAAAATAAGATGAAATCGGTTTATCTACCATGTAATACTTATTGAAAAGATTCTCTAGTACTGGTAATAAATCTTCCTTTAAGCATTTATAAAACTCTGATGGAAATCCATCTGGACCGGGCGTTTTGTTAGGTTTCAATTTATCAATAGCTTTACCAATTTCTTCTCTAGTTATGGGTTCATTTAACATAGTCAAATCTTCAGCTTGAATCTTTGGAGTCACAATTTTAGACCAAAATATATCTTGATTATAGGAGTTAGTCTTAAACGGAGAATATAAATGCTGGTAATAAAAGGCAAATATTTTACAAATTTCTGAGGTTTCAAAATATCTAGTCTCATTGTCTTTAATGACAGATATAAGATTTTTTTTCTTGCTACATTTAGTAAGGCTAGCTAAATGTTTAGCCGAGCACCCATGGATCCCCTTATAATACCGATTTATTCTAATTTCCTCAGCTTGAGACTTTTGTTTTAAATATAAATCTCGTTCATTTCTAATGGCAATATAACTGTCCCAATTTTGCTGCGACGGAGCACTCTGTACCTGTGTATATGCTTTCTTTACACTCCTTGCCAATGAAACTTCCCTAGCTTTGATCTTTTTCCCTCGTATATTCAGGAAAGCCATAATCTCTTCCCTAAGCACCGCTTTAGCCGCCTCCCAAAAGATTTCAATTTTATTTATATATTCCGCATTATTCAACCCATACTCTTGCCATTTTACTTGTAGCCATGCTCGAAACCTAGGCTCAGAACATAGAAAACGAGGAAAGCAAAATACTGAATTCTGTATTTTGCTTTTGTTTATCAGAGAAAAGGTTAATGAAATTATTGTGTGGTCCGATATCAGGATCTCTCTATCTCTGTCTTTGATTGCCATATGGAAAGAGATTCAGAGACCAGAAACAGGTCAATCCTCGAAAATGTTCTATGGGCTCTAGATTCACATGTATATGTTAGGCTGTCAGGATTTTGGATCCGCCAAATGTCCGTCAGTTTTAATTTATGACAAAATTTCTGGAAATGTTTTGCACTATACCTGTTACTAACTATATTCTTATGTGAAAACCGATCTAATGATGGATCTAATGTCATATTAAAGTCTTCACATATAACTAAATTTTGGCTTTTAAATGGAAATAATTTATTTAGATTTTTTTCCCAAAATTCTAATGAAAATCTATTTGGTGCATAGATATTACAAATTACGAATTTTATGTTTTTAACTAATATTTTGAGTAAAATAAATCTAGCTTCCCTATCAATCTCTATCTTGATTATCTTGTAGTCTAATTGTTTGTGTAATAATACTACCACACCACATTTTTTATTTGAGCCTTTGGTGGAGATTACTTCCCCAACCCAGTTGATCCTCAGCTTGACCGCTTCTATCTCATTAAGATATGTTTCCTGAAGAAAAACTAGGTCGGGTTGTAGCTTAGCTAAGGTTTTGATAACCAGTTTGCATTTCACTGGAGATGATATCCCCCCTACATTCCAGGACAACATCCTAATACCCTCCGAATTATTTTTTAAAAAAATAAAAAAAAACATCCATTGTTTTTCTCCGGGGAAAGAGAGAAAACAAGAAAGGAAGGAGAGAAGCAGAAAAAAAGGGGAAGAAAACATCAGTACTAGAATACCAAACAGGGAAACAACCGGTCCAAAAATAAATTGCGATTCTTAGCATTGAAATCAATAACACAATACTGAAATTATAATATATACATTTCGTTGTTATCCCAGAGTTTTTAAAAATTCAGTAACCTCTGATATTCCATTGAACACTTGTCTACTGCCTTTGTCTTCAATTACAATTCTAGCCGGGTACATCAGCCAAGCATTTATGCCTTTATTAATTAATTGTGTACAGTACGGAGCCATGGCCTTCCTCCTGGCAGAGGTCTCGCCAGAGAAGTCCTGAAACAACAAAATCTTGTTGTTACCGAATATCACCGGCTCATTTATTTTCTTTTTAAAAAGATTCAGTAGCTCTATTTTATCCTGGAACTTCAGGAGCTTGAAGATGGTCATTCTTGGTCTAGCCACCCCATTGCCCACAGCCCTTCTGGAGCCAACTCTGTGCGCCCTCTCGATTACTAATGGTAATAAATGTGCTGGCATGCCCAGGGCCTGTGGTAGGGTTGTGGAAACAAATGTCATGAGATCCTCAAACTCCGGAAGTTCCGGTAAACCAATAATTCTAATGTTATTGCACCTGGAGCGATCCTCAAGATCCCCCAGGCGCAATTGCATACCATTTAGCTTATCCTCTTGTTTTTGTATGATTACTTGCTGTGTATTTGTCTGGTCTTCTAATGAGGAAATCCTTTCCTCAGCTTCAACTAATCTGATAGAAAATTGCTTAATTTACAAGGAGAGTGCCCCTATATCAGCTGAGATGACTCCTAGCTCTTTTTTAATAGAGTCAAATTTTGGCGAAAAAATAGCAGTTAACTGACCTATAAGGGCCTGAGTGTCTATAACTAAAGGAACTGTGTCTGATATATTATCAACACTGTTGTCTGCCGTCTTGGCTTTTTTTATCTTTGGATTTCGCCAGCATTTTTGGAGAATTAGTTTTTGCTTGAGTAATACATTTTTCCATTGAGAAAGTGCAAAAAGAAATAAAGTGAATTAGTGAAAAAGAAAAAAACAAAATTATTGGAAAATATCCAAAAATATTTTACCATAAATAGGTCAGTTGAAAAGCTGACTGAGTCCTATAGGAAACAATAGCCAGTGAAAAAAAAAACTTTTTTTTATTTTTTTTATTTTTTTATATATACATGTGTAGTTAGGAGGTTTCTAGCGTGTGAAATTACATGTGCTTAGTGTTTGCTTGAAACCTTAAATGTGTTAAAGAAAAACCATTTAACTTTGCTGATACACAACAGCTTATACCTTATTTGTCAAAAAAAAAAAAAAGTAGCCAAGCGGCGACAACTACAAAACAGGACTTAAACCCAGTGCCTGGTCCCTTCTGCTCTAATTCAAGTCTTTGAATTAATAATTTCACTACTTTATGTTATTTGTCTATATAACACAGCAATTTCCCTGTAGTATCTGATTATTATTAGCCTTAAAACATTTAAATTACTATGATCACACTTTTCAGAGACTTATACATATTAGCACTTTGCATATAGCAACAAAAAATACTTAGCCCGCTTATATTTGTCATATGCAAATTACATTCAGATCCTAGCATAAGTCCAGCGCAACAGCGCAGTTGAATACATCTTAAAAGTTTTTATGCTAATGTTAATTAGGGGTAAATGAAGAGTCGCATCTTCTGCAGAAACACTCCCAGTAGACTCTGCTATACAACAAAACCAGATAAAGAAAATATGTCCCAAATTGAGTGTATCTTCCACTGGATTAAACCCGACAATTAGTTGGATCCCATATCAAACTGGTAGATAGCTTTCAACAGTGTTTTACAGATCCAGCAATAAAAATAACTTTCTTTTAATTATAACATATGAACATAGTCAATTATACTTGCGATATCCAGGGCATTTGTCCAAGATGCCTTCAATATAAAGGGCTAATTTCCAGCCAGAAAGACTTCTGCCAATATAGATCCGCAAGTTGACCCGTAGCTTGTCCCTTCCGCAGCGCAACACCACCTCAGGCGCCGGGACACGCTCTGACAAACAAGCGCTCGTGGTTCTTCCGGCACTATACCGCAACTACGTGCAGATCCCTCCGCGGCCCATCAGCGGCTCTCGCTGGAATACGCCTTCAATTCAGGCTGTGATGTCTGACGATCCGGTATCCCGGTGTCCCGGAATCCTGAGTACAGCACCCACTGTGTTAATTCTCTTGGCTCTCAGTTACAACCAGGCTTGTCTGGGGAAAGGCAACGATGCTCAGCTTCAGTATACAGCTACTCCAGTTCCTTGGTATACCACGGAGATTCTCCTTTTCCCATCCAGGCGCACACTATGAACTGAAGCTGGACCGGACTAAAAACAGGAATGCGGCCATGCCGCTGGCCAAACTGGCCTCTGTGGCTTCCTTCTCTAGCAAGTCGAACTTTCCTTGGCCCCACAAAACCCCAATGAGTCTCGGGTTATAGAGCGATAAGAGGGGGGATAGATTGTTAATGGTCAACCTACACGCCGACATGAACCATGCGGCCCTTAGTCTCCGCCCCCTAACAGGAAGTCCAACCCCATGCATGAGCTTCCCTTTTGTCTTCCTAATTACTGTGGACTGGGCACCTCTATCCCTAATGGTAAATTGTGAATAGCATTGATATTTGCTGCCTTGCGTCCATATGCAGTATGAGCCTAGAGGTTTGTTAAGGGAGTCACTGTTTGTTGATTATAGTATATATATTTTCCCTGACAATCTTGGCTTGAAGACTTTGAAGGCTCGCTCTTTATTCAATTGACATCATCCATCATAGTTGGTGTAAACGTGAGCAATTATGAAAACAACAGGGTTATTTTCACTCAAATCCATCTTAGAAATGGATCTTGATAGACTAACATTAGAGGGCATTTTTGTTAAACAACATGAACTCTTGTCCATTAGTGACGTTTTCCTGACCCTGGAACGTACCCTCATGAAAGAATATAAGACCTGGTGGGATCAGAGGTCCCTGGAAAAGTATTTGACTCTCAATTTAATTCCATGGGGACTGAGGCTTCGCAAGTTCCCCACTTTTCAGATTACATCAAATTCATCCAGGAATGAAATGAGCTGTTAAGTGACTGTTCTAAGAGACTTATGTAGCTAATTATTAGATTTAAATAATGCCAGCTCACAAAAATCAGGGAGGAATGAAATAAAATAAAGGATCAACTTAATGATTTCATGGAACACCCCAAGTATAGTGAGTTTGACAAAATACTTATTGATACTGTAACTAAGTTCAGAACAGAAATTGGCAATTTCAAATTGAGGAAATTTCATAGGGATAACAATGATTACCATAATAACAAAGTATATATTTAGAACACTTAGATGGGTCCCAGGGATAACAAACCTAGATTTATGAGGAACCACACATGGTCCAAGGGGGGTACCACTGATGATCAGAAGAAGGTCACTTTTTCAGATAATGAGGGTATAGATGAGGAGAAAGATTACAGATGTGATAACTATGGTACTAGTGATTCTAGTGGGCCATCAAGAGATGAAGTTGAGGTAGTCTTCCCTAAGGGAGTGCTTAAAAAGACTGCTAGTACACCTAGTGGCTCTAGACAATTAGCCACCACCACAAAAAGTCAGACACATCCCACAGGTAAAAGCAATCTTTCTGTAGATTCACATCAGCAGGAGTTTCTAAGCGATAATGAGGGTGATATTAGGCCCCAAGGTTATGTCTCGGGAACAAATGCTCAGGAACAGGTATTTCAGCTAGTTCCCAAAGAACCAGAAGGCGGAGGAGACACAGGTCACAATGGAAAGGGAAAAACCAGGGCCCTACCCAAAAGAAATGCACGCAACAAGTACAAACTTTAAAGATAATTACTTTATCACATATCCAATTGACTAGTGTTGAAACAGAAGTTTTGAGTTTGGGCCTTGGCTTTGTTCCAACCAATAAATTTAACCTTTTTGAGACTATAGCTGACGTGAATCGCCTAGTTAGGGACTTGACGCTCAGGAAGTTTCTTTGGGGACAGACTACTTTGACTGATAATTAGTGATGTCGCGAACATAAAATTTTCAGTTCGCGAACGGCGAAAGCAAACTTCCGCAAAAGAACCGGGCGAACCGCCATAGACTTCAATAGGCAGGCGAAAATGTGATTTTAATACATCTTCTAAAATATTTAAATGTATAGGAATTACTTTGTAATGTGGTACTAGGCATATACTCATGTTTAGTCTCTATAGATACATGCTAAATTATATCAGATGGGTATATATGTTGACCAGATAAGTTTATTGATATCAGGAAATAGTGAATATACTGAATATACATTTGAATATGTAGTGAACTGTTCAAACTGTAGCAATATTTGAGGGTAAAACTGCATTTCTGGTTGTCTGCTGCCACCTATAGTTCAGAAATGGTATTACAACCAAAAGATATCTGGCTGCTTAGAAAGGCGTTTCCTAAATAACCAATGACATGTTCAGCCCCGAGGGCCTATCAAACTCTTGTGGGAAGGATTAAAGAAAAGAAGGAGGGGGTTTTATGTTGAATAAGAGCCCACAGACACTAGACAAAGAGACAGAGTTAAAGAAGCATAACTTTTGGAGAGAGAAACACACAGGTTTTATGCCAAGTATATTCTCTGCCATTTTGGGACACTTTCTTGAACAAAGGAAGATAACAATTTTGAGGCCTGTATCCTTACAATACTGGACTAAATTCTTCTTAGATGACCCACAAGAAATTGTGGAAGCTGAACATTCATTTGGTTATGTGGTAACGCATAGCTGCTCTATATTTTTAATATTTTAAACAAAGGTATTCTAAAACTATAGTTATATCGTAGTTGTGATTTAAAAGGAGAATTTATTGTTGTATTTAATATTAATTAGACCAAGGGTAGTAAGCAAACTGGTATTAAATATTAATGTTTAGAAAGAATTTTGTATTTTAAAATCATAAATTAATTACAATTATTGCTATATATACAGTATATATTTTAGAATTTACCTTATTGTAGCTAAATAAGAGGTTATTTCAGGTCAGACATATTGACATAAAAATTGGCTGTTTGCATTAATAATATATACAATTTATGGTGTTTTAATTGAAGTTATATAGAACCATTTGTGGGCTAAGTAGCTTAATTATACTTGTCTGAAAGTTACCTTAAATTTATTAAGATCTAGTAAGATTTGTGTGAAGTATCTTGTTATATTGTTCAACTAAACACTGTTAAGCTAACGGTCCATATTCTGGTATTTTATTGTGGTATTTTAATGAGATTCATTGTGAGTAAAGTTCATTTTAAAGGTATATCTGTTATGATATGTTGTATAGAATATTGTAATGAAATAAGTGTGCATAATTGGTTCATGATCTAGTCTCTATTTAAATATAATTCAGTGTGTATATAAATTTAACTAATATCAAGAATTTAGGAATAAATATTAATTTCAGTTGTTTCGTATATACATTTTAATTGGAGGTTATTTTAAAGAATAATAATAAATAATAATTCTATAACCTGGTATATACCAACATATACAGTATATATATATATATATATATATATATATAAATAATTTCTTTAGGTTTAGCACTCTCAATTTGTATTCCGGGGTGCACAGCAGCAAATTTAGACAGTATCGGAATAAAGCAGGCACTCTCCGTTTAAGTTCACAAACTTTTCTTTACTGTGTATCCAGTGACGTTTCGGGGTTTCACCCCCGTCCTCAGACTTACTTACAGTGTGCATAAATCATCACAATACTTATACCCTAATCAATAACCATTTGCATAAATAATTCCATCAAACAATTAATATGTGATTTGTATATTCACCTCATTTCCATGCGGCTCCAGAATCTGTTTCTCCAATATTCGCTTCTGATATCCTCTTCTCAAGAAACGCTCCTTCATTTCTTCTGTCTGTTGTTTAGCCCGGTCTCTATCGGAGTTGTTCCTTTTAACCCTAACGAACTGTGACTTGGGTAAAGCCTTCTTTAGTGCTGGTGGGTGGCAGCTTGTTGCCTCTAGAAGGGAATTTTTATCTGTTTGCTTGATAGTTACCTAGTTAAAATAATTACAAAATTATCTGTAAAATAAATCCTAACCTAAGTTACAATTAAACCTAACACTACACTATAAATAAATTAATTAAATACAATACCTACAATTATCTACAATTAAACCTAACACTACACTATCAATAAATTAATTAAATACAATACCTACAAATAACTACAATTAAATAAACTAACTAAAGTACAAAAAATAAAAAAGAACTAAGTTACAAAAAATAAAAAAATATTTACAAACATTAGAAAAATATTACAACAATTTTAAACTAATTACACCTACTCTAAGCCCCCTAATAAAATAACAAAGACCCCCAAAATAAAAAAATGCCCTACCCTATTCTAAATTAAAAAAATTCAAAGCTCTTTTACCTTACCAGCCCTGAACAGGGCCCTTTGCGGGGCATGCCCCAAAGAATTCAGCTCTTTTGCCTGTAAAAAAAAACATACAATACCCCCCCCAACATTACAACCCACCACCCATATACCCCTAATCTAACCCAAACCCCCCTTAAATAAACCTAACACTAAGCCCCTGAAGATCTCCCTACCTTGTCTTCACCACACTGGGTCCCGATCTGTCCAGAAGAGCCTCCGAAATCTTCATCCAAGCCCAAGCAGGGGATGAAGAGTGACGTCCATCCTCCGGCTGAAGTCTGGATCCAAGCGGCAAATGAAGAAGTCCATCTTCGGGAAGAAATCTTCATCCTATCCGGGCAGAAGAGGACATCCGGACCGGCAAACATCTTCATCCAGGCCGCATCTTCTATGTTGTTCCATCGGATGACGAGCGGCTGATCTTGAAGTCCTCCAGCGCGGATCCATCCTCTTCGTTCGACGTCCAACTGAAGAATGAAGGTTCCTTTAAGGGACTTCATCCAAGATGGCGTCCCTCGAATTCCGATTGGCTGATAGGATTCTATCAGCCAATCGGAATTAAGGTAGGAATATTCTGATTGGCTGATGGAATCAGCCAATCAGAATCAAGTTCAATCCGATTGGCTGATCCAATCAGCCAATCAGATTGAGCTCGCATTCTATTGGCTGTTCTGATCAGCCAATAGAATGCGAGCTCAATCTGATTGGCTGATTGGATCAGCCAATCGGATTGAACTTGATTCTGATTGGCTGATTCCATCAGCCAATCAGAATATTCCTACCTTAATTCCAATCGGAATTCGAGGGACGCCATCTTGGATGACGTCATTTAAAGGAACCGTCATTCGGCGAGTAGGCGTCGGTTGAAGAGGTTGGATCCGCGTCGGTTGGAAAGAAGATGTCTCCGCTCCAGAAGAAAGATGATTGAAGATGCGGCTTGATAGAAGACTTCATCCCGATGATGGATTTCTTCAGCCGCCGCTTGGATCCAGACTTCAGCCCGAGGATGGACGTCACTCTTCAGCCCCCCGCTTGGGCTTGGATCAAGACATCGGAGGCTCTTCTGGACAGATCGGGAACCGGTGAGGTGAAGACAAGGTAGGGAGATCTTCAGGGGCTTAGTGTTAGGTTTATTTAAGGGGGGTTTGGGTTAGATTAGGGGTATGTGGGTGGTGGGTTGTAATGTTGGGGGGGGGTATTGTATGTGTTTTTTTTACAGGCAAAAGAGCTGAATTCTTTGGGGCATGCCCCGCAAAGGGCCCTGTTCAGGGCTGGTAAGGTAAAAGAGCTTTGAACTTTTTTAATTTAGAATAGGGTAGGGCATTTTTTATTTTGGGGGGCTTTGTTATTTTATTAGGGGGCTTAGAGTAGGTGTAATTAGTTTAAAATTGTTGTAATATTTTTCTAATGTTTGTAAATATTTTTGTATTTTTTGTAACTTAGTTCTTTTTTATTTTTCGTACTTTAGTTAGTTTATTTCATTGTATTTATTTGTAGATATTTTATTTAAATAATTTATTGATAGTGTAGTGTTAGGTTTAATTGTAGATAATTGTAGATATTGTATTTAATTAATTTATTGATAGTGTAGTGTTCGGTTTAATTGTAACTTAGGTTAGGATTTATTTTACAGGTAATTTTGTAATTATTTTAACTAGGTAACTATTAAATAGTTATTAACTATTTAATAGCTATTGTACCTGGTTAAAATAAATACAAAGTTACCTGTAAAATAAATATTAATCCTAAAATAGCTATAATATAATTATAATTTATATTGTAGCTATATTAGGATTTATTTTACAGGTAAGTATTTAGCTTTAAATAGGAATAAGTTATTTAATAAGAGTTAATTTATTTCGTTAGATAAAAATTATATTTAACTTAGGGGGTGTTAGGGTTAGGGTTAGAATTAGCTTTAGGGGTTAATAAATTTATTAGAATAGCGGTGAGCTCCAGTCGGAAGATTAGGGGTTAATACTTGAAGTTAGGTGTCGGCGATGTTAGGGAGGGCAGATTAGGGGTTAATACTATTTATCATAGGGTTATTGAGGCGGGAGTGAGGTGGATTAGGGGTTAATAACTTTATTATAATAGCGGCACGGTCCGGTTGGCAGATTAGGGGTTAATAAGTGTAGGCAGGTGGAGGCGACGTTGTGGGGGGCAGATTAGGGGTTAATTAATATAATATAGGGGTTGGCGGTGTTAGGGGCAGCAGATTAGGGGTACATAGGGATAATTTAAGTAGCGGCGGTTTACGGAGCGGCAGATTAGGGGTTAAAAAAAATATGCAGGTGTCAGCGATAGCGGGGGTGGCAGATTAGGGGTTAATAAGTGTAAGGTTAGGGGTGTTTAGACTCGGGGTACATGTTAGAGTGTTAGGTGCAGACGTAGGAAGTGTTTCCCCATAGAAAACAATGGGGCTGCGTTAGGAGCTGAACGCGGCTTTTTTGCAGGTGTTAGGTTTTTTTTCAGCCCAAATGGCCCCATTGTTTTCTATGGGGGAATCGTGCACGAGCACGTTTTTGAAGCTGGCCGCTTCCGTAAGCACTGCTGGTATCTAGAGTTGCAGTGGTGTTAAATTATGCTCTACGCTCCCTTTTTGGAGCCTAATGTACTGAAAACCCAGCCATTCTGTGAACTCTAAATACCAGCTTATTTAAAAGGTGCGTGGGAAAAAAAGCACGCGTAGCTAACTCACCCCTTTGGCCGCAGAACTCTAAATCTAGGCGCAAGGATTGGATATCGGCGTGGGAAATCCCTAAAGGATATCTTACAACTCACTGACCCAGTACATTGTTATTCCACCAGGATGTGGCTGGAAGAAGTCAAGCCAGGGTGCTTTAAGTGCAGTGGGTGTACCACCTGCAATGGATTGATTACGGGCCAGTTTTTCCATCACCCAAGGAGTAGGAAGAGATACATGCATAAATACAGAATGACATGTACTACGAGTCATGTAGTATATCTGCTACATTGTCCGTGCAGTTTTCTATGTAGGGAAGACGACGGACAACCTGCGAATACGAATGGCCAATCATAAGAGCTCAATACGGGCGGCCATCAAAAACCAAGAATCTGATCAACCAGTGGCTCGCCACTTCCTAGAGAGTGGGCATAATGTATCTGACCTCCGTTATACATTAATAGATCATGTCCCGGTCCATAGGAGAGGCGGAAACAGAGATAGGATCCTGTTTCAGAGGGAATTAAGATGGACATTTGAACTAAATACCCTCACACCAAAGGGCTTGAATGTTAAGCTGGACTGGCAATGCTTCTTTTAAATAGAAAAATTACTAAAAAATACTAAAGTGAAGCAATTAAACCTAATGATCTAGCCCTATATAATTTGCAATGCAGATCTAACAACTTTACCTATTCATTTATTTTCTCAGATTGTCAGAATTTATCTATGTGTTTAAAGTCCTTGTGATGTATTTAAAGTGATCACCTGCATGATGATGCATTACTGATAGTATATTTGTTCCTCTAAAGATGTGGCAGGGTATAAGAGACCCTAATAATAAGATTGGATTAAAATTCCATAATATGAGGATCGCTACTACCAGTAAACAAAAATTTGATAAATTGCAAGAATAGCAAGAGAAGGGATGGATAATGAAATATTGTATGATGTTTTTATATTAGGTAGATGTCTTAATATAGTCTTTTGTGTTTTTTTATATGTTTATACAGGGTCACTAGGTGAAAAATCGATCACTGTTTATAGGCTCCCTAGCTACAGGCGACGTCTGTAATGACGTAAGCACGCTAGGGTTGGCAACGGTAGGTGGTTGGCGACTTCCGGTGGTGGAACCTGAACATATAGGATGACGTAATAGGGGCGCCGGGTAAACACCGCTAGAAGCCGCATGGAAATGAGGTGAATATACAAAGCACATATTAATTGTTTGATGGAATTATTTATGCAAATGGTTATTGATTAGGGTATAAGTATTGTGATGATTTATGCACACTGTAAGTAAGTCTGAGGACGGGGGTGAAACCCCGAAACGTCACTGGATACACAGTAAAGAAAAGTTTGTGAACTTAAACGGAGAGTGCCTGCTTTATTCCGATACTATATATATATATATATATATATATATATATATATATATATATATATATATACATCTGTAGACATGTATATGTACTGTATGTCCTTAATGTTAAAGTCCTTTCCCTGTCTTTTTTTCCCTAACACCTGAGATCTCATATCTTTGAGCCCATATAAATTTTTTGTGCAATATTTTTATGAATAATTTTATTAAACAGTGTTATCATGAGTGTATTTTGTAATGTATTTTTGATGTGTTTTGTGACACTTTTTAATTTCGTCAAATAGTTAACCACAGCTCTGAGAACGCCGTAATGATTCTAGCATAAATTATGATTGCACTTGAACAATCAGGATTGTGCTCAATTTGTAATATGAGTGCAATTTAACCAGTGCATAAATGATCACGAAAAACCCGAGCGCAATCGTGCGAGCCACTTGTAATCTAGCCCAAGTGAACAATGGCGTGCTATAGTTCTTTTCCACTCTTGCGCTAACTGTGCTCAAAATAAACTTTTAACACGGGCAGGTTAGTGTGCATATTACAAGTTGAATGTAAAAAGTTAGCACGAGAGAGAAACCTGATGTGCGCTAACCTCAGGACTTTGGACATCGCAGCTGCTCTAACGTCTTCTGCCTATCGACTTCAATGAAGCATGCTTTTCAGAAAAATCATATTAGACCAACTGCACTAAACCTGTGTGTGCATTAGTTGTAGTTTTCCATTGATACCAGAGGTATAGATTGGTCTCATAGGGCAACAGTTATAGCTATATGTCCCTTTATGAGTATTATACTACTCTAATATATTTTGCACCCTCAAGTAGTCTATCATTTTCTTTTCCCTTGTAATAGGGTAGTCATTAGCGTTAAGTAATATGTGCATTTGAAATTTATGCTAAGCAAGGTATTTTTGCTATTTACGTTATACAGAATACATGTATATTCTATTACTATGTATGCATCTCTTTTAGGTGTACACATTCCTGCTGTCTGCTCTCCCACCTCACTGACATCACATCGCTACCAACGGTTGTTTACCGTTGCCATGACTTCCTCCTCACAGTCTGTTCTGTTGTCAACTGAGACGGATGACATCATCAGCACGCGCGATCAAGCATGGAGCTCCGGTAGTGAGTTAGGAAGGTCAGTGAATGGCGGGTAAGCGGTCATTAGGCCAATTATTCACTTAGATATTTCAACACCACTGGGTATATAAGGGGTGTTTGTTTGTGAGTGATTTATGTCTTTGATGGGCTCCGTTTGAGAAAGGTTTGCATTAGAACCGAAAGGTTATGGGTTAAGGCCCTTTTGTTTATCTACAGCACTTTATTGATTAAAGGCTTATTACAAAGTACCCTGAGTTGCCTGCTTTTTCTTGATACACAGCATACCCTTGGCCAGGTTTGTGGTC
This sequence comes from Bombina bombina, assembly GCF_027579735.1. Lineage (NCBI taxonomy): Eukaryota > Metazoa > Chordata > Amphibia > Anura > Bombinatoridae > Bombina > Bombina bombina. The sequence continues at coordinate 82,215,818 of NC_069500.1, read as the reverse complement.
TGGACACCTTTTATATAGATATATATATATATATATATATATATATATACAGAGAGAAGTGCACTCACAGGAATGAACAACTGGCTCAATACCATTGTTAGCCTGTTCTATGGTGATTTACCACCTGGGTGCAGCTTTTTAGCCCAGTAATCCTTTTCACAGAGAAGAACTTTCCTGTAGTATATCAGTCTGATCCCGCCTATTACGGTCAGTCCAGCGCCGCAATACCAGGCAATTCCTCTCTGAACAATGAACACAGCAACCTCAGATGATCGTTTCGGCCTTCATTGGGCCTCATCAGTGAGGTGTAGCCATATTCCTCTAAGCACACTGAGCAAGGAGTCCATGTCTGGTTGCCCACATGCTAACATTAGCACGCCACTTGTAATCTAGCCATTTTTTCTCTTGTTATCCTACTAACAAAGATAACAGAAAGAAAGCAACACACAAATTCCACCATTATCTCCTATATTACAAGTGGAGAGCATAAAGGGACAGTCAAGTCCAAAAAAAACTTTCAAATAGGGCATGTAATTTTAAACAACTTTCCAATTTACTTTTAGCACCAATTTTGCATTGTTCTCTTGGTATTCTTAGTTGAAAGCTAAACCTAGCAGGTTTATATGCTAATTTCTTAGATCTTGAAGGCAGCCTCTAATCTAAATGCATTTTGACAGTTACACATATGTATAAATATGTGTATATATACGGTATGTGTGTATACATGTGTAAATAGATGTGTATTTGTGTATATATATATATATATATATATATATATATATATATATATATATATATATATATACATAAAAACATATATACACATGTATATACATATACACACACACACACACAAAATAATATATATATATATATATATATATATATATGGATGAGAAGAGGAAAGTATATCAGCACTAATTAGATGCCCTGAGATGAATTTGATACTCAAACCCCCTATAAATATGTCATGAAATGACCACAGAAAGGATATATAACAAATATAAATAAAGTGCTTAAAAAATGAGGATAATAAATGATTTTTTTTTTTAAAAAAAGGGGTAATCACACTTAGTAAAAATTCACAATTTAAAAATTCATAGATACAAAAAAATCAAATAATATTACATTCAAATAGATGAAATAGCTCATAATTCATAAAACATAAACACACTCAATGCAAAGAAAACAATCAAATATGATACATATGAAAAGTGAAAATAAAAAATAAATATAAACAGCTGGCACTAAAACAGGTGTTAATCCGTTGGTGCCTAAATGTATTCAGAATAAAGAACGCTGTATAAAATCAAATGTCGTATGTGTTGGTAAACAGTGTGCTGCACATGAATTGCATTCAGGGTCCTGTATCCGTCAATTAGTTAATGTGCTTCAGCATTGCCTGGTATGGTAAATTCCTTCCTCTATCTCTTTCTCTCCGCGTCACAGGAGGCAGGATATAATAGAGGAGACAAGCAACACCAAGCAATAGTGTAATATTGTAGTTATAAAATAGAACATTTTATTACAATTCTATGGTAAAACCTGCTTACATTTGTCAACCCCAATTCACTATGAGGTATCAATTAAGCATTATAAATACAAATTGCACATATACACAGCAGTTCAAGTGGTTCAACAGATCCCACTGGTGATGTACATATATAATGGTGAAAAGTTCACCCACAGAACAAGCTAAAGAGGCATATTTATCAAGCTCCGTATGGAGCTGGATGCCCCTGAAGGCTGGCCGGAAACAGAAGTTATGAAGCAGCGGTCTAAAGACCGCTGATCCATAACCTGTTCACCTGCTCTGAGGTCGGCGGACAGAAATTTACAGAAATCAACCTGATTGAATACAATCGGGTTGAATGACACCCCCTGCTAGCGCCGATTGGCCGCAAAACTGCAGGGGGCAGTATTGCACCATCAGTTCACAAGAACTGCGGGTGCAATGATAAATACTGAGAGCGTATGCTGTTGGCATTTATCGATGTGCAGCGGACATGACCCGCTATATCGGATTATGTCCACTCGCACCATCATAAATGGGCCACAAAGTCTTAAAAAGTGATATTCCTAACGTGTTTCAAAGGTGTATAAACACCCATAGAAGTCTAGGGGGAGATGAGTTCTAAAGTTACTGCACCTAAATCTTTCACTCACAACTTTTTACTTTCAACTTGTAATACTCACGCTAATCCGGCCAGTCTAATACAAAATAAGCATGCCGCTTGTAATCTTGCCCTATAAAGGGTCTTACTTCTTGTGCAATCTTCCAGCCTCACTTATGGTTTGGGTGAGATGTCAGGTGGTGAGGTTTTTTTTTTTGCTTCACCTTACTTGAAAATCACCAGCCGCTACTGGGCCAGCTCCTTACCTACTGCCCTAAAGTTGTAGAAAATAAGAGGTTAACAAATATGCATTACAAATTTTCCTGAACTCACTAACTAATGTTTGACAAAATGAAACATATGATCATCTGAAACAATTTTTTTCAATATGCACTTGTCTAATAAATAAACTGTACTACTGGAAAATACATATTTCTTGTGTCTTTTGGGGTAGCCTGTGAACATGATTTGTGCACCAGCTGTATAATGAGACATGTATATTAGACATCAGTAGTGTGCCCATTAAATTGCCAGATTAATTTGCTTTCCATAATTTTATATATCATCATTTATTTGATGTGTTAAAAAAATAATTGAAATAACAGATGTAAACAACGATGCTCTAACTCTGTCTAATTGTTTTTCTTTCAGTTTACCCAAGCCCAAATGTGTCTATAAAACGATTAACTGTGAGCTGGAAATAGTCCATAGGAAAACACTTTTGAACAGATTTTCAAAGTATTTTGGTACTTTTCTGCTTCAACAAGCTTGATCTTGTGAAAAATAATTTTGGTGACTTCCACAGGGTATATCTGAACTGTTTGCACAGATGTTCTCAATGTTTAAACGTTTGTGCATTCCCAGTTCAAATACTAAAAATGTGCTATTTGTACTCTTTCATCATTCAGATGAAAGGGACAATAGGGTAATTTACTAAACCTTATGTGTATGATCCTTATATATAGATACACTACATATATATATATTTAATGGTGAAATACCAGCACTCACTATGACCTTGGTGATGTTGGGATGCTCCCAGTAATATGTAAAAAAAGATTGTCCAAAGAGAGGTCTCGCCGTGTTTTAACAAAGTGATTTAATCAGAGTTAAAGTTTTCAGCAGGGATAGGCAAGGTGTCCGTACACGGACACTGATGTCCGTGACTGGCCCTTGCAGTGTCCGCCACCCGTTTTGCGGAGGGGAGGGAGGAGTATGACAGATGAATGCTGGTCCTCACTCCTCCTTGACCCAAGTGGCGCAAGTCTTAGTAGCGGGAAAGTGAGGGAAGAAGCAAACTGCCTGCAGTCAACTAACCGTGACCCTAACTAAGTCAACTAACTAAGTCGTGACCCATCCCATCCCAATTCCTTGATCTGTGCGGCAGTGTGGTGCTGGTGTCTGTGTGTAGAAGACCGCTGCCTACTCTGACAAATCTTACGTAACCAAGTAAGTAACCAACCATGATGATCATGCAATTAACATCAAGGTGGGTGGGTTTGGTCAGGAGTTGCAGACTCTCAATATAACCAAAAAAATAAATAAAAGGTAATACCACAAGCAGTCTTTATATAAATGTTATTTTAAACTTGTTTGATTAGATGACAAATTTGTACTTGTGGAACTAGACCTGGGGCGTCCAACGTGCAGCCCATTTGACAGCAAAGTGACGCTCTCCTGACTTATAGAAACATAGAATATGTCGGCAGATAGGAACCATTCGGCCAATCTAGTCTGCCCAATCTTCTGAATACTTTCATTAGTTCCTGGCCTTATCTTATATCTAGCATAGCCTTATGCCTATCCCATGCATGTTTAAACTACTTCACTGTCTCTACCACTTCTGCTGGATGGCTATTCCCCCATGTATCCACTACCCTCTCTGTAAAGAGAGTGTTGTTTGATGTTTTTTAATTTGAAATGTTCCTTGGTGTCCTTTACTAACATCTGTACATTGGAAAATGTCCACCACAGCCTTGGTCCGTACCTATCCCTGGTTTTTGGGGTACAACCCCCGTCCTCAGACTCCTGTGTTTTTCTTCACAGGATGTTAACGCTGATTAAATCACTTTGTTAAAACACGGCAAGTGCTCTCTTTGGACAATCTTTTATATATATATATATATATATATATATATATATATATATATATATATATATACAGGGAGTGCAGAATTATTAGGCAAGTTGTATTTTTGAGGATTAATTTTATTATTGAACAACAACCATGTTCTCAATGAACCCAAAAAACTCATTAATATCAAAGCTGAATATTTTTGGAAGTAGTTTTTAGTTTGTTTTTAGTTTTAGCTATTTTAGGGGGATATCTGTGTGTGCAGGTGACTATTACTGTGCATAATTATTAGGCAACTTAAAAAAAAGAAATATATACCCATTTCAATTATTTATTTTTACCAGTGAAACCAATATAACATCTCAACATTCACAAATATACATTTCTGACATTCAAAAACAAAACAAAAACAAATCAGTGACCAATATAGCCACCTTTCTTTGCAAGGACACTCAAAAGCCTGCCATCCATGGATTCTGTCAGTGTTTTGATCTGTTCACCATCAACATTGCGTGCAGCAGCAACCACAGCCTCCCAGACACTGTTCAGAGAGGTGTACTGTTTTCCCTCCTTGTAAATCTCACATTTGATGATGGACCACAGGTTCTCAATGGGGTTCAGATCAGGTGAACAAGGAGGCCATGTCATTAGATTTTCTTCTTTTATACCCTTTCTTGCCAGCCACGCTGTGGAGTACTTGGACGCGTGTGTTGGAGCATTGTCCTGCATGAAAATTATGTTTTTCTTGAAGGATGCAGACTTCTTCCTTTACCACTGCTTGAAGAATGTGTCTTCCAGAAAATGGCAGTAGGACTGGGAGTTGAGCTTCACTCCATCCTCAACCCGAAAAGGCCCCACAAGCTCATCTTTGATGATACCAGCCCAAACCAGTATTCCACCTCCACCTTGCTGGCGTCTGAGTCAGACTGGAGCTCTCTGCCCTTTACCAATCCAGCCACGGGCCCATCCATCTGGCCCATCAAGACTCACTCTCATTTCATCAGTCCATAAAACCTTAGAAAAATCAGTCTTGAGATATTTCTTGGCCCAGGCTTGACGTTTCAGCTTGTGTGTCTTGTTCAGTGGTGGTCGTCTTTCAGCCTTTCTTACCTTGGCCATGTCTCTGAGTATTGCACACCTTGTGCTTTTGGGCACTCGAGTGATGTTGCAGCTCTGAAATATGGCCAAACTGGTGGCAAGTGGCATCTTGGCAGCTGCACGCTTGACTTTTCTCAGTTCATGGGCAGTTATTTTGCGCCTTGGTTTTTCCACACGCTTCTTGCGACCCTGTTGACTATTTTGAATGAAACGCTTGATTGTTCGATGATCACGCTTCAGAAGCTTTGCAATTTTAAGAGTGCTGCATCCTTCTGCAAGATATCTCACTATTTTTGACTTTTCTGAGCCTGTCAAGTCCTTCTTTTGACCCATTTTGCCAAAGGAAAGGAAGTTGCCTAATAATTATGCACACCTGATATAGGGTGTTGATGTCATTAGACCACACCCCTTCTCATTACAGAGATGCACATCACCTAATATGCTTAATTGGTAGTAGGCTTTCGAGCCTATACAGCTTGGAGTAAGACAACATGCATAAAGAATATGATGTGGTCAAAATACTCATTTGCCTAATAATTCTGCACTCCCTGTATATATATATAGATATTTTTTTTTTATTATTTTTTTTTTAATATTGTATTCCTGATGGTGGATGAGTGTCCCTGAATATACATAAGCCGAGCCCTTTTGGATTGGATGCTATTAGCCCAATCGTCTTTGTTCCTCCACTGTTTGTTTTGTTGGTTGTTATGGCAACTTTTGAGGCGTGATCGGATACAGCATACAGATTAGGGGTTAATAATATTTAACTAGTTTTTGCGAGGCAATGTTTATTATAGTGGCGGCGATGTCCGGAGCGGCAGATTATGGGTTCATAATGTTTGCAATGCGGGAGGGCCTCGGTTTAGGGGTTAATAGGTAGTTTATGGGTGTTAGTGCTATGATATTGCTATGCTAATAATAATGTTATGATTACGGCCTGAGGGCTGAAACATGTAAGCATCAGTGCAACGTCCTCTTTCACTCCGTGGAATGCTACATGCTTTTTAAACGTTTTGCTTGTTGCAATAATAAAGACTTTTTATTACTACACAGTGGCTCCACACCTTTGTTCCTGTGATACGTATTACATACACATGCGTTGTCATATGTACAAACATTTCATATTACACACCCACACAAACACACATATACACACCCACACATATATAAACATTGCCATTTTTTTCTTAGCATACTGTTTAACAGATTTAAGAGCTGATTTATGAGAACTAAGGTTGGACATTTAAATTAATGTTTTCCTTAATTGGGTATATCCAGCAAAAAACAAAAAGCACAAAACAGCACTATGGAACACTAGAAATCATGGTATTAAATACTTGTGTGTATTATAAGAAGAATGCATTACAACAATTATGAATACACAATCAAGTTTTTTCCCCAAAGTTGGAAACTGAACTTAAAGGGACATAAAACACTATCAGCTAGATTACGAGTTTTGCGTTATGAGTGAAAAAGCATTGTTATGCTTCATAACGCTGCTTTTTCCCTAATGCCGCTATTACAAGTCTTGTAGGTATAGGTGTACCGCACACCTTTTTGGCCATCACGCAACGTCAGTACCACACTTTTAAAGAAGTCCTTTTTCAATGGGACTTCCATAGCGCCGGTATTATGAGTTTGCTTGGGAGGCCAAAAAGTGAGCGGTACAACCTATAACCGGCAAGATCTGTACCGCCATCTAAACTCAGTAGTTATCAGTTTTACGTTACAAAGCTGTAGCATAAAACTCATAACTAAAGTGTTAAAAAGTACACTAAAACCCATAAACTACCTATTAACCCCTAAACCGAGCCCCTCCCACATCGCAAATACTAAAATGTATTAACCCCTCTTCCGCCGCTCACCGACATTGTCTCCACTATAATTAACCTATTTACCCCTAAACCACCGCCCTCCCACATCGCAAACACTACTTAAATATTATTAACCCCTAATCTGCCCACACCGCCGCTATAATAAACCTATTGACCACTAAACCGCAAGCCCCCCAGAAGGAAATATACTAAATTAAACTATTAACCCCATAACCTCTCGCCTCCCACATCAATACATAAATATATTAACCCCTAAGCCTAACCCTAACTCTAACGTAACCCTAAGCATAAGTCTAACCCTAACCCTAACACCCCCTAAACCTACGATTATAATCAAATCAAAAACATTAAATTAATCAAATACAATTATCTAAATTACAAAAAATAAATAAACACTAAATTACAAAAAATAAAAAACCACATTATCAAAAATAAAAACGAATTACTCCTAATCTAATAGCCCTATCAAAATAATAAAGCCCACCAAAATAAAAATAAAAACCCTAGCCTACACTAATCTGCCAATGGCCCTTAAAAGGGCCTTTTGTAGGGCATTGCCCCAAAGAAATCAGCTCTTTTACCTGTAAAAAAAATATAAACACCCCCCTAACAGCAAAACCCACCCCCCAACCAACCAACCCCCGTCAAATAAAAACCTATCTAAATAAACCTAAGCTAACTATTGCCCTGAAAAGGGCATTTGGATGGGCATTGCCCTTAAAAGGGCCTTTAGCTCTTTTATGGTGCCCAAACCCTAATCTAAAAATAAAACCCACCCAATAAACCCTTAAAAAAACCTAACACTAACCCATTGGCAGTTTAGTGTAGGCTAGGGTTTTTTTATTTTGGGGGGGCTTTTTTATTTTGATAGGACTATTAGTTTAGGAGAATTTTTTTTTATTTTTGATAGTGTTTTCTTATTATTTGTAATTTAGATAATTGTATTTGATTTATTTAACTTCTTTGATTTGATTGTAATGGTAGGTTTTAGTGTAAGGCATGTTAGGTTTTAGTTTACAAGTAACTTTTTATTTATTTTAGCTAGGTAGTTATGAAATAGTTAATAACTATTTACTAACTAGTCTACCTAGTTAAAATAAATACAAACTTACCTGTGAAATAAAAATAAAACCTAAGCTAGCTACAATATAACTATTAGTCATTTTGTAGCTAGCTTAGGTTTTATTTTACAGGTAAGGTTGTATTTAGTTTTATATAGGAATTATTTAGTTAATAATTGTAAGGTTTATTTTGCTTTATTTAAATTATATTTAATTTAGGGGGTGTTAGGGTTAGGGTTAGACTTATGCTTAGGGTTACGCTAGGGTTAGGTTTAGGGGTTAATATATTTATGTAGTGTTACTGATGTTGGAGGCCAGAGGATTAAGGGTTAATAACTTTAGTATAGTGGCGGCGACATTGGGGGCGGCAGATTATGGGTTAATAACTGTAATGTAGGTGGCAGAGATGTTAAGGGCGGCAGATTAGGGGTGTTTAGACTCGGGGTTTATGTTAGGATGTTAGGTTTAAACATAACTTTTTCTTTCCCCATAGACATCAATGGGGCTGCGTTACGGAGCTTTGTTTCCGTGATCACAGGTGTTAGGCTTCTTTTTTGCCAGCTCTCCCCATTGATGTCTATGGGGAAATCGTGCACGAGCACGTCAAAGTAGCACTTGTATTTCGGTGTGGTATGGAGCTCAACGCCACCATATTGCCCGCACAAGCCTATTGCCCGCCGGTATTTGGAGTCAGTCAGGAAAGGGTCTAACGCTCACTTTTCAGACGCGACTTTTCCATACCGCAGATCCCCTTACGTCAATTGCGTATCCTATCTTTTCAATGGGATCTTTCTAACTCCGGTATTTAGAGTCGTGTCTGAAGTGAGCATTAGAAATCTAACGACAAAACTCCAGCCGCAGAAAAAAGTCAGTAGTTAAGAGCTTTCTGGGCTAACGCCGGTTTATAAAGCTCTTAACTACTGTGCTCTAAAGTACACTAACACCCATAAACTACCTATGTACCCCTAAACCGAGGTCCCCCCACATCGCCGCCACTCGATTACATTTTTTTAACCCCTAATCTGCCGACCGCCACCTACGTTATACTTATGTACCCCTAATCTGCTGCCCCTAACACCGCCGATCCCTATATTATATTTATTAACCTCTAACCTGCCCCCCACAACGTCGCCCCCAGCTACCTACAATAATTAACCCCTAATCTGCCGACCGCAAAGCGCTGCTACTTACGTTACCCTTATGTACCCCTAATCTGCTGCCCCTAACACCGCCGACCCCTATATTATATTTATTAACCCCTAATCTGCCCCCCTCAACGTCGCCTCCACCTGCCTACACTTATTAACCCCTAATCTGCCGAGCGGACCGCACCGCTACTATAATAAAGTTATTAACCCCTAATCCGCCTCACTCCCGCCTCAATAACCCTATAATAAATAGTATTAACCCCTAATCTGCCCTCCCTAACATCGCCGACACCTAACTTCAATTATTAACCCCTAATCTGCCGACAGAATCTCGCCGCTACTGTAATAAATGGATTAACCCCTAAAGCTCAGTCTAACCCTAACCCTAACACCCCCCTAAATTAAATATAATATAAATCTAACAAAATAAATTAACTCTTATTAAATAAATTATTCCTATTTAAAGCTAAATACTTACCTGTAAAATAAACCCTAATCAGCCAATCAGAATCAAGTTCAATCCGATTGGCTGATTCAATCAGCCAATCAGATTGAGCTCGCATTCTATTGGCTGTTCCATCGGATGATGGATGTCTAGCCCCCGCTTGGGCTTGGATGAAGATTAGGGGTACATAGGGATAATGTAAGTAGCGGCGGTTTACGGAGCGGCAGATTAGGGGTTAATAATAATATGCAGGGGTCAGCGATAGCGGAGGCGACAGAATAGGGGTTAATAAGTGTAAGGTTAGGGGTGTTTAGACTCGGGGTACATGTTAGAGTGTTAGGTGCAGACGTAGGAAGTGTTTCCCCATAGGAAACAATGGGGCTGCGTTAGGAGCTGAACGCTGCTTTTTTGCAGGTGTTTTTTTTTTCAGCTCAAACAGCCCCATTGTTTTCTATGGGGGAATCGTGCACGAGCACATTTTTTAAGCTGGCCGCGTCCGTAAGCAACTCTGGTATCGAGAGTTGCAGTGGCGTTAAATATGCCTGTACGCTGCCTTTTTGGAGCCTAACGCAGCCTTTCTGTGAACTCTCAATACCAGAGCTATTTAAAAGGTACGGCCAGAAAAAAGCCAGCGTTAGCTACGCGGGTCGTTACCGACAAAACTCTAAATCTAGCCGTTATTTTTTAAATATACGATCATCATTTTATATTACCATTTCAAAGTGTTTAATGTCCCTTTAAGAAAATATCTTAAACACACAAAAGTGTTAAAATTAATCTAAGTTACATATTTGTCTAACAATTAAGCTGCAGCTCACTACACCAAGATTACAAGTTTTGCAGTATGGTGCGGTGCGGCTATACCGCTGAAAAATTGGCCATTGCGGCAGGAATGGCAGGTCTCCCATATTACAAGTCGCGGTGGTATAGCTCTATCGCAAGCATTTTAGCATGTAACACAACGATCTATTCCGCCCTCAAAAAATTACGTTTTAATGCAGGATTTCCATACCGCTGTATTACAGGTTGTGCGGTCCGGCTAAAATGCTTGCTTTATAGCCTATACCGCCGTGATCCATACCGCTATCAGAAACCAGTTGTTATGGATTTTGCGAAACAAAAATGTTTCACAAAACTCATAACTAAAATGTTACAAAGTACACTAACACCCATAAACTACCTATTAACCTCTAAACCGCCACCCTCCCACGTCGCAAATACTATATAAAAAGTATTAACCCCTTATCCACCACCCTCCACATCGCTACTACTATAATAAACCTATTCCGCTCTTTTGTGCCCAAAGCCCTAATCTAAAAAAAAAACACCCAAAAAAAACTAAAAAAAAAATAACACTAACCCCAGGAAATCTACTCACAGTTCCTGAAGTCCGGACATCCATCCTCATCCAGGCAATGACATCTTCTATCTTATCTTCACCCCGGTTGTGCAGAGCTGTGGAGGCATGGAGCATTGTCGCTGGCGGCGCGGACATCCAGCTTGGAGGATCCTCTTCATACGATCACCACCGTACACTGAAGCTTGAATGCAAGATACCCGTTTAAAAATGGGGTACCTTGCATTCCTATTGGCTGACATTTTCAAATCAGCCAATAGGATGAGAGTTACTGAAATCCTATTAGCTGATTTGAACAGTCAATAGGATTTCAGTAGCTCTCATCCTATTAGCTGATTTGAAAATGTCAGTCAATAGGAATAGAAGGTACCCCATTAAAGCTTCAGTGTACGGCGGTGATGATGATCCACAGCTCCACGCCACCGGGATGAAGATAGAAGATGCCCCTGTGATGGATGAAGATGTCCCCACCTGGATGAAGACTTCTCGACACCTGGATGAAGATGGATGTCCGGACTTCAGGAACTGTGAGTAGATTTCCTGGGGTTAGTGTTTTTGTGTTTTTTTTTGGGTGGGTTTTTTTTTTTAGATTAGGGCTTTGGGCACAAAAGAGCTGAATGCCCATACAAATGCCCCTTTAGGGGCAATGGGTAGCTTAGGTTTTTTTTAGACTTAGGTTTTTTATTTTGGAGGGTTGGTTGGGTGGGGGGATTTTACTTTTAGGGTGGACTTTGTAATTTTTTAAGGTAAAAGAGCTTATTCCTTCAGGGCAATGCCGTACAAAAAGGACTATTAAAGGGCTATTGGTAGACTATTATTAGGTTAAGGGGTGTTTTTATTTTGGGGGGGCTTTTTTGTTTTTATAGGGGTATTAGATTAGGTTTAATTGTTATTATTTTGGATAATTTCATTTATTGATTTTTCTATTCTTAGAGTTTTTTATTTTTGATAATTTTAGAGTTTTTATTTTTTTGTAATGTAATTTTTTTTCGTAATGTTAGGATTTTTTAAATTTGTAATTTTTTTTGTTAAATGTATTGTTTTAAAATAGTAATTTTAGGTTACTTTATAGTTTAAACTTATTTTTTTTTATTTCACAGGTAAGTTTTTATTTATTTAAAGATAGTTATATTATAAATTTAATTTAAAATTAGGGGGGTGTTAGGTTTAGGGGTTAATAATTTAATTTAGTGTGTTGCGATGTGGAAGGCCGGCGGCTTAGGGGTTAATAGGTTTATTTTATTAGTAGCGATGTGGGGGCCCTGGCGGTTTAGGAGTTAATAGGTTTATTTAGTGCCGATGATGTTGGGGGCAGCGGATTAGGGGTTAATCATTTTATTTAGTGTCGGCGATGTTGGGGAGCGGCGGATTAGGGGTTTATGTTAGGATGTTTTAACATAACTTTCTTTTCCTCATAGACATCAATGGGGTTGCATTACGGCGATCACAATTCCACCATTTCTGACACTTTCTCCCCATTGATGTCTATGGGGGAAATCGTGCACAAGCACATAAAGTCAGGCCTTGGATTTTGTGCGGTATGGAACTTATCGCACCATACGGCCAACAAGAGAAGGTTTTTCAATAACTTGTAGCGCTATGGAAAGTGTGATAATGCTATTTTTTTGCGTTATTTACCCACCCGGTATAGAGCAAAACTTGTAATCTTGGTGTAAGTTATTTTCAGCTCCGATATTTCCTCTCTTATACACAAAAAGCAGTACTCTACTGATCAAAGCTGGGGTGATTTGTTCAGAAAGACATGCTAAGCCCTTACCATAAAGAGAATATGAGAGGCAGTAGGAAGAAGCCAGAATGCAACTCTAGAAAAACGGAGCTAATAAAGAGACGGAGAGCAATCTGTTCCTGCTCACTAATAATCTAACTGTTCTCCACACCCTGTTCTTACCTCTACTTCTCACTGTTTTGCTCAGCACACAGAGCAGCCATGCTTTGCGCGCGCTCTTCTCCTCCAAGTGCTTCCTCAGAGGAGGAGGGGCGGGTTTACTCTATGATCCACCACAGGCGTGTGCTGAAATGTGCAAACATGTGTAAACAGCCAGAATTAAACTGCAAGTAAACAAGTGTCTTCTGTTTAAAGTTAAACAGTACTGACCAGCAGGGGCGGAATGAGACCAACCAGGGCCCCCAGACAAAAGTGTGGCAGGGCCCCCCACCCCCTTTTTGCTCCACCTACCTACCTCCTCTGCTCCTCCTCCACCCTATTGCCCCTCCAACTGCTTGTGCTCCTCCCACCTCATATGCCCCTCCCCCGTCATGTTTTTAATTGCTATATAAAGAGAGACAATTTAGTTTCCTTAAATATTTTAGTAAGATAGAACAAAATATAAATCAAAAAGTGCTGCAACAAGTACCCTTAACACTGAGCAAGTTGCATAAGGACTGAATAGCCTACTCCGGGATACCAGTAAAATAACACACACTTACTTCAAACTTTATTACCCGCCCCCATTAATTCCTGAAATAATGGACACAACAACAGAGCTGGGAGACCACAGGTTGCATTTATTTAAATCACTAGTGTGCATGGTCACTTTAGTAGGTTACTCAGTAACCAACAGCATATGCAAATATGCCTGGCGTGCATGAGTCCCTAACAATAACTCCTACATTGGGAGGTAGATGCCCAAATTCATTTTGGGATATGACGGAGTCCCACGGATGACTCCGCCCCATCAGATGTTAGTTAAGGGGGTTAGGATTATTTTCTGGCCTGCCTATATGCAAGGAGAAGGCCCCCTAGGCTCAGACCTAGTGACGTCGCCTTTCCTCCAGCCTGACCAATCACTCCACACCAAGGCTTCAAAATTTGTCCGCTACCTCTCACCACCATATCAACAAGAGACTCTTGCCGCCACCTCTCACGCAACTTAAAGTTGGGTGGCTAACGTCTCTCTCAAATTACCCAGAAATAGGTCTAAACCCACCTCGAATAAATGCACACCATCGGGGCAGTACAAAATCTTCTGGTTGGCTGACAAATTAGGATGCTGGATCACAAACCCCTGTGACCCGCAGACAGTCTTCCCCACCTCTCTACTGACTTTCTTCCTGATCCTATACCCAGCGCCCGCCGAACCTAAGTGCCTGCAATGCAGTCTGCTCACCATATTGGACCATCCCACACGAACCCCCAGGCACCACATTCGCAGCCATGCTATGTCTGCTTGAATGATCCTGATGAGATCCAAAACTGGGGTCTCACCAAGATGTCATACCCTAACTTGGACAGCACTCGGACTGGACAGGCTACACCACTGCCTTTCCCAGCCAAAGTCACCCAAGTGCCCTTACCCTCCTGGTCCATTTTAGACCAGGGAATAAAAGGTAGAACTGCCGACTCATACACTCTATCGTGCTGAAGCAGAACACCTCTCCATGACACCTTAGCTGCTGGCACTACCAGTTTGCTCACGTGCAACGCACCTGCAAACGTCAGAACAAAAGCTGCCCGGAATAATGAGCACTCATTCGAGGATAAACAAAAGTAAAACCTGCTCCAGCTGCTCGCTCGTTATCAGCTCCCTGACATCGGGCACCTTGATCTCCGTGCACCCCCAACCCCTCGCTATTTGCTTTACTAAGAATGACCCTGCCGGGTCGGAGGCAGCTACTGGCTTATAAAAATATGAAAGGGCCGCCAATCATGCCTGCACGGCCCCTTTGTGCATTCCCTGCACCATAAGCACGGACAACCATTCCAGTAACATTACCTGAGAGCCATCCCTCACAGAAACCTGGCGATTCCCGCAGAAGTCCTCCCATGCTCTCCAATAGGACACATAGGATGCCTACGTCACCAGAGCTAAGGCCGAGCCCACTAACGACAGAATGGCTCCCCCATTTCCGCCAGCTGCCAGAGAAAATGAGGACAGGTCAGTCGTACTGCAGCAGCATCTGGAACTAACTTCATAAACTGATCCCATTTGAAAAACGACAAGGCATCAGCTACTACATTGTCCACCCCCGGCACGTGACGTACCGAGAAATGAATATTGCAGCAGAGGCACTGCAACACCAGGAAACGCAGATACCGCACCGCTACAGGAGAAGCCACCGACAAGTTGTTGACAGCATGCACCACGTTGAGGTTATCAGACCAAAATGTGACCCTATTCTTTAACAGGTCAGCCCAGAGCTCTGCTGCCACTAAAATGGGGAATAGCTTGAGCAAAGTCAAGTTTCTAGTGAGCCCCTGCTCTCGCCACTAACTCGGCCATGGCCCTACGCACCACTCGCCACATTCTTAATATGAGATACCTTGAATATATGTTTTTGTGTATATACTTAAAGGGACACTGTACCCAAATTTTTTCTTTTGTAATTCAGAAAGAGCATGCCATTTTAAGCAACTTCCTAATTTACACCTATTATCAATTTTTCTTCGTTCTCTTGCTATCATTATTTGAAAAAGAAGGCATCTAAGCTTTTTTTTTGGTTTTAGTACTCTGGACAGCACTTTTTTATTGGTGGATGAATTTATCCACCAATCAGCAAGGACAACCCAGGTTGTTCACCAAAAATGGGCCGGCATCTAAACTTACATTCTTGCATTTCAAATAAAGTTACCAAGAGAATGAAGAAAATTTGATAATAGGAGTAAATTAGAAAGTTGCTTAAAATTTCATGCTCAATCTGAATCACAAAAGAAAAATTTTGGGTACAGTGTCCCTTTAACCATATATATTTAGGGTAAATCACTTAAAATAATCTTTTTTCTTTCATTTCTCTTTGTGTAAACTTAAACATATATTAAAACAGTCACCCCTAGCTCTGTTTCTTACATAAATATTTTGTGCATTAAACACATCTGTTCATTTTTTAGCACAACTATCTATTCATCTATATTAATTTCCTTACTCACATATGTTTTGTATATTTTATGCATCTGTGGGTATAGGTGTGTGTATATATGTTTATATTAATAGCACATTTACTTATATATTTCTTACACATTATTTCACGACACTTAAGTACACAGGTTTATTTCATAGTGAGTTTATTTATCAGTAGAAGCTGCTTTTCACCTATGTTTGATTATCATCTATATCTTCTAAATAAATAGCGAGAATTAGTTCATATTGGTTGTATTCATATGTATTTTATAAACCATATTGTATCAGAGTTTTATATTAATAATTCTTCCTTATAAGGAACTACATTAATTAACCATGGTGTTGCTTTGTATCATTCCTAAATTTCAATATTGTGTGGTTCTTTGTTATTTATTTTGATTGGCTACTATGGCTGTCACTCAAAGCTGTATCAAAGATGTGTTGATAATTATTCTGAAAAGGACTAATAAGATTTCCTTTTAGGCTATTTAAATGCTAGTCTCACCCTCAGTGAACATCTTGATAAAGGCCACCTGGGCCGAAACTGGTAGAGAGTTTACTGTTACTTTGACATTTGTTTGGAACTTTTAAATCACACTGCATTTAGGAGTCCTCTGTACAAATCACTTTTAACTTAGTGATTGGCAGGATCTTGCAGTTTACTTAAACTTAGAACCGACACTGGCCTCTAGTTATCAAGCCGTCAACCTCAAATACGCTGGAATTCCGCAGCTGATTTGCCTAAGTTATCAAGCCCTTTACACCCGCAAAAGTAGAATTTTGTGACGTAAGCTTCGATCCGCCGGACTCAGTCCGACACAGATCGATTCTTACGTCACTACAGATGTTCCTCACACAAGTTCGGCACAATCTGACTACTTTTGCTAGTTATCAAAAAACTAGCAGGTACGCTCGGTACTTTTCCAGCCCAGCGGAACTGGTTTTCATAGGAATCAATGGGAGTCTGACCATAGCGAAAGCTCATGTTCGCTGCTGCCCGACATCCCATTGATTCCTATGGGAGCTGTCTACACCTAACACCCTAACATGTACCCCGAGTCTAAACACCCCTAATCTGTCCCCCCCTACACTGCCGCAACTAAATAAAGTTATTACCCCCTAAACCGCCGCTCCCGGAGCCCAACGCAAGCTACATTATACATATTAACCCCTAATCTGTCCTCCCCTACACCGCCACAACTAAATAAAGTTATTACCCCTAAACCGCCGCAACTATAATAAATGTATTAACCCCTAAACCGCCGCTCCCGGATACCGCCGCCACCTATATTAAACTTATTAACCCCTAATCTGCCCCTCCTACACCGTCGCCACCTATAATACATTTATTAACCCCTATCCTGCACCCCCTACACCGCTGCAACTATAATAAAATTATTAACCCCTAAACCTAAGTCTAACCCTAACCCTAACACCCCCCTAACTGAAATATTAATTAAATACATCTAAATAAATTAAACTCTTATTAAATTAATTATTCCTATTTAAAACTAAATACTTACCTTTAATATAAACCCTAATATAGCTACAATATAAATAATAATTTTATTGTAGCTATCTAAGGATTTATTTTTATTTTACAGGCAAATTTCAATTTATTTTAACTAGGTACAATAGCTGTTAAATAGTTATTTACTATTTAATAGCTACCTAGTTAAAATAAAGAGAAATTTACCTGTAAAATAAAAACTAACCTAAGTTACAATTACACCTAACACTACACTATACTTAAATAAGTTATTCCTATTTAAAACTAAATATTTACCTGTAAAATAAACCTAAGATAGCTACAATGTAATTAATAATTACATTGTAGCTATTTTAGGATTTATATTTATTTTACAGGTAACTTTGTATTTATTTTAGCTAGTTAGAATAGTTATTAAATAGTTATTAACTATTTCATAACTACCTAGCTAAAAGAAATACAAAATTACAAAATTACCTGTAAAATAAATCCTAACCTAAGTTACAATTAAACCTAACACTACACTATCATTAAATTAATTAAATAAATTACCTACAGATAACTACAATTAAATACAATTTAATAAACTAACTAAAGTACAAAAAATAAAAAAGCTATGTAATAAGTTACAAACATTTCAAAAATATTACAACAATTTTAAGCTACTTACACCTAATCTAAGCCTCCTAATAAAACAACAAAGCCCCCCAAAATAAAAAAAATGCCCTACCCTATTCTAAGTTAGCAGCTCAATTACCTTACAAGCCCTTAAAAGGGCCTTTTGCGGGGCATGCCCCAAAGAAAACAGCTCTTTTGCCTGTAAAATAAAAATACAACCCCCCCCCAACATTAAAACCCACCACCCACATACCCCTAACCCAAACTCCCCTTAAATAAACCTAAGACTACCCCCCTGAAGATCATCCTACCTTTAGCCGTCTTCAGCCAGCCGACCACCGATGGAACCGAAGAGGAGATCCAGAGCGGCAGAAGTCATCATCCAAGGGGTGCTGAAGAAGTCTTCCATCCGATTGAAGTCATTATCCAGGCGGCGTCTTCAATCTTCATCCTTCCGGAGCGGAGCCATCTTCACACGAGCCTACGCGGAGCCATCTTCTTCCACCGACGACTGAACGACGAATGACGGTTCCTTTAAGTGACGTCATCCAAGATGGCGTCCCTTGAATTCCGATTGGCTGATAGGATTCTATCCTATTAAGGTAGGAAAAATCTGATTGGCTGATCCAATCAGCCAATCAGATTGAGCTTGCATTCTATTGGCTGATCGGGACAGCCAATAGAATGCGAGCTCAATCTGATTGGCTGTTTGGATCAGTCAATCGGATTGAACTTCAATCTGATTGGCTGATTGGATCAGCCAATCAGATTTTTCCTACCTTAATTCCGATTGGCTGATAGAATCCTATCAGCCAATCGGAATTCGAGGGACGCCATCTTGGATGACGTCACTTAAAGGAACCGTCATTCGTCGTTCAGTAGTCGGTGGAAGAAGATGGCTCCGCGTAGGCTCGTCTGAAGATGGCTCCGCTCCGGATGGATGAAGATTGAAGACGCTGCCTGGATGATGACTTCAATCGGATGGAAGACTTCTTCAGCGCCTCCTGGATGATGACTTCAATCGGATGGAAGACTTCTTCAGCGCCGCCTGGATGATGACTTCAATCGGATGGAAGACTTCTTTAGCGCCCCTTGGATGATGACTTCTGCCGCCCCTTGGATGATGACTCTTCAGTTCCATCGGTGGTCGGCTGGCTGAAGACGGCTAAAGGTAAGATGATCTTCAGGGGGGAAGTGTTAGGTTTATTTAAGGGGGGGTTTGGGTTAGAGTAGGGGTATGTGGGTGGTGGGTTTTAATGTTGGGGGGGTGTATTTTTATTTTACAGGCAAAAGAGCTGTTTTCTTTGGGGCATGCCCCGCAAAAGGCCCTTTTAAGGGCTGGTAAGGTATTAGAGCTGGTAACTTTTTAATGTAGAATAGGGTAGGGCATTTTTACTTTAGTATAGTGGCAGCGACGACGTTGGGGGCGGCAAATTAGTGGCAGATTAGGGGTTAATACGTTTAATATAGGCGGCAGCCGTGGTCCGGGAGCGGCGGTTTAGGGGTTAAACAATTTATTTAGTTGCGGCGGGGTCCAGAATCGGCAGCATAAGGGTTAATAAATTTATTATAGGTGGCGGCGGTATAGGGGGGGCAGGATAGGGGTTACTAGGTATAATGTAGGTAGTGGTGGGCTCTGGGAGCGGCGGTTTAGGGGTTAATACATTTATTATAGTTGCGGCGGTGTCCGGGAGTGGCGGTTTAGGGGTTACTAACTTTATTTAGTTGCGGGGGGCTCCAGGGGCGCTGGTATAGGGGGTAGAACAGTGTAGTTAGTGTGGGTGCTTAGTGACAGCTTGTCAATAAAGCTGTCAAAAAGCCGAAGAGCAGCAAGATCGGATGAGTGATAACTATCACAGTCCGCTGCTCACAGCCCCGTACTTGGTGCGCGGCTTTTGACAGATTTATTGATAACTTTGGCGAGATTTTTCAGGTCCGCGGCGGCGATGGTAGGCGAGCTTAGGTGGGCGTATTGGGCCGGCGAAGGCAGGTAAAGTAGACACGTTGATAACTAGAGGCCACTGTCTGTCAGGAAATCCATTGTTTTACGCAGACGTCTGTAAGAAGTCACTACAGCCTCTGCATTGCTTCATCACCTGTGGGAAACTATCAACCAAACGCTGTCTTTCTGGAATATCAAAACACACACAGACACTGTCTGTTGGAATTGCAGCACTCAATTACAGACACTGTCTTTCGAAGCTATTGCTTATAGTAACCCACCAATCCCAAGATTTGGATTGTGAGCTGACTCAGCTGTCACTCTTTCCTCCTATGACACACTCTGGAGTGAATTACATGATCTACGTTCTTCACCTAACTTGCAAAATCATCAAAAGCAACATTGTTTAACCTTGTTCTTTCATTAGCGATTGTTGAAAGATATAACTGTTCATCCTAACCTGCAAAATCATCCAAATCAACACTTTTTTTATCCTTGTTCTTTCATTAGTGGTTGTTGAAAGATATAACTGCTCATCCTAACCTGCAAAATCATCAAAATCAACACTTTTTAGCCTATTTCTTCAAGAAATGCACTTCTAATTTTATAGATTTTTTAGATATTGTTGTTATTTTGTTTGCATATATTGTTCTTAAAATATTGTTCTTGACATATTGCATCTCACTCAATGCCATTTTAGTTGTTAGCTAATGCCTTGCAAGGTTTAGTTTTTTTAATGTTTATATGAATTTACTCACCTGCATATTAAAGTGTTTACATTTTTAAACAGAGCTTTAGGTCTCTTTTAGTCCTTTATATAGTATAACAGTTATCATAAATTATTACATTTTATACTATCTCATTTAGTGATCACCTTATATATTAGGTATCAAATTTTTTATATACATTATCACATTTTTTTTTTCTCAATTTGCTATTAATTTAGCGCTCACCTTATTGTCTGTTTTATTATTATTTACATCTTGAGGAAGGTTGTAATTTTTAGGTGTAGTTTATATTGAGTCTAAGAAGTGTTTCCTTCATATTGTTATTTTCCAAATGCTCACTTTCTGCCTAGGCCACAGCCGCACCCCATTGAAATCCATCAGGAACCTATCCCAGACCTGCAAATCCTCAATAATATCCCTGGAAACCCGTACTCTGCCCGCCCTAGCTGGTCCCAAACAACCCTCCATCCGCCTGTTGAATACCCTGCCCATAGGTATAACCCTGCAGGCAAAATTCAACATTCCAAGAAATGATTGCAGCTCTTTCTTCTGCAACCATTCTCCTGCAGCAGCCACCCGAACCACTTCCTGGAGTTTATGGACCTTTTTACTCGGCAGGCGGCACAACTCAGCCTCCGTGACAATTTTTATCCAGAGGTACGTCAGAAGCGTGCGTGCAAGGCCCCTGCATCTTCTCCTCAGCTAGCGGCACCCCGAATTTAGCCATCATAAAACGCATGCTTCCCATTAGCTTGTCACAATTTCCTGATCCTGGTGTGCCCACCAAGAGGAAATCATACAGATAATGTGCCACTGTGTGATCCTACGCTACCGAAACCACCTCCCAGTGCAAAAATTAGCTGAACATCTCAAATAATAATACTAAAAATAAAAAAATAAGCACCTATCTACATAATACCCCCCCTGCAATTCTCACCCCATTAACCTAAAGGAAGCTGGATGCTATGGCAACCACCAAAAAGCTGACCGTCAGTGCCTGGTCAAAGGACTGGTAATGCACTGGTAAGGCCAACTCGGGGTCAACGGCATCATTGACTGATGTGCCTACTGGATAGGACAGGTGCTGAATCAAGCAAAACTTCCCCGGCTCTTTCTTGGGTACTACCGCCAGCGGGGACACCACCAAATCTGATATCGGCAACTCCGCAAAGGGGCCTAACATTCTCCCTAGCCGCACCTCCTTCATCAACTTTTCCTGCACCAGCTCAGGAAACTGCTTCACTGATTTCAAATTGCGGTGAGTCGCCGACCCCCTCATGTAACACGTGATGGGAATCTGGAAACCCTCCCACAACCCTGCCAGCAGCACGCTTGCTGCCTTGCAATCCGGGTACATGTGTAGCCAAAGTTCAAGGACATCCAACAACGTATTCAATGTATTCAACAACATTTGCAGCCACTGCAGCAGAGCTGATGGAATGACCTGCTGCCCCCCTGCTTGCACAGGGTGCCCCCAAGCTGCCTCATTCATGCCCCCAGCAGACCCTGCCACCACAGAGCTATGCCCACCATGCATCCGCATCCCTGCAGGCCAAGCAACCGACATGCTGCCCCTAGACCATTCACTAGCCATACTGCCACCTTGCGCCTGCTGCCCCTGCTGATGCGTCACATTGCCATATCTACCGCCCACTACCGGAACAGACCCAGAGCCACTACCACTTCCAGCACCACCCACAGGGCAGGCCCTCAAACCCGGTACTCCCGACTCACCAGCCCGGGCACCGTTCGAGGACCCACTCCTGCGAGCTCCATTCCTGCGCCACCTGTGCTGACACTAGCTTGTTTAGCAGCATGAACATTCTATGCTTATCCTTGCCCTCTAGCTCCAAAAACTGGTCACTATCTGATCCTGACTTCCTGAGTCTGACGATGGGTCTGAACCCCCACCCCCCAGTGTAAGTGTGGGTGACTCACTGATTCCCGAAGTCCCAGCTGCTCCGCCTGATGGGGCTGATCCCATGGGTGATGTAGAGGGTACTACCTCAGACAACCCCGCTACCTCTTTGGTCGCCTGGCTCAGCGAAAGGGACATGGACATCCTAGAATCCTCCACATGACCATCTGTTGCTACTTGAGTCTGTGAAACAACGGAAACGTCAGGAGTACCAGGGTCTCTGAGAGCTGCCCCACTGGCACTCACACACCCAGCAACATGCACACCCCCAGCTGATGCCAGCTGCCCCCCTAATGTATTCCATTTATTCAACAACTGTTGCAGCCACTGCAGCAGAGCTGATGGAATGACCTGCTGCCCCCCTGCTTGCACAGGGTGCCCCCAAGCTGCCTCATTCATGCCCCCAGCAGACCCTGCCACCACAGAGCTATGCCCACCATGCATCCAGATCCCTGCAGGCCAAGCAACCGCCATGCTGCCCCTAGACCCTTCACCAGCCATACTGCCACCTTGCACCTGCTGCCCCTGCTGCTGCGCCACATTGCCACATCTACCGGAACAGACCCATAGACTGACTTCTGACTGACCTCTGTCTGTTGGCTCTCACAACCGGGTTAGCTCACCCACAGAATTTGCAAATGTGGCGAAAGGAGCACCCTGTGCCCCTATCGCACTGCTGGTCCTGGAACTTCCAGCACTCATGGCCCCGGTGTCTAACCCTAGAAAAGGACTTCTGTGCACCCGTAGGAGATCCAGGTGTTAAAAGCGATCGCTCTGCCCACAATCTGGCCCACAGGTGCATGTCGATCGTGCCAAAGTTCAGAAGAGGTTTCCCTACCATCCTCCTTCGGTACTCGACGTCATAATCGCGCCACGCCCCTTCCTTGTACCTCTGACAGTTCCAGTCAATAGTATCCATATACTTAATGACTGCCTGAATCTGATCAGGGTTTTTCTCCAAATATCAAGCGCCCAGGACCCTGAAACTGCAGTGCCATTCCAGGTATGTGTCCGGGAGCTTAAATTTCTTTGGACCAGCCCCATGCTTAATCCTCTCTTTTTGTCTCTGTGCCTCAACAGACAGTTCAAATATGTTCACGTATTTTCCTGCCTGTATCCTTTGCACAATTTTCATCTTCAAGTGCCCGTAGAGGCAGTGCACCTGGCACAGGGAAGTATCCCCAAACAGCGCCGCCTTGCGCCCTACACTCACCTGACTGGGTCCTGCCTGCACCGCTACAGCACTAGGAGGATATGTCTGCCTGGCCACCCCTGTCTGCCCTAACACCTCCGCCCCCTGTCCTGAAACTAGCTTGTTTAGCAGCGTGAACATTCTACGTATATCCTTGCCCTCAAGCTCCAAAGACTGGTCACTCTCTGATCCTGAGTCTGACAATGAGTCTGAACCCCCACCCACCAGTGTAAGTGTGGGTGACTCACCGATTCCAGAAGTCTCAGCTTCTCCGCCTGATGAGGCTAATCCCATGGTTGATGTAGAGGGTACTACCTCAGACATCCCCGCTACCTCTTTGGTCTCCTGGCTCAGTGAAAGGGACATGGCCATCCTAGAATCCTCCACATGACCATCTGTTGCCACTTGAGCCTGCAAAACAATGGAAACTTCGGGAGTACCAGGGTCTCTGAGCACTGCTCCACTGTCACTCACACACCCAGAAACATGCATACCCTCAGCTGATGCCAGCTGCCCCCTTAATGTATTCCATGTATTCAACAATGGTTGCAGCCACTGCAGCAGAGCTGATGGAATGACTTGCTGCCCCCCTGCTTGCGCAGGGTGCCCCCAAGCTGCCTCATTCATGCCCCCAGCAGACCCTGCCACCACAGAGCTATGCCCACCAGGCATCCGCATCCCTGCAGGCCAAGCAACCGCCATGCTACCCCTAGACCCTTCATCAGCAATACTGCCACCTTGCGCCTGCTGCCCCTGCTGATGCGCCACATTGCTACATCTACCGCCCACTACCGGAACAGACCCAGAGCCACTACCACTTCCAGCACCACCCACAGGGCAGGCCCTCAACCCCGGTACTCCCGACTCATCAGCCTGGGCACCGTGTGAGAACCCACTCCTGCGAGCTAGCTTCCTGCGCCCCCTGTCCTGACACTAGCTTGTTTAGCAGCGTGACCATTCTATGCTTATCCTTGCCCTCACGCTCCAAAGACTGGTCACTATCTGATCCTGAGTCTGACAATGAGTCTGAACCCCCACCCCCAGTGTAAGTGTGGGTGACCCACCGATTCCAGAAATGCCACCAATTCCAGAAGTCCCAGCTGCTCCGCCTGATGGGGCTGATCCTATGATTGATGTAGAGGGTACTACCTCAGAAATCTCTGCTACCTCTTTGGTCGCCTGGCTCAACGAAAGGGACATGGCCATCCTAGATTCCTCCACATGACCATCTGTTGCCACTTGAGCCTGCAAAACAATGGAAATGTCGGGAGTACCAGGGTCTCTGAGCGCTGCCCCACTGGCACTCACACACCCAGCAACATGCACAACCCCAGCTGACACCAGCTGCCCCCCTAATGTATTCCATGTATTCAACAATGGTTGCAGCCACTGCAGCAGAGGTGATGGAATGACCTGCTGCCCCCTGCTTGCACAGGGTGCCCCCAAGCTGCCTCATTCATGCCTCCAGCAGACCCTACCACCAAAGAGCTATGCCCACCATGCATCCGCATCCCTGCAGACCAAGCAACCACCATGCTGCCCCTAGACCCTTCACCAGCCACACTGCCACCTTGCGCCTGCTGCCCCTGCTGCTGCGCCACATTGCCACATCTACTGCCCACTACCGGAACAGACCCAGAGTTACTACCACTTCCAGCACAACCCACAGGGCTGGCCCTCAACCCCGGTACTCCTGACTCACCAGCCCAGGCACCGTGCAAGGACCCACTCCTGCGAGCTCCCTTCCTACTGCCCCTGCAGCCATGCTGACTTCCGCGGCCTCTCAGGGGTGTTTCCGCCTCCAAATGATGCACCGGAAGTGCGTCCCCAGAAGGGGCAGGGCTACAGCGCACGCTTCGGCACACCGGACCCGCAGAAGGCCCGACCCCAGGCCAGCTAGGCCCAAGGCCAGGCCCCACACCAGGCCCAGGACTAGGCCCTAGCACAGGCGGTCCACCTCTGGGCATAACCGCTGTCAACAATGCCTGCAGGAGTGACACTGCCCTCCCCAAACTGCAGCATTGCTCGGCATGGGCTCATCTCCAGCCAGATAGGCCCAAGGCACTGGGCCACTAGGTCTCCTCCAAATTCCCTTCCTCCTGTTCTTCCATCACCTCACCTACCTTAATATTCCCAAATTGTGTGCGCAGTTGCGCATGGTGTGCAGTGTGTGGGTGGAGCTTCAGCTGAGCAGCCAAGAGACAAGACAAGGTGTCGTGCTCATCATAATATGTGGACCGGATTCCGGATTTATACACACCCAGTCCACATATTGCAGGGCAGCACTTTTATTGGTATGCCAGTGCCAGGCTTTCCTTCTACAAGTTTCAATGGCCATGCTGAGCTGATGATGATGGATCATGGCCACATGCTCTAAGTCACCCCCCCCCAGAGCAAAATCCAAGACCAAAGCCCCCCAAAAAATAAAAAAATATTTTACATTTAAATTTAAAAAAAATCCAGCTTCAGTATAATCATGCATGGATGGGAGAGGGGCCCCTAAGAAGCCAATTTGCCCACTTGTCAGTCCGCCCTTGCTGGCCAGTAACAGACCCATGCCCTGACTTCCCCCTCCCATATTCTTCTTGCTCCATAGAGTAATCAAAGCAGGTAGAGGCTATGTTTTTAAAACTTCAAGTGATGTAAAAAAATGAAGGCGCCTAAATATGCACACGAATAAAGTGTACAGAAGTGAACATGTGATGTATATCCAAATGTCTTGAATGCCCTCTTCAACAAAGGACAAGGATTAGAGATGTGTGTGATATGTATTCACAACTGTATTCTTAAAGTGATGGATGACTATATATAAAAGTACATATGTGTGTACAAAAGATATAGATAACAATGTAACTGTGGATTTAGATAAAAAAACTGTGCCTATAAAGTGATACTAATGTGTCTTCCAAATCAAAAAATAAAGATATCGAAAACAACCTCCAGCAACTATGTTGCTGAGATGAAATAACTATCAATGCGAGAGTAATTCCAAACGCACAATAGTGACAAACAATGTTAGAGACACATATTAGTGGAGGTATTGCATAAAAATACCAGATACATACAATAGGTGCCCAGACACCTGATGAAACGGTTGTTGTGACCGGGAAACGCGTAGTGTATTAGGTTTTAATAAACTTATATGTTATATTTTAACCTATCTGTCATCACGCTTGTTTTTATCTTTGCTTTGAAAAGCTATTTTTAACTTTTTATCAGCTATCAGCTTTTGACACATCATATTAGCTGCACTTTTGCCCCGAGGAGGATACTCGTACCATCATTGGGCATTTTTTTGACCCCAAGTACTTGTGGGGTTTCACGAAATCTTCACTTTGGCTACTGGATCGGAGTAGATCGTGAGGATAAGCTCGCTGGACAGCTTGTGAATAGTTCAGCCTGCACCTGTGGCACTTCTCAAGTGCTCAGAATCTAGTAAGTGATCTTGTATCGTTTTGTGGGGGTCCTATTCATCTACGATTTCACACTATTGTGGCGCCTCCTTCTTTTCTCCCCCCTATCTGTTTTTAAAACTTCCACTGCATGAAGTGGGGGAAGATATTGAGCACTGCTGGGACTGGTGTCACCCGCCCCCGATGGTGTCACCCCCCGCACCCCCTCAGTGATGCCACTGCAGCACATATATATTTCATTTAAACAGAGAGCTCATCTGAGATTTAGGGCTCTATGTAACAAGCTCAGTAAGGAGCTTGATGGCCCCTGTTTCTGGCAAGTCTTCAGACTCGCCGTATTGCTGAATACGGCAAGCGTATTGCTCGCCGTATTCAGCGAGGTCTGGCGGACCTGATCCGCAGTGTCGGATCAGGTCCGCCAGACCTTCATGCTGGTCTTTATAAAAAAAGACCACCATTCTTTGTCTGGGTCAGCAAGCAAGAAATATAAGGAAAGTAAGATATGTGAGAGTATACTTTTTTAAAAAACAATTTGTGAAAGTTAGTGATATTTTAGATGGAGTTTAATTCATCAGTTGTAACGAAGATGTGCTATAACTTACTTTTAATATAGATATGAAATTCAAATACCCTGCGCTCCACCACCCACTTCAAAAGTAAATTTTTCTGTGAGCTAACAGTTTTAATTGTTCTCTAATCAGTGCTCTAGCTACAACAAAAGTGCCATATGGGGAGAACACTGATTAGAGAACAATTAAAACCTTTAGCTCAAAGAAAAATTTACTTTTGAAGTGGGTGGCAGAGCGCGGGGTATTTGAATTTTATATCTATATTAAAAGTAAGTTATAGCGCATCTTCGTTACAACTGATAAATGAAACTCCATCTAAAATGTCACTAACATTCCAGATCTGATTTTATAAAGCGGACAGTTTACCATCACTTTAAGGGTCATTTAATTGTATTTATGTTGACATGTGCTTGATGCAAACTCCACTGATGTGATCACAACCTCAGATAAGGCGTTATAATGGGTGAAAGGGCAACCCATACAAGAAGCATGGGAGGGAAAGCTAGGGGAACTTCTGTGTTACAGTCAGAGGGAAAGAAACGTAGTAATGGCAGCCCCTCTAATCCCCTTACTAACAGCTCTGAAAGGGCACTGAAAAATAAAATAAAAGAGACTACAAACTTGTTCATGCCCAGATTTATGCTCTGCTTAATAGAACTGACATTTGAAAAGCAATATAAAGCCAGCTACCATGGCCCTTATAATTTTTTTAATCACTATTTTGTTTTAATAATTTTATTAGATAGTGTTATTATGAGTGTAACTGTACTTTTAAATATAATTTTGATGTGTGTTGTGCAACTTGTTTGTCTCGCTTAACAGTTAACCAGAGCTCTAAAGTCGTGCTATCCCAATGCAAGTTAAATTTGATTATGCTCAAGCAAATGCATTAACTTTCATCCTGTAATACGAGCGCTACTTCTGATGCCTGCTCAAGCGAACGTATTTACCTTTAACCTGTAATACGTGCTGTACTTCTCACACGTGCTTGAGTAAACGCATTTACTTTCAACCTGTAATATGTGCGCTACTTCTAAAGTGCTCAAGCGAATGTATTTACTTTCAACCTGTAATACGTGCTGTACACATGCTTGAGTAAACACATATAATTTCACCTTTGCAGTATTATTTTTTTTTAAAATGCATTTACCTTCAACCTGTAATACGTGCGCTACTTCTGACACATGCTCAAGCAAACTTATTTACTTTCAACCTGTAATACGTGCTGTACTTCTGACACGTGCTTGAGTCAACGCATTTACTTTCAACCTATAACACGAACGCTACTTCTGACACATGCTCGAGTGAACACATTTACTTTTATCCTGTAATACGTGCGCTACTTCTGATGCATGCTCAAGTGAACACATTTACTTTCATCCTGTAATACGTGCGCTACTTCTGATGCATGCTCAAGTGAACACATTTACTTTCAACTTGTAATGCGAGTGCTAATTCAAATGTGCACAAAGATAAACCCCTTATTGCTTGTGTGCAACAGTTAGCGCACCACTCGTAATATAGCCTTAAATAAGGTAATATTGAGATACTGTGTGTTATTGATTGCAGATGTGGGCAAGAAGATTGAATCTTTTCTCATGTTTTTATCACACTTTTAATGCAACTGCAATATCACTTCTCTTATAACACCAGGAAATGTTTGTAGTTATAGCTTATGTTGCTGTTCAATACCATATGTCCCAAGTATAGATTCAATTTTCTGGCAAACAAAAAAAAAAAGTAGAAAGAATTAAAAGGATAATAAAGTCAAAATTCAACTTTCTTGATTCAGATAGTTAATGTAATTTTAAACAACTTTGCAGTTTACTCCTATTATCAAATTTGTTCGCTTGGTATACATTGTTGAACAGAATATCTAGATAGGCTAAGTAGCAACAATGCACTACTGAGAGCTAGCTTGTGAATGATAGTTATATACATATGCCTCTTGTCATTGGCTATTTTGTTCAGCTAGCTCACAGCAGTGCATTACTGCTACTGAGCCTGCCTAGGTACCTAAGTTTACACTGAATCTTGTTCTGGTTTCTTTAACAAAAAATATTTTTTCACATTCATCGAAAAGCTATAGCGAGAAAGCTGGTGAAATATTCAAATGATACAAAGATAAAAAAGTAAATGCAATATTAAAGTGGAAAACTGTATAACAAACGCTAGACTTTACCATCACTAAAAATAAACATTAGTTTCTGTCATAATTTCCTAAAAAACACTGTTAAAGGAACATGAAACCCAAAATTATGGCTTTACTTCTAATATCAAATTTTCTTTATTCTCTTGGTATCATTTGTTGAAGGAGCAGCAGTGCACTACTGGTTTCTAACTGAACACATGAGTGAGCCAATGACAATCGGTGTATAAATGCAGCCACCAATCAGCATCTAGAACCTAGGTTATTTGCTGCTCCTAGATAAACCTTTCAGCAAAGGATAACAAGAAAAGGAAGCAAATTAAATAATTTAACTTAAAATCAATCTTGGCAGCTAAAATTCATTCTCACTGCACACATCTGTAGAAAACTTTTTTTTCAATAAAATAAAGGTCATAGTAAGAATTTCATGTGTAGGTTACAGATTCTTACAATGCTTTGTGTATATTATAATTGTTATATTTTTGTCTTACATTTAGCTTTTCCAACACCAATATTTCTGGCTCTCTGTTATTGAAATAGGACTTTTCTAAATTCATTTTCAATATGACAGTAATATCCTTCTAAGTGTTTATAAGAACACTTCAAACCCATCTGTTATTTATATCATTCACTTTGCTGAGGTGTCTCCAACAAATCCTGGCTGAATGCACTGTCTATGTTATTAATACAACAGCTGTAAAAATATTACCCATACAGCCTAATTGGCAGCCCTGATTACAAGCCAATTTCTTCCCTAGGTAAAGGCTGATATGCAGATTTTGGAATTTTACCCAGCTCTGACCCTTGCTTCTTCCTTAATATGTGCACTGAAAAATAAAATGTAAAAAAAGTTTTATATTTCTATTTTATATGTTCTAATTTTGTTAACGAGAAATCCTACTTGAGCTCAGAATAGTTCACGTGTCTTAAGCCACCCGGTAGCAGTGTTTGCAACATTGTTTATAGCAATGCTATACATAGTTACAACACTGCTGCAATAGACAAGTGCACAAAACTAAGCTCTTATCAGCCCACCTAGGTTTATTGTTCAACAAAAGATACTAAGAGAAAAAAAAATTTGATAATAAAAGTAAATGAAGTTGTTAAAAAATGTATTCTCTTTCTGAATCATAAAAGTTTAATTTTGACATCACTGTCCCTTTAATAATTTAAGCAGCTATATAAAAAGTTGCGCACAAACCACCAAAAAGTCACGTGTGATCTGTTCCTTCAACAAATGACCTTCTACACTAATTTGTCTGTTTCATTAAGTGGTCATAGATATATGGTTAAAGGGATATAGAGCATATAATTAAAACAATTACTGTTTAAGTATCAGCAAGAATTCTACATTTACATAAATATTTCTGGCAATTTAGAAAGCACTGTGTTACTTTAAAGGAAATAAAGTTTTATGATTCAGAGAGAGCAGCCATTTTAAGACACTTTCCAATTTTGCACAATCTTTTAATATTCACACTTTCTGGGGAACAAGATCCTTCTGAGAATGTGCACAAGCACACAGGGTGTACGTATACTAGTCTGTGATTATCTGGTGTCTGTCACATGACACAGGAGGCCCAAAAAAAACGGGAGAAAAAAAATGTCAGAAAAAAAATCTACTGCTTATTTAAAATTCAGAGTAGGTGTTAAATAATTGTCTTTTTATTATGCACGTGTTAATTATGCAATTCTACCGGTGGTTCTTTAGAGGGATAGTAAACCCACATTTTTTCTTTCATGATTCAGATAGAGCATGCAATTCTAATTAACTTTCTAATTTACTCCTTTTATCATTTTTCTTCGTTCTCTTGCTATCTTTATTTGAAAAAGCAGGAATGTTAGCTTAAAGGGACATTAAACACTTTGAGATGGTAATATAAAATGATAAATTGTATATATAAAACAAATCTGCAATATACTTTCATTATTTATTTTGTCCTCTTTGCCTGTAATTCCATTCTGAAATTGTGAGCTTTTCAGTTCCTGTTAGAAATGGAAGTGCAGAACACTGTTAAATCCAGCATAATCATTGGCTGCACACTCTAGTGACCTATTTATAACTGTTCCTAATTGGCCGCAGCAGAGAAGGTAACAAAAGTTACAACATGGCAGCTCCCAGTGTTTTATAGACACTAAAACTTTGCACTTATTTTGTCACTTTTTAAACAACTAATGAAACTTTAAAAAATACATCTACATGTTACTCATGGACTAATCTTTTCTTTGAATGCATCATTCTATCTAGCATGTACAGGGAGTGCAGAATTATTAGGCAAGTTGTATTTTTGAGGATTAATTTTATTATTGAACAACAACCATGTTCTCAATGAACCCAAAAAACTCATTAATATCAAAGCTGAATATTTTTGGAAGTAGTTTTTAGTTTGTTTTTAGTTTTAGCTATTTTAGGGGGATATCTGTGTGTGCAGGTGACTATTATTGTGCATAATTATTAGACAACTTAACAAAAAACAAATATATACCCATTTCAATTATTTATTTTTACCAGTGAAACCAATATAACATCTCAACATTCACAAATATACATTTCTGACATTCAAAAACAAATCAGTGACCAATATATCCACCTTTCTTTGCAAGGACACTCAAAAGCCTGCCATCCATGGATTCTGTCAGTGTTTTGATCTGTTCACCATCAACATTGCGTGCAGCAGCAACCACAGCCTCCCAGACACTGTTCAGAGAGGTGTACTGTTTTCCCTCCTTGTAAATCTCACATTTGATGATGGACCACAGGTTCTCAATGGGGTTCAGATCAGGTGAACAAGGAGGCCATGTCATTAGATTTTCTTCTTTTATACCCTTTCTTGCCAGCCACACTGTGGAGTACTTGGACGCGTGTGATGGAGCATTGTCCTGCATGAAAATCATGTTTTTCTTGAAGGATGCAGACTTCTTCCTGTACCACTGCTTGAAGAAGGTGTCTTCCAGAAACTGGCAGTAGGACTGGGAGTTGAGCTTGACTCCATCCTCAACCCGAAAAGGCCCCACAAGCTCATCTTTGATGATACCAGCCCAAACCAGTACTCCACCTCCACCTTGCTGGCGTCTGAGTCGGACTGGAGCTCTCTGCCCTTTACCAATCCAGCCACGGCTCATCCATCTGGCCCATCAAGACTCACTCTCATTTCATCAGTCCATAAAACCTTAGAAAAATCAGTCTTGAGATATTTCTTGGCCCAGTCTTGACGTTTCAGTTTGTGTGTCTTGTTCAGTGGTGGTCGTCTTTCAGCCTTTCTTACCTTGGCCATGTCTCTGAGTATTGCACACCTTGTGCTTTTGGGCACTCCAGTGATGTTGCAGCTCTGAAATATGGCCAAACTGGTGGCAAGTGGCATCTTGGCAGCTGCACGCTTGACTTTTCTCAGTTCATGGGCAGTTATTTTGTGCCTTGGTTTTTCCACACGCTTCTTGCGACCCTGTTGACTATTTTGAATGAAACGCTTGATTGTTCGATGATCACGCTTCAGAAGCTTTGCAATTTTAAGAGTGCTGCATCCCTCTGCAAGATATCTCAATAATTTTTACTTTTCTGAGGCTGTCAAGTCCTTCTTTTGACCCATTTTGCCAAAGGAAAGGAAGTTGCCTAATAATTATGCACACCTGATATAGGGTGTTGATGTCATTAGACCACACCCCTTCTCATTACAGAGATGCACATCACCTAATATACTTAATTGGTAGTAGGCTTTCGAGCCTATACAGCTTGGAGTAAGACAACATGCGTAAAGAGGATGATGTGGTCAAAATACTCATTTGCCTAATAATTCTGCACTCCCTGTATTTAGTGTTTAATGTCCCTTTAAGAGCCAGTACAGTTTTGGTTCAGCACCTGGGTAGAGCTTGCTGATTGGTGGCTAAATGTATCCATTCCTGCTTTTTCAAATAAAGATACTAAGAAGAAAAAGAAGAAAAATTGACAACAGGAGAAAGTCGCTTAGAATGGCATGCTCTATCTGAATCATGAAAGAAAAAAACTGGGTTTAGTTTCCCTTTAAGAAGTATTTCATTCATCAGAATTCATTACATTTTTGGGCTTTTTTAATTCAGCAACATGAATCTCTCGATAATACACTTAGACTTATTTTAAATAACATATCTTAGCTGCTCACTTACGCCTAGATTTATAGTTCTGCGTTAGCTGTCCAAACCAGCGTTAAGGGGTCCTAATGCGGGTTTTGGCTGCCCGCTGGTTTTTAGAGTCAGGAAAGGGTCTAACGCTCACTTTCCAGCCGCGACTTTTCAATACCGCAGATCCCCTTACACCAATTGCGTATCCTATCTTTTCAATGGGATCTTTCTAACGCTGGTATTTAGAGTCTTGGCTGAAGTGAGCGTTAGAACTCTAACGACAAAACTCCAGCCGCAGAAAAAAGTCAGGAGTTAAGAGCTTTCTGGGCTAACGCCGGTTCATAAACCTCTTAACTACTGTGTTCTAAAGTACACTAACACCCATAAACTACCTATGTACCCCTAAACCGAGGTACCTCCACATCGCTGCCACTATAATAAAAATGTTTAACCCCTAACCTGCCGACCGCACACCGCCGCCACCTACATTATCCCTATGTACCCCTATTCTGCTGCTCCTAATAACGCCGACACCTACATAATATTTATTAACCCCTAATCTGCCCCCCCAACATCGCCGCTACCTTACCTACACTTATTAACCCCTAATCTGCCGACCGGACCTTGCCACTACTATAATAAATGTATTAACCCTTAAAGCTAAGTCTAACCCTAACACTAACACCCCCCTAAGTTAAATATAATTTTTATCTAACAAAATAAATTAACTCTTATTAAATAATTTATTCTTATTTAAAGCTAAATACTTACCTGTAAAATAAACCCTAATATAGCTACAATATAATGAATAATTATATTGTAGCTATTTTAGGATTTATATTTATTTTACAGGCAACCTTGTATTTATTTTAACTAGGTACAATAGCTATTAAATAGTTATTAACTATTTAATAGCTACCTAGTTAAAATAATTACAAAATTACCTGTAACATAAATCCTAACCTAAGTTACAATTAAACCTAACACTACACTATCAATAAATAAATTAACTAAACTACCTACAATTACCTACAATTAAATCAACTAAACTAAATTACAAAAAAAAAAAAACACTAAATTACAAAAAATAAAAAAAGAATACTAGAATTTTAAACTAATTACACCTACTCTAAGCCCCCTAATAAAATAACAAAGCCCCCCAAAATAAAAAAATGCCCTACCCTAGTCTAAAATAAAAAGTTACCAGCTCTATTACCTTACCAGGGCCTTTTGCGGGGCATGCCCCAAAGAAAACAGCTCTTTTGCCTGTAAAAAAAACATACAATACCCCCCCCCAACATTACAACCCACCACCCACATACCCCTAATCTAACCCACCCAAACCCCCCTTAAAAAACCTAACACTAAGCCCCTGAAGATCTTCCTACCTTATCTTCACCCAGCCGGGTATCACCGATCCATCCAGAAGAGGGTCCGAAGTCTTCATCCTATCCGGGCAGAAGAGCTCCTCCAGAGGGTCCGAAGTCTTCATCCTATCCGGGCAGAAGAGGACATCCGGACCGGCAGACATCTTTATCCAGGCGGCATCTTCTATCTTCTTCCATCCGGCGCTGAGCGTGACCATCTTGAAGCAGCCGACGCGGAGCCATCCTTCTTCACAGACGTCCTAAGTCCGAATGAAGGTTCCTTTAAATGACGTCATCCAAGATGGCTTCCCTCGAATTCTGATTGGCTGATAGGATTCTATCAGCCAATCGGAATTAAGGTAGGAAAAATCTGATTGGCTGATTGAATCAGCCAATCAGATTGAGCTTGCATTCTATTGGCTGATCGGAACAGCCAATAGAATGCAAGCTCAATCTGATTGGCTGATTGAATCAGCCAATCGGATTGAACTTGAATCTGATTGGCTGATTCAATCTCTTTTCAATCTCTTTTTGCTGCTCTCTTAAACCCAGCCTTTCTTGCCGAAGGTTGTAAAATCCAAGAGTCGCATGTACATGAAAAGAAATGAAGCGCAAGAGAAAAACGGATTCAAGTGCAATTTAATAAAACAGATATTTGTGGAATCCCTATAATTATTTATGGGCACTGGGGTTACTGATTTTTTTAACAGTATTTCTGATGTTTATTGTTATATCTTCAATTATCTCCAATCTCATTGTGTGATAACGATTTCAGATGTATTTTGTGATAATTGTTCCTGATACATTTTGTTTTTAATTGTGCCTCCTTGTGTGCACCTTTTGATTCCATATTAATGATTGAGATGACTGGTCCACTCACTGAGGCACTTTACCGGTTTTTGTTTTGAGGTATTCAAGATTGTGCTTTATTTATTAGCTATGTGCCTTTATGTGCACATCATCACTTATCATGTCGACTTGTTTTTAACCAGATATATTGTACTATGTATTTTGTATTAAATGCTGAAATGTTTCTATGTTACTATTTTTTATCCAATTGCAAGCTTACCTCTCATTGACTGACATTTCATTTCAAAAGTTTACCCAGTAATGTGCAATTTGACACATGAGGAGGTGTGGTCTTAAGTCAGATTTTGATTGGTCTGTTAATGTTTTATATGTGGAGCAAGTTGTTAATTTATACAGCCTGATGAAACAGCATGTGTTGCTGAGAAACGCGTTGCTGTCTATTTGTGTATTTAATAAATTTACACATTTTATACATCCACTTACTCGTATACTTGCTCCTGTTTTTAAAGATTTATACCACTCTATTTGGGCTACATCACTCCCTTATTGTTGCCTACTGCCGCACTACTCAATTTTGCCACGCACAGCTCCCTCTGCCTGTACCTCTGATCCTACTGGCATCTGATATCATTCGAAACTCCGGATTGGACACCGCTGGTCATCTGACCTGACGTTGAATGCTCCAGTTGCAGCTGTGAGTCATAAGGGTGACTCTGAGGGTCCCGTGTTGTTCCGCCTGGCACTCCAGTCGTGCTGCTTCCTCTGTGAGCTACCACTGCTAGGGGCTCAGGGCCTTTTTTCTCCCGCTGGTTGATCCTGTCTGTACTACACCATGTGGCGCCACTCTTCCTTTCTTCATAATAAAACAGATATACTGTACTATGAATTAAAATGTACTCACCAGAAGTACAAAACAAATGAGCCTGTATGAGTCTGTATCCACAACAACAGCTACGAGATTGCTGTAAGCTGGCATTCACAACAGAAAAAGATCTGCAGTGGGTGAATCCGGAATCCCCGCTCTCAGCTGTCCAGTATCAAATGTTAGTGTCGTGAATACAATAGTAAGGTAAGTCCTTGTACAGGAGTCCGAAAACTTTCTTAGTAACCCCAGCGCGTTTCCCCCGGTTCCCGCTGGGCATTTTCAAGGGGATTTGTTTAAAAAGCAATGCTATTAATTGAATCCTATCAATTCCTTTTATAACCCGTATGTTAACTAAAACTCCTCCCCCAGAGATATGTCTTACACGCGCTCACAAGGGGCACGGTTCCAATGCTCTTTCTGATTGGATGTAAAACAACAACAACAACAACATATCTCTAGAGGGGGTGTGTGAGGTCGCTAGAACTAAAATAAAATCTTATAGTATAATTTAGAATCACATATAAAATAAAAATTACTAAATAAAAACAAGAAAAATCATTAGCTCATATAGAGACACTCTCAAAGCAGATCAAATTTGTACACTTATTCAATATATTCTCAAGCCCTATATCGCCTAGTCAATGGATGATAAACATATTGAAAAAGTGATACTAACTTTACTACAAGTTTTGTGATATATTATATTGTCATTTAATTAAACTGTATATATGACTAAAATTTCATTCCATATAAAATTATATAAAAATGTATTAATTATTTTAAATATTTTAAAAATATAGCACCTAATGCATGATACAACATTAAAAACCTTTTAATAAATAAATAACTGGTTTCTCTGATTTCACGTATATGCGGCTTCATCGATGTCAATATTGAGACCTAAAGGATGCAAACTTTTAAGTTTGTAAATCCAGTAGGTCTCAAGTTTCCTAAGCTCTAGGGGCGCGATCCGATATCGATCGCAGTTTGCGGCGCAAGCGAGGGAACCGGCGTCGCCCGCAGTTTCAGCTCGCAACTCGAGCTATCCCATATAGGTCGCCGTCAGATGCTAACGTGCCGTAAGTCTGACAAACCAGCGATGTCCAGAAATCTGCGTAAGTACAAATTTCTGGCGTCGCCAGTGACTTGCGCCACGTTAGAAACTGCCGGCGCCTATAAAACCTGACTAAAGTTTAAAACACCCGCACTGTCTAACACGCCTCCCTAACATAGCCCGCACTGTCTAACACGCCTCCCTAACATAGCCCGCACTGTCTAACACGCCTCCCTAACATAGCCCGCACTGTCTAACACGCCTCCCTAACATAGCCCGCACTGTCTAACACGCCTCCCTAACATAGCCCGCACTGTCTAACACGCCTCCCTAACATAGCCCGACACGTCTAACCCTCTATCCGCTATCCCCCCTCACTAGCCTAACAATAAAAATGCTATTAACCCCTAAACCGCCGCTCCTTTACCCCGCCGCAACCTAATAAAGTTATTAACCCCTAAACCGCCGCTCCCGTACCCCGCCGCCAGCTATTATATATTATATATATATTATATTATATCTATAACCCCCTAAAGTGAGCCCCTAACACCGCCGCCATCTATATTAAAATTATTAACCCCTAATGTAAGCCCCTTACACCGCCGCCATCTCTATTAAAATGATTAACCCCTAATTTAATCTACCTACCCCGCCGCCAGCTATATTATCTATATTAACCCTAAGTATATTATAGTTAATATAGTTATTACATTATATATATATTAACTATATTAACCCTAATTATATTAGGGTTAATATAGTTAATATAGTTACTATAGTATTTATATTAACTATATTAACTCTATCTAACCCTAACTAAATTTATATTAAATTAATCTAATTCATTTATAAACTAAAATATTCCTATTTAAATCTAAATACTTACCTATAAAATAAACCCTAAGATAGCTACAATATAATTAATAATTACATTGTAGCTATGTTAGGGTTAATATTTATTTTACAGGTAAATTGTTAATTATTTTAACTAGGTATAATAGATATTAAATAGTTATTAACTATTTAATATCTACCTAGTTAAAATAATTACCCAATTACCTGTAAAATAAATCCTAACCTAAGTTACAAATACACCTACACTATCAATAAATTTAATAAATTTAATAAACTACAAACATCTATCTAAAAATACAATTAAATTAACTAAACTAAATTACAAAAAAAAAAAAACACTAAATTACAAAAAATAAAAAAAAGATTACAAGATATTTAAGCTAATTACACCTATTCTAAGCCCCCTAATAAAATAATAAACCCTCAAAAAAAAAAAAATTCCCTGCCCTATTCTAAATTCAACAAATTTCAAAGCTCTTTACCTTACCAGCCCTTAAAAGGGCCTTTTGTGGGGGCATGCCCCAAAGAATTTAGCTCTTTTGCATACAACAAATACAATACCCCCCCCCCCCCATTACAACCCACCACCCACATACCGCTATTCTAAACCCACCCAAACCCCCCTTAAAAAAGCCTAACACTACCCCCCTGAAGATCTCCCTACCTTGTCTTCACCACACCGGGCCGAACTCCTGATCCGATCCGGGCGATGTCTTCCTCCAAGCGGCAAAGAAGAATTCTTCCTCCGGCGACGTCTTCCTCCAAGCGGCAGCAAAGTCTTCATTCTTCCGGCGGCATCTTCAATCTTCTTTCTTCGCTCCGCCGCCGCGGAGCATCCATCCCGGCCGACTGCTGAACTACGAATGAGGTACCTTTAAATGACGTCGCCGGAGGAAGAATTCTTCTTTGCCGCTTGGAGGAAGACATCGCCGGAGGAAGAATTCTTCTTTGCCGCTTGGAGGAAGACATCGCCCGGATCGGATCAGGAGTTCGGCCCGGTGTGGTGAAGACAAGGTAGGGAGATCTTCAGGGGGGTAGTGTTAGGCTTTTTTAAGGGGGGTTTGGGTGGGTTTAGAATAGGGGTATGTGGGTGGTGGGTTGTAATGGGGGGGGTATTGTATTTGTTGTATGCAAAAGAGCTGAATTCTTTGGGGCATGCCCCCACAAAAGGCCCTTTTAAGGGCTGGTAAGGTAAAGAGCTTTGAAATTTGTTTAATTTAGAATAGGGCAGGGAATTTTTTTTATTTTGGGGGTTTATTATTTTATTAGGGGGCTTAGAATAGGTGTAATTAGCTTAAATATCTTGTAATCTTTTTTTTTATTTTTTGTAATTTAGTGTTTGGTTTTTTTTGTAATTTAGTTTAGTTAATTTAATTGTATTTTTAGATAGATGTTTGTAGTTTATTAAATTTATTGATAGTGTAGGTGTATTTGTAACTTAGGTTAGGATTTATTTTACAGGTAATTGGGTAATTATTTTAACTAGGTAGATATTAAATAGTTAATAACTATTTAATATCTATTATACCTAGTTAAAATAATTAACAATTTACCTGTAAAATAAATATTAACCCTAACATAGCTACAATGTAATTATTAATTATATTGTAGCTATCTTAGGGTTTATTTTATAGGTAAGTATTTAGATTTAAATAGGAATATTTTAGTTTATAAATGAATTAGATTAATTTAATATAAATTTAGTTAGGGTTAGATAGAGTTAATATAGTTAATATAAATACTATAGTAACTATATTAACTATATTAACCCTAATATAATTAGGGTTAATATAGTTAATATATATAATGTAATACCTATATTAACTATAATATACTTAGGGTTAATATAGATAATATAGCTGGCGGCGGGGTAGGTAGATTAAATTAGGGGTTAATCATTTTAATAGAGATGGCGGCGGTGTAAGGGGCTTACATTAGGGGTTAATAATTTTTATATAGGTGGCGGCGGTGTAAGGGGTCAGATTAGGGGATAGATAAGGTAGATGGCGGCGGTTTTAGAGGCTCACAGTAGGGGGTTAGTTTATGTAGATGGCGGCGGGGTCCGGGAGCGGCGGTTTAGGGGGTAATAACTTTATTAGGGATTTCGGGGGGGATCGCGGTTGACAGGGAGATAGACATTGCGCATGCGTTAGGTGTTAGGTTTATTTTAGCAGATCGCGGTTGACAGGGAGATAGACATTGCGCATGCGTTAGGTGTTAGGTTTATTTTAGCAGATCGCGGTTGACAGGGAGATAGACATTGCGCATGCGTTAGGTGTTAGGTTTATTTTCTAGTTAGTTTAAGGAGTTACGGGGCTCCAATAGTCAGCGTAAGGCTTCTTACGGCTGCTTTTTGTGGCGAGGTGAAAATGGAGTAAGTTTTCTCCATTTTCGCCACGTAAGTCCTTACGCTGCATATTGGATACCAAACTGCGCGGGTTTGGTATACCTGCCTATGGCCCAAAAAACTACGGGCGACGGCAGAAATATACGCGCGTAACTTCTAGGTTACGCCGTATATAGGATACCAAATCCGCGCAAATATTGGCGTCGCCGACTTTTGCGGGCGACGATTTATATCGGATCGACCCCTAGATGTCTATTGTGTTTATTTGCAGGTATCCACCCAATGACCTGTACTTTTAAAGAAACAGGATCACTGTTATGATGGTCTAAAAAATGTTTTGCTACATCATGTTTTATTGATTTGTTTTTATATTATACACATGTTCATATACTCCGCGTCTAATTTGACGTTTTGTGCGGCCCACATTTTATTGCTGGAAAAAAGGCTTTGGTAATCATGTCACTTTATATTAGCATTTCAGTTCCTTCCACTTATATAGCAGCACCTGGGAAATATTAACCCTTGGACTGGCATGGGATGAATTGACCATGCCATGGGTAATCTGACCAAAATGTTGTGCATCTGGGAGATATTAACTCATAAAATACCATGTGGTGACTTGACCATTAGACTTTGTACCCCTTACATGTTAACCTATTCAGTGCCATAGGGTGTGCTGACCAAAAGGATGTGAACCTGGAGAAAATTTTTGATAAAAATGGGCATCTTGGAGATATTAACCCATACATAGCCATATTATTATTAATCCATTATCATCAATGGGATCCTCTGTCAACATGGTTATGTTGTATACAGGGATATTAACCCATTTAGAGCCATGGTCTGTTTTAACCATTAAGGGTTATTCAATGATCCTCTACTTTTTGCTCTTACCAGGCAGTTACATATAATTGGGGTATTGACACATTCTCAGACATCCAAGTGTTGCCTTGAAAATATGGCTATGCAAAAAGGAGGGTATTAACCCCATTTTCAGCCATGGTTTGGTGTATAGGATAGCACCAAATGTAAACTGTACTGGCTCAACTTCTATGTGGAACGATTACCCAACAAGATCGTAGAGGAGATAGAGGTGTATGAAGGAACGCCTCACCTAGGGCTAAAGTACGCCTGGGCAAAATAATAGTTGCTATCAGTAACAAATATATGGTGGCTAATACTGAAGGGTTATAGTTCAAGTGTGTGTTGATTGACACACAACTAATGAAGTCAGCAGGTAGTATGGAGGGCAAATAGTGTAGGAGACGAATGTATGCCTCAGAGTATTAAACACAATAGTAGTTAAATAATAGTTGATGTCAAAAGCATATTTGAATGGTGGCAACAGCTTTGGTGTATATTAGTCACCATACAGCCACTTAGATCAACGAATGAACTGATAGGCAAGAGGTGTGACAAAAAAACTGACAGAAAACTGAACACAATAAGAGTATTAAAATTGCAAATGTATTTACTACAGATAAAAAGGTCACAAAAAAGGCAGATAGCTCTATTATAGTACAGACAGAGCAACTTGATGCAATAGGATGCTGATATAGAATATAAGGTACTAATATAATAAAAACAAAAACTAGTCCTGTATATTTAAACCATTAAAAGAAATACTGTGCAGTATAGATACAGTACATTGATACAGGTATGTATTACTAAAGTCTATACAATAAACATCTAGTATAATGTAACGATTTGCGGTATGATAGATCGATACAATAGCAAAACAGGTAAAAAACAGGATAAAATTGAGACAGTGTAGCTAATACAATTAAATACAATTAAATTTGATACAATATGGTTATCATAAAGAGTGTTGTGCAAAACCTGATGCGTCTCAAATATAGAGCAAATCTAGAGCAAATGTTGAATTTACTTATAACTTAAAGGGACACTATACCCAAACATCTGCTTTCATGATAAAGGTAGAGAATACAATTTTAAACAACATTCCAATTTACTTCTATTACCTAATTTGCTTCATTCTTTAGATATACTTTAATGAAGAAATAGCAATAGCACACGGTGAACCAATCACAGGAGGCATCTTTGTGCCGCTACCAATCAGGAGCTACTAAGCATATCTACATATGCTTTTCAGCAAAGAATATCAAGAGAATGAAGCAAATTAGATAATAGAAGTAAATTAGAAAGTGGTTTATAATTGTATGCTCTTTCTAAATCATGAAAGAAAAAAATTGGTTTTCATGTCCCTTTAACATAGAGAATGCTGTGCAAAACTGATGCGTCTCAACTATAGAGCAAATGTAGAATTTACTTATAACTTAACATAGAGAATGCTGTGCAAAACTGATGTGCTTCAACTATAGAGCAAATGTAGAATTTACTTATAGTTGAAGCGGAAAAAAAGAAAAAAGTGTCCCAATTGGTTATCCAAAGAGGGGTGTCCTAGGTGAAGAAGTGACATCCCACTGTGGTGTCCTGAAGGAAGTGAAGGACCTAGTGTTTCAAAGAGGGTATATATGTCCCTTTTTTCAAATGGATAAAGTACAGTGTGGAAATAACAATAAAAAAACTGTGGAGGAAAACAGAAAAAAAAGAACTATAGCTAACTGTTTAACTAGTTTAAGCTAAGTAGAAAATATGCTCACCTTTGTAGCAAACTCGGGCTGGTATGTTGGGAATAGATCAGACCTGATCTATTCCCGACATACCAAAATTACAAAATTACCATAACCTCCTAACTCATTAAGGTAACAGAAATAACTATAGAAAAGTATTTCAATCAAATTCACTGTTAAGGCTCTGAGAATGCATAGTATTTTAAGACCCAAATCCATTT
Source organism: Bombina bombina (assembly GCF_027579735.1). Taxonomy (NCBI): domain Eukaryota; kingdom Metazoa; phylum Chordata; class Amphibia; order Anura; family Bombinatoridae; genus Bombina; species Bombina bombina. The sequence continues at coordinate 82,171,601 of NC_069500.1, read as the reverse complement.
AGATTCCTTATAAAGGAAATCGTTCATTTGTGGTCATTGATAAGGCATATAAAAACATCCCAAACATCCCAAGAAAGTTTTATTTTTAAATGTTATTTTTAAATATATTTCAAGTAAACATCTGATAATTTTTTTGTAAATTATATATCAATACCTATATGTCTATATGAACATATATACAGAAATATATAGAAATAAATATTTAAAAATACAAAGAAATTTTTCTTCTAAGTGGAGAACATTAGAATGTAAAATATTTACAGTAAAAAAACAGTTAAACACATTATTAACTATTAAAATTGATTAGAAATTATATATTCAACTTTTAAGGTGTTTGAGGCACCAAAGGTAAGTATAAAACCTTAAAAATCAATTTAAAGGAAACAAATACTGACGAATTTCATCCGTTTTTTTTTTTCACTTTCTTTAAATTTCGTTGGTACATTCATTCGGACGAAAGCAAATGCACATCCCTATTATATATACTGTGTAAATATATATATATATATATATATATATATATATTTTTTTTTTTTTAATTTAATTTTTTTTGTATAAAGCTATAAATTGTATTTTAAGTCTTCTTGTGATTTTAAAAATAGTGTATTTTGCTATTTGTGTGGGGGTTTTTTTAGGAAGAAAATTTTGGGCTATATTACAAGTGAAGCGCTAATTTATCATGCAAATACAAATTGTATTTGCAAGCATACAATAAATAACCAGCCATTACAAGTGGCTGGTTATCGCTACCTTGAGCTTGTGGTAGTAATTAGAGCTTATAAAATTAACCAGAGAACTGTGCGTTCCCAGTAAATATATATGTATATGCTTATATACAAATATATATTAATATGTGTATATACACATATTAACACATAAATATATATGTATATAGTCATATACATATACTGTATATTTACAATCTACTGCAATCACCTTTGCTGTGCTAGTTCTCATTCTGTGTCTCACGGCACAAAAACAAGGCTCCCATTGGAGCCTAGGGAAGCGTGCTCTCTTTCGCATTGTGCTCAACTTGTAATACCAGCATACATTTGTGTGCGCTGGTATTACTCAATGGAGCGCAAATATCGCTTTCGCAAAAGCGATATTTTGCGCTCCACTTGTAATCTAGCCCTTTGTGTTTGTGGTAATAATATTTCATAGAAGACAGTTGCCGATATAAATTCTCACTGTTCTGAACATGTTATACTCATAATATTGCGAGCGGAATTTAACAAACGTGTTGTTACTATCGAGCACGTTTGTTAGAGAGCAATCGCAATATTATAACACTGTGTGTGTATACATAAAATATATATATATATATAATGTGTGTGTGTGTGTATATATATATATATATATATATATATATATATATATATATATATATATATATAATAACAGTAGACCACATTATTTAAATAATCCATGTTTCTCTCTGTTGTATCTATTTTTTAGAACGACATCCATATCTTATGTGGGTTCTCTGTACTAAAGGTGAGTGTTTTGGCTATTTTATGTTTCCATGGGGATTACTATGGTAACCTTTAGATTATTAAGTTATTTTATTGTGAAACTAAGAATAAAGAAAGCATAAAAAAAGAAATTTCTTTCAAGAGATCTGTATTGCTCTTGCTGTCTGATGTTTGATGAAAAAGGGTCTTGAAATCATTGGTAAGTAGCCACATATTCAAAGTACTTAGATAAAACTTCAAAAGCTATGTCAGCATTTCATATAAAATAGATTTTTTTTTTCTTCCTTAAATTTCTACAGCAACGCCATATTTTTTAAAAAAATGTTATTTAAAGGAACATTCACTAAAATGTGCAACTCAGTAAAGTTGTAGAATATGAATAAAACTGGTTTACCATAATGTTCGTAATATTTGAAAATAAGAATCAGATTTATTCTAAAATGCTATTTTAATGTGTTTTGCTAAGTAAAAAAATAAATGTTATTTTAAACAAATGTATCTCTCAAAAACCTACTGTTTTCATGATTCAGATAGAACATAACATTTTAAACAACTTTCTAATTTACTTCTGTTATCATATTTTCTTTGTTTTCTTGTTATCCTTTGTTGAACAGCAGACATGTAAACTCAAGAGTGTGCACGTGTGTGCAGCATTATATGGCAGCAGTTTTGCAACAATGTTATACATTAGCAGGAGCACTAGATGGCAGCCCTGTTTCCTGTTATGTAGTTCCTCAGGCATGTGCACGCTACCTACCTAGGTATCTCTTCAACAAAGAATATCATGGGAATGAAATAAATTTGATAATAGAAGTAAATTGGAAACTTTTTAAAAATTGTATTCTCTATCTGAATCATGAAAGAACATTATTGGGTTTAATGTCCTTTTAAAGGGACAGTCTAGTCCAAAATAAACTTTCATGATTCAAATAGAGAATGTAATTTTAAACAATTTTTCATTTTACTTTTATCACCAATTTTTCTTTGTTGTCTTGGTATTCTTAGTTGAAAGCTAAATCTAGGAGGTTCATATGCTAATTTTTAAGCTCTTGAAGGCCGCCTCTTCTCTTAGGGCATTTCGACAGTTTTTCACCACTAGAGGGTGTTAGTTCATGTATGTCATATAGATAACACTGTGCTCACGCACGTGGAGTTCCAGTGAGCCAGCTCTGATTGGCTAAAATGTCAAAAGAACTGAAATAAGGAGGCAGTTTGCAGAGGCTTAGATACAAGGTAATTATAGAGGTAAAAAGTGTATTAATATAACGGTGTTGGTTATGCAAAACTGGGGAATGGGTAATAAATGGATTATCTATCTTTTTAAACAATAAAAATATTCTGGTGTAGACTGTCCCTTTAAAGGGATATGAAACCACCAGAAAATATTCTTTTGTGATTCAGAAGGAGCATACAATTTGAAAAATGTTTCCAATTTGCTTCTTTATCAAATTTGCTTCATTTCCGTGGTATTTTTTGTGTTGATGAGATACTTAGGTAGGTGTCTGGTGCACCATTGGGATAAAATAGTGCTGCCATATAGTGCTCTTGCAAATTAATAATATTCTTACAAAACTGCTGCCATATAGTGCATGCTCCAAATATGTGCACGCTCCCTGCTTTTCAACACAAGATACATAGAGAATGAAGAAAACGATAATCGAAATACATTAGAAAGTTGTTAAAAATGACTCCCATTATGCCGTCAATGAGAAACAGAATTTACAGATTTGCACCAAGTTGTTGGATGTATTAAACTAGACGGTGTGACTGAAGATGATTTGTATGAAGAATTCTGCTGTGCTAAACTGTATCAAATTGGAAAATAAAGTATTTATTTTACAGTAGCTGCTTTATAATTTGTCGATTTTATGCATGAAATTTGATGATTTCTTAATCTTCCTTATTTTCTTCAAAAAAGTTGGCAGCCCTACATCCAACCAGGGTGCTATATGTATGATTGATGTAAATGTGTGGCAGTCATATACCCTTTGCAGGGATGTTAACAAAAAAATCCTAGCTGACAATATAAAGAGATACACTACACAGCTGTTTGGCTGCCTAATCATCCTCATATTTTAATAAAGAAAACATGTTTTATTTTTTTTAATAAATGCATTGAAAATGTGTTCAGTGAAAAATGTCATTTAACATAAAATGATCCACTATAATTACTCTACAGCTCCACTACAGTGGAGTGATAAAAAATATAAAATGTTAGAATTATAGAATTAAATCCCTTAAACAAACTTAAAGGGACAGTATGCCCTTTTTCTTTTACAAAGATATGACAAGTTCACGGATTTCATCCTTACTTGTGGGATATTAACCTTCCGCTAACAGGACGTGGCAAAGAGCACCACAGCAGAGCTGTATATATAGCCCCTCCCCTACCCCTCCACCCTCAGTCATTCTCTTTGCTTGTGTTATACTAGGAAGACATGGTAAAGAGAGGTGTTAGTTTTAGTTTCTTCAATCAAGAAGTTTTTTATTTTAAATGGTACCGGTGCATACTATTTTTTCTCAGGGGGATATGGAAGAAGATTACTGCCCTGAGGTTTAATGATCTTAGCATTTATAACTAAGATCCACGCTGGTTCCCACAAGACGTCTGAAGGTAACCATGAGACATCTTCAGTGTGGAGACCGGTTTCATGCTACAAGCAGCATTAAAGGGACACTGAACCCAATTTTTTTCTTTCGTGATTCAGATAGAGCATGACATTTTAAGCATCTTTCTAATTTACTCCTATTATCAAACTTTCTTTATTCTCTTGGTATCTTTATTTGAAATGCAAGAATGTAAGTTTAGATGCCGGCCCATTTTTGGTGAACAACCTGGGTTGTCCTTGCTGATTGGTGGATAAATTCATCCACCAATAAAAAAGTGCTGTTTAGAGTTCTGAACCAAGAAAAAAGCTTAGATGCCTTCTTTTTCAAATAAAGATAGCAAGAGAATGAAGAAAATTGATAATAGGAGTAAATTAGAAAGTTGCTTAAAATTGCATACTCTACCTGAATCACGAAAGAAAAAATTTGGGTTCTGTGTCCCTTTAAGGTATGTGCAGCCTTTTTTCTGAGGAGACTTGGTGTATCAGAACTGGCTGGCATTATTTCCCTGTATGGAGATGGGGTAAGCAGTAAAACCTATTTTAATAAGAGGGGCGTTACTGGAGTCCCTATATTATATTTATCATTAGTTGATATTTGGGCATTATGTGACATGGGAGACAATGTTAAAAAACAATGTTTTAAGTTTTTTTATTTTTTGGCACTTAAAACTTATTGGTTTTATGCTTGAGGGTTGTAGTGTGTGTATTTCTACTTTAGTGCAAAACCGCATTCCCATGCAGTGTTGTTTGGGCCTACTCCAACTTTTGACCTTAAGGGGCGGAGCCTATTTTGGCACATTTTCTTCAGGCTTAGCAGCAGCAAACAGTAACTTGGTGGCTCCTGGACTGTGTAGCTGGTCTGAAGGGTTGGAAACTTGATTCGAAGTACTCTGTGGGCAGGTAGGCGCCACAGCAGAGATGTGGCGAGGTGTAGAGGATATTTTTATCTATCTTTTGAGTAGATGTTGATATAAGTATTTCTAAAGCCTTATTTCTGCCTTTGCTTCTGGGTGCAGTAATTTTTGGATTAACCAACGATATTTAAGTTAAATTTGGGAATAATTTAACGTTTTTTGTGCATTTTGGAAACATTTTTCACTTTTTCTTTTCTTAAAGGCACAGTACACATTTTTTCTAATGTTTATTTTATGCTATAAATAAGTGCTTAAACGACTTTTGTGGTATTACTAGTCTGTTTAACATGTCTGACATTGAGGTTTCTCATTGTTCTATGTGTTTAGAAGCTATTGTGCCACCCCCTCTTACATTATGTAACTTTTGTATTGAAAGGGCTTTACAATGTAAAAAGCATATTTTAAATAAAGTAAGTGTGCCTAAGGATGGTTCTCAGTCTGAAGAGAATCAGGATATGCCATCCAATTCTCCCCAAGTGTCACAACCTTTAACGCCCACACAAGCGACGCCTACTACTTCGAGTACGTCTAATTCCTTTACTCTGCAGGAGATGGCTGCAGTTATGTCAACTACCCTTACAGAGGTATTGTCTAAATTACCAGTGTTGCAGGGTAAATGCAGTAGGTCAGGTATTAATGTAAATACTGAATCCTCTGATGCTTTATTAGCTATTTCCGATGTTCCCTCACAGTGCTCTTAGTTGGGGGTCAGGGAATTACTGTCTGAGGGTGAAATTTCTGATTCAGGAAATGTTTTACCTCACACAGATTCGGATGTTATGTCATTTAAATTTAAGCTTGAACACCTCCGCCTGTTTCTTAGGGAGGTTTTAGCGACTCTGGATGATTGTAACTATTGTGATTCCTCCAGAGAAATAGTGTAAAATGGATAAATATTTGGAAGTACCTACTTACACTGATGTGTTTCCGGTTCGTAAGAGAATTTCGGAAATTATTAGAAAGGAATGGGATAGACCAGGTATACCGTTTTCTCCCCCTCCTAATTTTAAGAAAATGTTTCCCATATCAGATACCATTCGGGACTCATGGCAAACAGTCCCTAAGGTAGAGGGAGCTATATCTACCCTAACTAAGCATACTACTTTACCCATTGAGGATAGTTGTGCTTTCAAAGACCCCATGGATAAGAAATTAGAGGGTCTACTAAAGAAATTATTTGTTAATCAGGGGTTTCTTTTATAACCTACGGCTTGCATTGTTCCAGTAACTACTGCAGCAGCTTTTTGGTTTGAGGCTCTAGAAGAGTCTCTTAAAGTTGAGACTCCATTAGATGCCATTTTAGATAGAATTAAGGCTCTCAAGCTAGCTAATTCTTTTATTACTGATGCCGCTTTTCAAATTGCTAAATTAGCGGCAAGAAATGCAGGATTTGCTATTTTAGCACGTAGAGCATTGTGGCTCAAATCTTGGTCTGCTGATGTGTCATCAAAACACAAGCTTTTAGCTATTCCCTTTAAAGGTAAGACCCTTTTCGGGCCAGAATTGAAGGAAATAATTTCTGATATTACAGGAGGTAAAGGCCATACCCTACCTCAGGATAAGTTGGTTAAAATGAGGGGTAAACAGAATAATTTTCGTTCCTTTCAGAACTTTAAAGGAGGACCCCCTGCTTCTTCTTTTTCCTCAAAGCAGGAAGGGAATTTTACCCAATCTAAGTCGGTCTAGAGACCTAATCAGAACTGGAATAAGGGTAAACAATCCAAAAAGCCCGCTCCTGCTCCTAGGACAGCATGAAGGGGCGGCCCCCGATCTGGGACTGGATCTAGTAGGGGGCAGACTCTCTTTCTTTGCTCAGGCTTGGGCAAGAGATGTTCAGGATCCCTGGGCACTAGAAATAATGACCCATGGTTATCTATTGGAATTCAAGGACTTTCTCCCAAGAGGGAGATTTCATCTTTCAAAGTTATCTGCAAACCAGATAAAAAGATTGGAACAGGGACAGAGGTTTTACTCAAACCTATTTGTGGTTCCTAAAAAGGAGGGAACGTTCAGACCCAGTTTTAGATCTCAAGTGTCTAAACAAATTTCTAAGAGTTCCATCATTCAAGATGGAGACAATACAAACAATTTTACCAATGATCCAGGAGGGTCAATATATGACTACCGTGGACTTGAAGGATGCTTACCTTCATATTCCTATCCACAAGGATCATCATCAGTTTCTAAGGTTTGCCTTTCTGGAAAAGCATCATCAATTTGTGGCTCTTCCCTTTGGATTGGCCACAGCACCCAGAATCTTCACAAAGGTTCTAGGGTCTCTTTTGGCGGTTCTCAGACCGCAAGGAATAGCGGTGGCGCCTTATCTGGATGACATTCTGATTCAGGCATCAACATATCATCTGACAAATTCTCACACGGACACAGTGTTGTCTTTTCTGAGCACTCACGGCTGAAAGGTGAACATAGAGAAGTGTTCACTTGTCCTGAGTCGGTAGCCATGAAAATATTTCTGACAAAGGTCAGAAAATCAAAGATTCGAAATACTTGCCGAGCACTTCAGTCCATTCCTCGGCCATCAGTGGATCAGTGTATGGAAGTAATTGGATTAATGGTAGCGGCAATGGACATCATTCCGTTTGCTTGCTTTCATCTCAGACCACTGCAACTGTGCATGCTCGGACAGTGGAATGGGGATTATGCGGATTTATGTCCTCAGATAAATCTGGATAAAGAGACCAGAAACTCTCTTCTTTGGAGGTTGTCGCCGGATCCTATGTCCCAAGGGACTTTCTGCAGACCCTCGTGGGTAATAGTGACAACAGATGCCAGCCTTCTGGGCTGGGGTGCAGTTTGGAACTTCCTGAAGGCTCAGGGTGTTTGGACTCAAATGGAGTATCTTCTTCCAATCAATATTCTGGAATTGGGAGCAATATTCAATGCGCTTCAGGCATGGCCTCAGTTGGCTTCGGACAAATTCATCAGATTCCAGTCGGACAACATCATGACTGTGGCATATGTCAATCATCAAGGGGGAACAAGGAGTTCCTTAGCGATGATAGAGGTATCCAAGATAATCAGTTGGGCAGAGGCCCACTCTTGTCATCTGTCAGCGATCTACATCCCAGGAGTAGAGAACTGGGAAGCAGATTTTCTAAGTCGACAGACTTTGCATCCGGGGGAGTGGGAACTTCACCCGGAGGTATTTGCCTCATTGATTCTCAGATGGGGCAGACCGGAATTGGATTTGATGGCATCCCGACAGAATGCCAAGCTTCCAAGATACGGATCCCGGTCAAGGGATCCTCAGGCCGAACTGATAGATGCCTTGGCAGTGCCTTGGTTGTTTAGCCTAGTTTATGTGTTTCCGCCGTTTCCTCTCCTCCCACTCGTGATTGCTTGAATCAAACAGGAGAGAGCTTCAGTGATCCTGATAGTGCCTGCGTGGCCACACAGGATTTGGTATGCGGATCTAGTGGACATGTTCTCTCTGCCACAGTGGAAACTTCCATTGAGACAGGACCTTCTTATTCAAGGTCCTTTCCAACAGCCAAATCTAATTTCTCTGCAGCTGACTGTGTGGAGATTGAACGCTTGATTTTATCTAAGCGAGGATTCTCTGATTCATTTATCAATACTTTGATACAGGCTAGAAAGCCTGTCACTAGAAAAATCTATCATAAGATATGGCGTAAATATCTTTATTGGTGTGAATCCAAGGGTTACTCATGGAGTAAAGTTAGGATTCCTAGGATTCTGTCTTTTCTCCAAGAAGGATTGGAGAAAGGGTTATCAGCGAGTTCCTTAAAGGGACAAATTTCAGCTTTGTCAATTCTGTTTCACAAGTGTTTGGCAAATGTACCAAATGTTCAGTCTTTATGTCAGGCTCTATCTAGGATTAATCCTGTATTTAGACCTATTACTCCTCCCTGGAGTTTGAATTTAGTTCTTCGAGTTCTTCAAGGGGTTCCGTTTGAACCTATGCATTCCCTAGATATTAAACTGTTATCTTGGAAAGTTTTGTTTTTGGTTGCTCTTTCTTCTGCCCGAAGAGTTTCTGAGCTTTCAGTGTTACAGTGTGATTCACCTTAACTCATATTTCATTCTGATAAGGTAGTTTTACGTACCAAACCTGGTTTTCTTCCTAAGGTTGTTTCGAATATTAAAAAAATATTAAACAGGAAATTGTTGTTCCTTCCTTGTGTCCTAATCCTTCTTCTAAGAAGGAGCGTATGTTACATAACTTGGACATGGTCCGTGCCTTAAAGTTTTACCTACAGGCAACTAAGGATTTCCGTCAATCATCTTCATTATTCATTGTTTATTCCAGAAAGTAGGGTTGCACCGATACCATTTTTTTAAGACCGAGTACAAGTACCGATACTTTTTTTCAAGTACTCACCGATACCAAGTACCGATACTTTTCTATTGTCATGTGACAGTTTCCCAAGCACATTACAACAGAGTCAGACTAACTAATGTTTAAAGATAGCTTCTTTATAAGTATGAAGAACTGTAACTCAAAATACATTATGAAATATATAAAAAAGGCAGCTTTATTGGCTTGGTGTAACAACTCAAGTAAATTTCACAGAACATGTTAAATAAAACCTAAAAATAAATATATAAAAAGCCCCCACTGATTCTAATAAAATAAAACACAAATACTACCTTATTTACTGCACGTAATTAAACTTCGTATTCTAAAATATTTAAGCATTCAACAAGCGTACGATCACTGGAAAATAGGTTTGTTGTATGTGGTTGTGCAATAAAGCTACTTTTTTTTTTAATGTGACTTTAGTGGGAAGCTACATTAATGATAAGTCTCTATCTTATTTAGGGTTTCAAGGTGTCCAATATATAACTGGGAGGGGGAGTAGCTAGGGTTGCCACCTGTCCTTTAAAATATAGAACACTAGTTATAAGTTACACATGCTGCAGGGTGTGCAGGAATGAATATGAATAGTGCTGTCCAGAAACACAATACATTTTCCTCCCTGCACACCCTGCAGCATGTGTAACTCATAAGTGTCCAGGAAAACATGGCTGAGGTGGCAACACTAGGGGTAGCGGCGGCGCAGTAGTGGGTGGAGCCACCTCCCTGAAATGAGCTTTTGCAGGTTGGAATGTCTGTGATGGGCACAGCATTCTTCAAGAAGATATAAAACATGCACAGTAATGCACTGGGAAGGAGCACAAACAAATCACCAGACTATATTAGAAGAATGGCCAAGCCACAGCCTTTTGTTATATACTTTTTTTTTTACTTTCCTCCCTTCTCTGTTCAAATTTTACTACACTACTTGTGTAAATGGAATGGTGTTCCTCAATCTACAGCACTTCATCAACCCCTGCACTAGTATAAGCTAAATTATATGGAACTGATCACTTGATATTTGTGTTTTAACTTAAAACACAAATATAAAGTGATCAGTTCCATATAATTTAGCTTATACTAGTGCAGGGGTTGATGAAGTGCTGTAGATTGAGGAACACCATTCCATTTACACAAGTAGTGTAGTAGAAATATATTTTTGCAGACTCACTTCTTTTGCAAATCACAGCATCAGCACTGAGCACCAAGCAGCTCCTTTCCACCTCTGAGCTACATGCTAGGGGTAGAACTCACTCATTGTCCTCCAAGACAGCTCCAAGTAATACACACATAAATACAGTTAACCAAATAGCTGCCAGAAAAGCTGCTATGCACTGTAAAGTGTAAAGCAATTCACTGCAGTCCTCTGGTGGTCAATGGGTTAACAATTGGATTATTTGAAACTGTCTTGGAGGACAATGAGTTCTACCCCTAGCATGTGGTGCAGATGAGAGGAGAAAGTTATTTTCTATTGTGGCAAATGTCTAAAAAAGAAGTTTAATAGTCAACTCCTTGTCTAACTAGAAGAAATGCCTGGCCACTTTTGTATCAGCTAATCAGACCAGTCAGTGAGACATTTGGATGGGAACATTGGGGGAAGACATTATGCAGTGGGACACATTGGGGCATCTACCTTGAAATCCTAAACAGCACTGTGTTCCTGTTCCACTTCCTAGTAGTCAGTCTGGGCTCACAGTATGACACAGTAAGTCACATGGGGCAGAGGCACAGGGGAGGAGCACATACGGAGGGGAGAAGATGCTGCACAGTGTGTTACTGGGCAGTGAAAAATAAGCTCACTAAAACGTTTTTTATTTAAACAAGAAAGCATTTTTGAAAAAAGGTTAAACATTAGTATTTTTATTGTACTATGTGACTTCAATGCAATGTGCCCTTCTCTGTGTACTGTAACAATAAAAATACTAATGTATAACGTTTTTCAAAAATGCTTTCCCTTCGTTCTCCACCCTGGTGTCAGACATAGTTTCAGAGCACTTTAACATAGTCCCAGGAGTTGGAGGTACTTAGTCTTGTTTATTAATTATGCATTAAAAACGCCTAAGCAGCGTAGCAGACATAGCAATTTTCACTGATTCTAACACCGGAGTGTGCAGCCAGAAGCATCACAAGTACTGGCACACTCCGGTGTTAGAATCAGTGGAAATTGCTATGTCTGCTACGCTGCTTAGGCGTTTTTAATGCATAATTAATAAACAAGACTAAGTACCTCCAACTCCTGGGACTATGTTAAAGTGCTCTGAAACTATGTCTGACACCAGGGTGGAGAACGAAGGCAGGGCCGGATTGGGCAGCCGGGATACCGGGAAAAATCCCGGTGGGCTGCCGGCCGGCAGCTCAGCTGGGCTGGCCTGGCTGGCTGGCTGCTGCCTGCTGCTATATAAATTATATTTTTGCAGCTGCTTGTTAACTTTATGTTGCGGCCGCCGGCCGGTAATCACAGCACAGTCCCTGTTACACTGAAGTCCTGTCCACTGTGTCTAGTCTGACTCTGTGTAGTAAAAGTAAGTTAACCTCACCTTAACCCCCTCTCCTCCACTACCTCCGGTAGTCCGCTAGTTAGTTAATTGCTAATCTAAGACCTGTCACTGTCCCTTACCGCAACTAGTCCTCACACTTAGCCAATATAAGCCCTTAGCCAAATTATAGAGCAAATCGTTCATTTAGACAGACAGTGACTGAGTCTGTGTCTGTCACTCACACAGTCACAGGTTCAGTCTCTGTCTGTCACAGCAGTTTGTCACTCACTGAGGGCCAGGGCCTGGGCCACACTGGCTGGGGGTGGGCCGCCAGGGAGGAGGAGCGGAGGACTCAGGATTCATCATCATATGCGGGCCGGGTCAGGTGGGGCGGGCCGGCGGCTTCCAAGACGTCACGACACTGAGTGAGTTGACTGACTTGTTCTCACCACGTGACATATTGGAGGGAGCCTCAGCCTGGGAGCGGCTGCGTCCGTGAGTATCAGTGCTGTAAAAGTTGCAGCAGGCCTGAGGCCATGTGTGGGAGTAGCAGCAGGGACTGAATGGACAGCGGGACCGGCGGCAACACTTGGGCAGCAGCAAAGAGCAGAGGCAGGCGGCAGCAGGCAGACATTCCGTTCAAGTCAGAAGATCATCACAACACGAATTCACTATCATGTATGTAGTATAATTTTTTTTATTAATTAGTTCCTTCCTGACTATTCAGCTTCATGCTGCCGCTATCTGTATCACCCCTGCTTCTTTTGATGGCTAACCTCTGACCTACTGAGGTCCAGGTCCTCCTAGCTGTGCAACACATGGGGTCAGTGGGGAAGTACTTAAACAGTCATTACCTAAAATGATAAATACTAGCCCTTAGCAACTAGCAAGGTTCTTCTCCCTGCAGGTACACAATTGTAGGAACATTTTTTTTCCATTGCTCAAACCAAAGCCATCTAAACTTGTGTATGTATATAAATGATGTCTGTGCTGTATTAAATATGGCTTTTTATAAGTACTAGGTGCACAGACATGCTTGCTAGGGAGAGGTGACAACATAGCACTTGTACTCTGGCATAGTAGTTTTTCTATTTCCTCTTAAAATACTGTATATGTTAGCCTCACAGCTGCTCTTGTCCTTAACACTTTCCTATACATGGTAAGGGGGTAAAAATACTACATGTTGTAGACAGTCATGGGTTAAATCCCTTCATATTATAAGCATTCATGTGTTTAAATCTTAGTTGCTTGTTTGGTCTACTTATATCAGTGTTTTAAAGGTACATAACACTCAAAAGATTTTTTTAAATTATTCAGACAGAGCATACAATTTTAAACAACTTTCCAATTCACTTTGCTAATATACTGGTATCCTTTTATGAAGGAGCAGCAATGCACTACTGAGAGCTATTTAGTGCATAATTTCAGCCAATGACAAGAGGCATATATGCTTTTAACAAAAGATACTAACAGAACAAGGTAATATAAGTAAATTGAATAGTTGTTTAAAATGACATGCTCTATCTAAATCAAGTACATTTTGACTTTTTACCTAAGAGAGACTGTGTGAACCTATGTGTGTGTGTGAGAGAGACTGTGTGAACCTATGTGTGTGTGAGAGAGAGAGAGAGACTGTATGAGCCTGTGTGTGAGAGAGAGAGAGACTGTGTGAGCCTATGTGTGTGTATGAGAGAGAGACTGTGTGAGCCTATGTGTGTGTGTGAGAGAGAGACTGTGTGAGCCTGTGCGTGTGTGTGTGTGTGTGTGTGTGTGTGTGAGAGAGAGACTGTGTGAGCTTATGCGTGTGTGTGTGAGAGAGAGACTGTGTGAGCCTATGTGTGTGTGTGAGAGAGAGACTGTGTGAGCCTATGTGTGTGTGTGAGATAGAGACTGTGTAACAGTGTGAGCCTATGTGTGTGTGAGAGAGAGACTGTGTGAGCCTATGTGTGTGTGTGAGATAGAGACTGTGTGACAGTGTGAGCCTATGTGTGTGTGTGAGAGAGAGACTGTGTGAGCCTATGTGTGTGTGTGAGAGAGAGACTGTGTGAGCCTATGTGTGTGTGTGAGATAGAGACTGTGTGAGCCTATGTGTGTGTGTGAGATAGAGACAATGTGAGCCTATGTGTGTGTGTGAGATAGAGACTGTGTGAGCCTATGTGTATGTGTGAGATAGAGACTGTGTGAGCCTATGTGTATGTGTGAGATAGAGACTGTGTGAGCCTATGTGTGTGTGTGAGATAGAGACTGTGTGAGCCTATGTGTGTGTGTGAGATAGAGACTGTGTGAGCCTATGTGTGTGTGTGAGATAGAGACTGTGTGAGCCTATGTGTGTGTGTGAGAGAGAGACTGTGTGAGCCTGTGCGTGTGTGTGTGTGAGAGAGAGACTGTGTGAGCTTATGCGTGTGTGTGTGAGAGAGAGACTGTGTGAGCCTATGTGTGTGTGTGAGAGAGAGACTGTGTGAGCCTATGTGTGTGTGTGAGATAGAGACTGTGTAACAGTGTGAGCCTATGTGTGTGTGAGAGAGAGACTGTGTGAGCCTATGTGTGTGTGTGAGATAGAGACTGTGTGACAGTGTGAGCCTATGTGTGTGTGTGAGAGAGAGACTGTGTGAGCCTATGTGTGTGTGTGAGAGAGAGACTGTGTGAGCCTATGTGTGTGTGTGAGAGAGAGACTGTGTGAGCCTATGTGTGTGTGTGAGATAGAGACTGTGTGAGCCTATGTGTGTGTGTGAGATAGAGACTGTGTGAGCCTATGTGTATGTGTGAGATAGAGACTGTGTGAGCCTATGTGTATGTGTGAGATAGAGACTGTGTGAGCCTATGTGTGTGTGAGAGATAGAGACTGTGTGAGCCTATGTGTGTGTGTGAGATAGAGACTGTGTGAGCCTATGTGTGTGTGTGAGATAGAGACTGTGTGAGCCTATGTGTGTGTGTGAGATAGAGACTGTGTGAGCCTATGTGTGTGTGTGAGATAGAGACTGTGTGAGCCTATGTGTGTGTGTGAGATAGAGACTGTGTGAGCCTATGTGTGTGTGTGAGATAGAGACTGTGTGAGCCTATGTGTGTGTGTGAGATAGAGACTGTGTGAGCCTATGTGTGTGTGTGAGATAGAGACTGTGTGAGCCTATGTGTGTGTGTGAGATAGAGACTGTGTGAGCCTATGTGTGTGTGTGAGATAGAGACTGTGTGAGCCTATGTGTGTGTGTGTGAGAGAGATAGAGACTGTGTGAGCCTATGTGTGTGTGTGTGTGTGTGTGTGAGAGATAGAGACTGTGTGAGCCTATGTGTGTGTGTGAGATAGAGACTATGTGAGCCTGTGTGTGTGTGTGAGATAGAGACTGTGTGAGCCTGTGTGTGTGTGTGAGATAGAGACTGTGTGAGCCTGTGTGTGTGTGTGAGATAGATACTGTGTGAGCCTGTGTGTGTGTGAGAGAGACTGTGTGAGTGGGCCTATTTGTGTTTGAGAGAGAGACTGTGTGAGTGTGAGAGAGACTGTGTGCATGAGACTGTGAGCGTGTGCGTAAGTGCCTTTGTGTGAGTTTGTGTATATGTGTTAATATGTATAAACTCTACAGCCATTTTTTGCTGCGCTGTGTGTGGTGCAAGGTTGAGGGGAGACAAGGCTGAACCGGAGGGGGCGTGGCTGACCCGGAGGGGCGGGGCTGAGTCAGAGGGGGCGGGGCTGGGCTGGGCCATATCAATTTCCAGGGCTGGTCTGATTTCCCAATCCGGCCCTGAACGAAGGGATTCACATCACGCAACTCGTATGGATTACGTGTGTGTCTTGATTGGGAGTTGGTCTGCATGAGCTGGAGCCTGGGACTACGTATTGCAGAGAGACATTGGGGGTATTTATATATTATTTTAAGTTAGCACTAAGCACTCATTCATTGATGGCTGAAAAGATAGCAGCCAGGTTAGGGGATATTTTTGCTTAAGCCATTATGTCTTGCAAGTCCGTTATTAACTGGAAACAGGGTTGAAAAACACAAACAGCGTTTGAACTTAAGCTAACAGTTCAAACGCTGTTTGTGTTTTTCAACCCTGTTTCCAGTTAATAACGGACCTGCAAGACATAATGGCTTAAGCAAAAATATCCCCTAACCTGGCTGCTATCTTTTAGTAACGGCTGCTGGCTGCAATATTTAAATAATAAAATAATGCACACATAAGCAAAATCCCCTAACCTTGATACAGTCTGACTCCTCCACACGCCGTCGATCTCTGAGTGACTACCTGGTGTTAGCTCCCTGCTGCAATAGCGCGGTCCCCGCCCCTCTCTACTGTAGCTCTCTCTGATTGTATTAGCACAGCAGAAGCTTCCTCACGCAAGGCTCCCTCACGTCCCTCCTTCCCCCACAGGATTCAAAAAGTATCGGCTGAGGCATCGGAGCATTGTAAACAAGTACAAGTACTTGTGAAAATGCTCAGTATCGGCACCGATACCAATACTAGTATCGGTATCGGTGCATCCCTACCAGAAAGCGTAGGGGTCAGAAAGCTACAGTTACCTCTCTTTCTTTTTGGCTGAGAAGTATCATCCGCCTGGCATATGAGACTGCTGGACAGCAGCCTCCTGAAAGAATTACGGCTCATTCTACTAGGGCTGTGGCTTCCACATGGGCTTTTAAAAATGATGCATCTGTTGAACAGATTTGTAAGGCTGCGACTTGGTCGTCCCTTCACCCTTTTTCCAAATTTTCCAAATTTGATACTTTTGCTTCTTCTGAGGCTATCTTTGGGAGAAAGGTTCTTCAAGCAGTGGTGCCTTCCGTTTAGGTCCCTGTCTTGTCCCTACCTTTCATCCGTGTCCTATTGCTTTGGTATTGGTTTCCCACAAGTAAGGATGAAATCTGTGGACTCGTCATATCTTTGTAAAAGAAAACTAAATTTATGCTTACCTGATAAATTACTTTCTTTTACGATATGACGAGTCCACGGCCCACCCTGTTCTTTTTAAGACAGTTTTTCTTTATATTTTTTGTAAACTTCAGTCACCTCTGCACCTTTTAACCTTTCCTTTTTCTCTTCCTATACCTTCAGCCGAATGACTGAGGGTGGAGGGGAAGGGGAGGGGCTATATATACAGCTCTGCTGTGGTGCTCTTTGCCACTTCCTGTTAGCAGGAGGTTAATATCCCACAAGTAAGGATGAAATCCGTGGACTCGTCATATCGTAAAAGAAAGTAATTTATCAGGTAAGCATAAATTTAATTTTTTCCTCCCCTTTAATTTATTCGCAATTATCCATTTTACCTGCTGGAGTGTATTAAGCTCTAGATTACGAGTGTATCACTGTTTATCAATCCCGCTCATGTGTCTTTTTGCATATAAGATGAGAAAGTGCCAGTGGGGCATGAAACGCGTCAGTTTACGTATCTCGTTTGTGTCTTTTGTGATTTCATGTGAGTTACGAACTTTTAAAGCATACCTAATAAATGTTATAAATTTTTAAATAAGGCGTGTGCATAGTGTTCATTGTTTAAGTATAAGGATTATTAACTTATGACTGCTTGCAAGGAGACTGTCCTTTGTTCCCTTCTATATATAATTATATATAGGTATAAATATTTTCAGATACTGTATATATAGGAATATTTGTTTAAAAATACTTAGAACATATTCCCCTATATGAAGAACATTGGAATGTGAAATATTAAACACTTTATTAAATCTGAATATTGCATAAATATGATTTTACAGGTTTTCAACTACATGACTACAAAGGGCTCCAATAGACTTATCTATATGTCTCAATATGTATTCATATTTATTTATGTGTTTATAAGTATATACAGTATATATGTCTGTAAATACATATATACTGTACACACATAAATACATAAATATATATAACAAGTTGAAAGTAAAAAGCATTTTGCTTGTGTGCTAACTCGTCAAGTGCAAAAAGCCGAAGTCAGAATATCACAACCGCATTAATGTATTTCCCCATAGACTTAAAGGGATAGTAAACCCCCAAATAACCTTTGCATTTTTAAAAACATTATAGCAAGTTCTTCAAATAAGCAAATAACACGTATTAGCTCATCTTTACTGTTCAGCTGTAAATTGCTGCTGAAATAATTGATTCTGCCAAACCCATCTTTTCTCTAATCATGCAGACATGCCTTGTTTTGTTTTTTTATTTATCTGTCAAAACTATATATATATTGTTTAAGTAGACAACCTAATGTATTGATCTAGGCCCATTTTGGTATATTTCATGCCACCATTTCACTGCCAAATGTGATAAAATTAAAAAAAATGTTTTAATGTTTTCACAAACTTTAGGTTTCTCACAGAAATTATTTACATACTGCTTGTGCAATCATGGCACAAATGTTTGTAAACGCTTCTCTGGGATCCCCTTTGTTCAGAAATAGCAGACATATATGACTTTGCCATTGCTTTCTGGTAATGAGAAGGCCGCTAATTGCAGCTGCGCACCACACTTCTATTATTCCTGGCAGTGAAGGGGTTAATTAGGCAGTTTAAAAGGTTAATTTTAGATTTAGTGTAGAGATTAGCCTCCTATCTGACACTTCCCACACCCTGATCCCTGCCTGATCCCACCCAAACAGCTCTCGTCCCTCCCCCACAGAGTGTCACTATCTGTAACGATCAGGTATCTGCCCTCATATGAAGCTGGAGCACCGATTGCGCTCCAGCTCCATATGCGGGAGATGCCTGGGACGAGATCCGATATAGATCGCAGTTTGCGGCGCAAGCGAGGGAACCCGCGTCGCCCGCAGTTTCAGCTCGCAACTCAAGCTATCCCATATATGTCGCCGTCAGATGCTAACGTGCCGTAAGTCTGATAAACCAGCGATGTCCAGAAATCTGCGCAAGTACAAATTTCTGGCGTCGCCAGTGACTTGCGGCACGTTAGAAACTGCCAGCGCCTACAAAACCTGACTAAAGTCTAAATCACCCGCACTGTCTAACACGCCTCCCTAACATAGCCCGACACGTCTAACACGCCTCCCTAACATAGCCCGACACGTCAAACCCTCTATCCGCTATCCCCCCTCACTATCCTAACAATAAAATATGTATTAACCCCTAAACCGCCGCTACCTAATAAAGTTATTAACCCCTAAACCGCCGCCAGCTATATTAAATCTATAACCCCCTAAAGTGAGCCCCTAACACCGCCGCCATCTACCTTACCTACCCCCTAAAGTGAGCCCCTACCCCGCCGCTATTTTAAAATTATTAACCCCTAATCTAATCCCCCTACCCCGCCGCCATCTATATTAAATTATTTAACCCCTAAAATACTAAACTATCCCTACCACTAAACCTAAGTCTAACCCTACAAATAGCCCTGAAAAGGGCTTTTTGCGTGGCATTGCCCCAAAGTAACAGCTCTTTTGCCAGCCCTTAAAAGGGCTTTTTGCGGGGCATGCCCCAAAGTAACAGCTCTTTTGCCAGCCCTTAAAAGGGCTTTTGGCGGGGCTTTGTCACAAAGTAAACTGCTCTTTTGCCTACAATCTACATCCCCCTACACCGCGGCCACCTATAATAAATGTATTAACCCCTAATCTAATCCCCCTACACCGCCGCCAGCTATATTAACCCTAATTATATTAGGGTTAATATAGTTAATATAGTTATTATATTATATATATTAACAATATTAACTAATTATATTAGGGTTAATATAGTTAATATCGTTATTATATTATATATATATTAAGCATAATAACCCTATCTAACTCTAACATCCTAACTAAACTCTTATTAAAATAAATCTAATATTATTAATTAAAATATTCCTATTTAAATCTAAATACTTACCTATAAAATAAACCCTAAGATAGCTACAATGTAATTAATAATTACATTATAGCTATGTTAGGGTTTATATTTATTTTACAGGTAAATTGTTAATTATTTTAACTAGGTATAATAGCTATTAAATAGTTATTAACTATTTAATAGCTACCTAGTTAAAATAATTACCCAATTACCTGTAAAATAAATCCTAACCTAAGTTACAAATACACCTACACTATCAATAAATTAAAGAAACTACAAATATCTATCTAAAAATACAATTAAATAAACTAAACTAAATTACAAAAAAAAAAAAACACTAAATTACAAAAAATAAAAAAAAGATTACAAGATTTTTAAGCTAATTACACCTATTCTAAGCCCCCTAATAAAATAATAAAGCCCCCCAAAATAAAAAAATTCCCTACCCTATTCTAAATTAAAACAAGTTCAAAGCTCTTTTACCTTACCAGCCCTTAAAAGGGCCTTTTGTGGGGGCATGCCCCAAAGAAAACTGCTCTTTTGCCTGCAAAAAAAAACACAATACCACCCCCCAACATTACAACCCACCACCCACATACCCCTAATCTAACCCAAACCCCCCTTAAATAAACCTAACACTACCCCCCCCTGAAGATCTCCCTACCTTGTATTCACCCCGCCGGGCAGAACTCCTGAACCAATCAGCCAATCAGATTGAACTTGAATCTGATTGGCTGATTCAATCAGCCAATCAGATTTTTCTAACTTAATTCCGATTGGCTGATAGAATCCTATCAGCCAATCGGAATTTGACGGACGACATCTTGGATGACGTCATTTAAAGGAACCTCATTCATCGGGAAGTCGTCGTGCCGGAAGGATGCTCCGCGGCGGAGGAGCGAAGTAAGAAGATTGACGATGCCGATTTGCTTGAAGACGTCGCCGATGGAAGAAGACTCTCTGCCGCTTGCTTCAAGACATCGCCCGGATGGAAGAAAACTTCACTGCCGCTTGCTGGAACACATCGCCCGGATCGGATCAGGAGTTCTGCCCGGCGGGTTGAATACAAGGTAGGGAGATCTTCAGGGGGGGTAGTGTTAGGTTTATTTAAGGGGGGTTTGGGTTAGATTAGGGGTATGTGGGTGGTGGGTTGTAATGTTGGGGGGTGGTATTGTGTGTTTTTTTGCAGGCAAAAGAGCAGTTTTCTTTGGGGCATGCCCCCACAAAAGGCCCTTTTAAGGGCTGGTAAGGTAAAAGAGCTTTGAACTTGTTTTAATTTAGAATAGGGTAGGGAATTTTTTTATTTTGGGGGGCTTTATTATTTTATTAGGGGGCTTAGAATAGATGTAATAAGCTTAAAAATCTTGTAATCTTTTTTTTATTTTTTGTAATTTAGTGTTTGGTTTTTTTTGTAATTTAGTTTAGTTTATTTAATTGTATTTTTAGATAGATGTTTGTAGTTTATTTAATTTATTGATAGTGTAGGTGTATTTGTAACTTAGGTTAGGATTTATTTTACAGGTAATTGGGTAATTATTTTAACTAGGTAGCTATTAAATAGCTATTATACCTAGTTAAAATAATTAACAATTTACCTGTAAAATAAATATAAACCCTAACATAGCTATAATGTAATTATTAATTACATTGTAGCTATCTTAGGGTTTATTTTATAGGTAAGTATTTAGATTTAAATAGGAATATTTTAGTTTATAATATGAATTAGATTTATTTAATAAGAATTTAGTTAGGGGTGTTAGGTTAGATAGAGTTAATATAGTTAATATAAATACTATAGTAACTATATTAACTATATTAACCCTAATATAATTAGGGTTAATATAGTTAATATATATATAATGTAATAACTATATTAACTATAATATACTTAGG
The DNA here is from genome assembly GCF_027579735.1 of Bombina bombina. Lineage (NCBI taxonomy): Eukaryota > Metazoa > Chordata > Amphibia > Anura > Bombinatoridae > Bombina > Bombina bombina. The sequence goes on along the minus strand of NC_069500.1, from coordinate 82,150,137 downwards.
GTTAATATAGATAATATAGCTGGCGGCGGGGTAGGTAGATTAAATTAGGGGTTAATAATTTTAATATAGATGGCGGCGGTGTAAGGGGTTCACATTAGGGGATAGATCAGTTAGATGGTGGCGGTTTTAGGGGTTCACATTAGGGGATAGATCAGTTAGATGGTGGCGGTTTTAGGGGCTCACAGTAGGGGGTTAGTTTATGTAGATGGCGGCAGTTTAGGGGTTAAATACTTTATTAGGGATTGCGGCGGGGTATCGCGGTTGACAGGGAGATAGACAGTGCGCATGCGTTAGGTGTTAGGTTTATTTTAGCAGCCAGTTTAGGGAGTTACGGGGCTCCAATAGTCAGCGTAAGGCTTCTTACGGCTGCTTTTTGTGGCGAGGTGAAAATGGAGTTAGATTTCTCCATTTTCGCCACGTAAGTCCTTACGCTGTATATTGGATACCAAATTGCGCGGGTTTGGTATACCTGCCTATGGCCCAAAAAACTACGGGCGATGGCAGAAATATACGCGCGTAACTTCTAGGTTACGCCGTATATAGGATACCAAACCCGCGCAAATATTGGCGTCGCCGACTTTGCGGGCGACGATTTTTATCGGATCGACCTCCTGATCACATTTTCTCAAGTGCCCTAACTCAGCATGAAATGTTAATATTTCACATTTCAATGTTCTTCACATAGAAGAATATAATCTATTTATTCATAATTACATATATATATATATATATATATATATATATAAATAAATATGATGGTATTTTGGTAGAATATATATCTATACCTATATATATATATATATATATATATATATATATATATATATAGAAAAAACATTATATCATCCCGCAGCTCCAGAAAAAAAAGAGAAATACTGTGAAGAGTCTTTTTTTCTTAAAAGCAAGAATAAATTTTGTTTTCAAAAATGTTTAAAAAGAAGCATGTAAAAACATGTAAACCATGTAGGCTAGTCGCAGGCCTGCAACAAGGTGTTCAGAACCCAACGCCAAACATGTTTCGGGCCAAGCTTCAGCCCTTGTTCACTGGCATGATTTTGGTTCACACCTGCTAGTGCTTTTTAAAGATAAGGTACTTAAAGTGATTGCAGGCACCTGTACAATGTTAACTCTTTGTAGAATCTTAAACATATAGCAGTAAGAAGTACTAGTACATTTTACCTTATACCTGTAACTTTTAAATTCAAAGGATGTTTTCAAGCAATTTTTCAATTAAATTTAGAATATTGTATTTTATATATATTGTATGAAGTATACTCTCTAACAAATTTTGTAAAGTCAGTAAAATAAATCTACATCCATAATTGAATTTAGACCAGAGGGGTGTTTTGTCTGTAAATTGAAGATCCAAAACACTTCTCTCTGGTCCAAACGCCTTTCCCTGTCTCCCCCTCTCCTATGCCTTGGTATGTGATCTATGCCTTGTACTGTTAATAGGGATTCATTTGAATTGTGTTCCTGTCTAAAGTGCTTTGCTATGGGAGTTGTACTGTCAGAATTTCCTATATCCCTCAAATGTTGCAACACTCTATCACGTAGGGCACGTTTCGTGCGCCCTACGTATTGCTTTTTGCATCCCTGACATGTCAGGAGATAAATAACATGTGTGTTATTACATGTGATTCTGTAACGTATGTCAAATTCTTTGCCTGTTGTACTAGATTTAAATTTTATTCCTTGTTCTATGTGTAGGCAAGTTTTACAAATTTTACCATTACATTTGTTACAACCTAGTCTTTGAGTTAGCCATGTCTGTTTATTGTTGCTAGGCAACATTGACGGAGCAAGAATGTTACCTAAAGTTTTTGCTCTACGAGCTGAAAAGAAGCAACCTTCATTAACAATTTTCTTTAATTTAGTGTCACTTTCTAAGATGGGTAAGCAACCACGTACAATATCACAAATTTTGTTAAAATCTCTACTGTAATTTGTGATAAAAGTGGGCTTGTTATGTTGTCTTTGTTTTTTTGGTGTGTCTTTGTATATCAAATCATCTCTGTTGATAAGATCTACTTTATTCTTTGTTTTAATAAGAAGATCTGTTTTGTAACCCCTGGCCTCCAATCGTTGATTGGTCTGTTCGGCATGCATTTGAAATTTTGTTTCTGTTGTGCAATTACGTTTTGTCCTAATTAATTGTCCATATGGAATGGATTCAATGGTGTGTTTAGGGTGACATGAAGAAGAGTGTAGAATGGTGTTACCTGCTGTGCTTTTTCTAAAAAGTTCTATATCAATAGAATGTGTATCATTGTTAGATGTTAAAGTAACATCCAAAAAGTTTATAGTGTTGGCATTTTCAGTCATAGTGAAGGATAAGTTGAGTTTGTTGCTGTTGACATAGTCAAGAAACCTGGCAACTGATTGCTGGTCTCCATCCCACACCAACACCAAATCGTCAATATACCTGCCAAAAAAAACAATGTGATCTCGGAAGGGATTAGTATCTCCAAAGACGTGGCACCGTTCCCAGAACCCCATATAGAGGTTAGCATAGGAAGGGGCAAATTTAGCCCCCATAGCGGTGCCACGTCTCTGGAGATAGTAATGATCCTCAAACATAAAAAAATTATGTGTAAGAAGATATTCAACAGCTGTGTGAATGAATTGATTAGTGAAAAAATCATACGCGGTATGGTGAGTAAGAAAAAAATGTAGTGCTTCCAAACCTAAAGTATGAGGAATAGTGGTATACAGTGAAGTAACGTCTAGAGTGACAAATCTGTAAGAGTCACACCATGTAACATGTTTGATTTTTTCAATGAATGATGTTGTATCTTTCAAGTAACCATATAAAACAACAACTATAGGTTGTAAGTAAGTGTCAACCAAATCAGATAATCTTTCATTTAAAGAACCTATGCCTGCCACTATTGGGCGGCCTGGGTGGTGTATAGGATCTTTATGTAGCTTTGGAAGCTGATGGAATATGGGGACACAAGGATTTTTAGGCAGTAAATACTCCATGACCTTATCAGAAAATACTCCATCTAGTCTAGCTTTGTGTATTATTTCTGACAGAATTTTACTGTATAGCTTAGTAGGGTCAGATGGAAGTGGTTGGTATACATCTTTATTTGTAAGTTGTCTATTAACTTCAATTAGGTAATCTTTCCTATTTAAAATTACTGTATTACCACCTTTATCAGATTCCCTAATAACTATACTCTGATCGTCTTTGAGTGTCTGGATAGCTTTTCTCTCTTGAGATGTTAAATTGCTATCTTTGTATGTGTTTTTCTTTTTGTTCTTGTTGTTTAGTGCAATTAATTGTGTTTCAAGAGTTTGTTGAAATACTTGTAAATGTTGACCCCTACTGTGAATGGGGTAAAATACACTTTTTTCTTTAAACCTTTTCAGATTAATATCTTTCTCTGAAGGACCTGATCTGGCTGTTTGCGTAAAGTCATTCTCCTCAATGAGTTCTTGCATATCTACCATTGCGGTATAGTCATTGAAATTAAAATTAGGAGTTTGTTGAACGCAAACAGCCTGATCATTTGCTTCTTCATTTGCACTTTCATCATCATTTGCAAAGTGTTTTTTCAAGGTTAGGCTTCTGACGAATCCGTTTACGTCTAACACTGTGGAGAAAAGGTTAAAATTACAACTAGGTGCAAAGTTAAGGCCCCTTTGTAATAAAGAGATTTCTTGTTCAGTGAGGCATCTAGAGGACAAATTGACTACATTATTTATTGACGATTTGTCCTGTAAGACACCTTCTTTCTTTGGGGATAGCGACTGTTTCCTACTTCTTCTGCCTCTGCCCCTGTGCCCTATATATACATATATATATATATATACACACACACACAATTCTTTGAAAATAAACAAAGGCACTCAGCGTATGAATAGGATTGTCAAATTTATTAATATGACGTTTCAGGGTGGTGCCCCTTCATCAGACATCTGTCTGATGAAGGGGCACCACCCCGAAACTTAATATTAATAAATTTGACAATTCTGTTTCAAATAATTGTGTATGTGGCTTGCATGGAGCAACCCGGCAGCTGCTGGTTTATATACAATTTCTTCATAGAGTGCCAACCCCTGCTTGCTCAAATATATATATACTTGTCCTAAAGCCCTTTTGCTCTCTCTCACCCCTCTCTTTTGCTCTCTCTCTCTCTCTCTCTCTCTCTCTCTCCCCTCTCTTTTGTTCTCTCTCCCCTCTCTTTTGCTCTCTCTCTCCCCCCTCTCTTTTGTGATCTCTCTGCCCCCTCTCTTTTGTGCTTTCTCTTTCCCCCCTCTCTTTTGCACTCTCTCTCCCCCTCTGCGCTCTCTCTCCCTCCTCTCTTTTGTGCTCTCTCTCCCCCTATATTTTGCTCTCTCTCTCCCCACTCTCTTTTGCTCTCTTTCTCTCTCCCCCCTCTCTTTTGCTCTCTCTCTCCCCCTCTCTTTTGCTCTTTCTCTCTCCTCCTCTCTTTTGCACTCTCTCTCCTCCCTCTCTCTCTGCCCCCTCTCTTTTGTGCTTTCTCTTTCCCCCCTCTCTTTTGCACTCTCTCTCCCCCCTCTGCGCTCTCTCTCCCTCCTCTCTTTTGTGCTCTCTCTCCCCCTATATTTTGCTCTCTCTCTCCCCACTCTCTTTTGCTCTCTTTCTCTCTCTCCCCCTCTTTTGCTCTCTCTCTCCCCCTCTCTTTTGCTCTTTCTCTCTCCTCCTCTCTTTTGCACTCTCTCTCCTCCCTCTCTCTCTCCCCCTCTCATTTGTGCTCTCTCCCCCCTTTCTTTTTCACTCTCCCCCCTCTCTTTTGCGCTCTCTCTCTCCTCCTCTTTTGCTCTCTCTCTCCCCCTCTCTTTTGCTCTCTCTCTCCTCCTCTCTTTTACTCTTTCTCCCCCTCTCTTTTTCTCCCTCATCCCCTTCTCTTTTTCTTTCTCCTCCTCTCTTTTGCTCTCTCTCTCTCTCTCCCCCCTGTCTTTTGCTTTCTCTCTCTCTCCACCTCTCTTTTGCTCTCTCTTTCTCCACCTCTCTTTTACTCTCTCTCCCCCTCTCTTTTTCTCTCACTTCCCCCTCTCTTTTTATTTCTCCTCCTCTCTTTTGCTCTCTCTCTCCCCCCCTCTCTTTTGCTCTCTCTCTCTCTCTCTCTCTCTCTCTCTCTCTCTCTCTCTCTCTCTCTCTCTCTCTCTCTCTCTCTCTCTCTCTCTCTCCCCTCGTCTCTTTTGCTCTCGCTCTCTCTCTTTCCCCCCTCTATTTTTCTCTTTTCCCCTCTCTTTTGCTCTCTCTCTCCCGCTCTCTCTCTCCATCCTCTCTTTTGCTCTCTCTTCCTTCTCTTTAGTTCTTTTCCCTCTCTTTTTGCTCTCTGTCCCCTCTCTTTTGCTCTCTCTCTTCTCTCTTTTAATCTTTCCCCTCTCTTTTGCTCTCTCTCCCCTCTCTTTGTCTTTTGCTCTTTCCCATCTCTTTTGCTCTCTCCCCCCTCTCTTTTGATCTGTCTCTCTAGCACTGCCCAGCCACGCCCGACCATGCCCTGCCATGCCAGGCCACGCCCAGTCATGCCCACTCCCACCTACCGTTGTCACACCGCGGACAGCAGATCAGGTAGACTCTAAGGCCAGGTGTGTTTATCCTCGCACTGTCTCTACTGTGCATGACAGCTTCAGACACACTTGGCCTTTTATATTATAGGATATATATATATATATATATATATATAAATATATTGGTATAATTATATACAGAATAAATTTACAAAATTGAGAGAGAATTTAGCACGTCTTCAAAACCTGATGCTTGTTTTGTGCCTTTATAAAGGTAATGGTGCAGACCCTTTTATTAGGAATCACATCATTTTTTTTAGGACGATAGCTATATCCTCTTATACAGAAAGGAAATTCAGCACTCTTTTAAATTTCAAAACAGAATTGTTTTATTTATAACCAACAAAGTCAAAGAATCTCTGTGTGACACACTAATAAAAGTATCTATTCAAAACATTCCTGCGTACAATGTAACCATTACCCAAAAGCCCCAAATGTAAAAAACAAACCAGTAAGAAGTAAGTTTTAAAAAAGACCCTCTGCAGCAGACTGGCTCAGAAAAAATAGAGGCATAAAGGAAAGCTTTCCCTGTGGGAAGTATATTTATTATCCCTACATAGAAAAGAGTAATCAATTTTCTGGTAATTGTGAAAAGGAGTTTGATATAAAGTTCTTTTTTAACTGTGACTCAGTGGGGGTAGTATATTTACTACTCTGTGGGTGCCCGCGTTTTTGTGTAGAAAAAACTAAATGCGTCCTTAAAGATAGGATTCGAGAACACAGAGACATATATTATAAGAGGGATACTAATGTTGCCAGGCACTTTACTAAGTACTATGCAGGAGATCCCAGCTCTCTTAAATTTATGGCTATTGACAAGGGTGACCCAAATAATAGGCGTGGGGATATGGACAAATATCTCTTTCAAAAAGAGGCCAAGTGGATTTTTGTGCTAAAAACGAGGTTCCCACTGGGCCTCAATGAAAAAATTGGATTATGCCTGCTTTCTCTAATAAGAGAAAATGAAGTAAATTAATATTGGAGGAAGCTTGTGTTCTCCATGCAATCAAAGTATCTCAAGGTTATACTGATGTTAAAGGGAAAAAAGTTAATGCAACTTACATAACTGCATTTGATTTCTGAAGAGGTGTATGTCATTTACAATGGAGGAATTGTTAATATTAATAGATGTATATATTTAAAATGTATAGGTTTGAATTTTGGGTAATGTGCTAACATTATAGAAAATAAGGACATAGTCACTTTAAGTGCAAACAAGTTTTTTTGAAGAAAGTAGGTTGGGCTACACCAGGTTTAAAAAGGCTGTTTCGAGTTGAGGTGATTACAGCCCTGACGAAGCCCCAGCAGAAGACTGCCTATGGGGTGAAACATATGTTGTTGGCTTTTACTCTTTGTTAATTCAGAGGACTTTGGTCCTGACATTATTATTTTCTTGCACTTACCTGGAAATTCGTAGGTGAGAGTTGTAAATGCATTCTCTTATAGCTGGCTATGCTGGGTAAGTGCATAATAGGGAAATAACAGCTAATACAAGGCCTGTCACGGCACTTGCTGTGTATATCTTTGATGCTTACTGAGGAGGACAATCAATTGCTGTTGTTTTTTGCTGAAGTCAGAAATCCCAAACCTTCAGTGATACTACAAAAGTAATCATAAAATCCAGATACTTTCATCACCGGAGTGTAACAAAGTGACGTAAGAGGAGAAAGAGGGCTTACGCTAACAAGCCACTCGTCTGTACACAAGCTCTCAGTAAAGGGAGTCCCAAGAAGGGAATGTAAGCAGCTCTAAATACGATCATGTAAGAATATAAAAAACAGGCACTGTTACTGTGCCCCCAGTCAAGGACTAACTTCCAGTCTGGTCAGACCTAGAGTGCGGCGAAAGAGGATTACTCTAGACTTTGGTCTAACAGATAATAACACCTTGTCTTTGCAGCAACACGGCTTGGTACAAATTAGATTTCAGAGGCAATAGAGATCGATATAATCCCTCTGTTTATCACCTATGTATGCCTTTAACTTGTAGCTAAAGTTTGCAGCCATTTGGAAGCTGTAATGGTTACATTGTACTCAGGAATGTTTTGAATAGATACATTGGGGTCGATCCGATAAAAATCGTCGCCCGCAAAAGCTGGCGACGCGAATATTTGGGCGGGTTTGGTATCCTATATACGGCGTAACCTAGAAGTTACGCGCGTATATTTCTGTCGTCGCCCGTAGTTTTTTGGGCCATAGGCAGGTATACCAAACCCACGCAGTTTGGTATCCAATATACAGCGTAAGGACTTACGTGGCGAAAATGGAGAAATCTTACTCCATTTTCACCTCGCCACAAAAAGCAGCCGTAAGAAGCCTTACGCTGACTATTGGAGCCCCGTAACTCCCTAAACTGGCTGCTAAAATAAACCTAACACCTAACGCATGCGCAATGTCTATCTCCCTGTCAACCGCAATCTACTAAAATAAACCTAACACCTAACGCATGCGCAATGTCTATCTCCCTGTCAACCGCGATCCCCCGCCGCAATCCATAATAAAGTATTTAACCCCTAAACCGTCGCCATCTACATAAACTAACCCCCTACTGTGAGCCCCTAAAACCGCCACCATCTAACTGATCTATCCCCTAATGTGAACCCCTTACACCGCCGCCATCTATATTAAAATTATTAACCCCTAATTTAATCTACCTACCCCGCCGCCAGCTATATTATCTATATTAACCCTAAGTATATTATAGTTAATATTGTTATTACATTATATATATTAACTATATTAACCCTAATTATATTAGGGTTAATATAGTTACTATAGTATTTATATTAACTATATTAACTCTATCTAACCCTAACACCCCTAACTAAATTCTTATTAAATAAATCTAATTCATATTATAAACTAAAATATTCCTATTTAAATCTAAATACTTACCTATAAAATAAACCCTAAGATAGCTACAATATAATTAATAATTACATTATAGCTATGTTAGGGTTTATATTTATTTTACAGGTAAATTGTTAATTATTTTAACTAGGTATAATAGCTATTAAATAGTTATTAACTATTTAATAGCTACCTAGTTAAAATAATTACCCAATTACCTGTAAAATAAATCCTAACCTAAGTTACAAATACACCTACACTATCAATACATTAAAGAAACTACAAATATCTATCTAAAAATACAATTAAATAAACTAAACTAAATTTAAAAAAAAAAAAAAAACACTAAATTAAAAAAAATTAAAAAAAGATTACAAGATTTTTAAGCTAATTACACCTATTCTAAGCCCCCTAATAAAATAATAAATCCCCCCAAAATAAAAAAATTCCCTACCCTATTCTAAATTAAAAAAAGTTCAAAGCTCTTTTACCTTACCAGCCCTTAAAAGGGCCTTTTGTGGGGGCATGCCCCAAAGAAAACTGCTCTTTTGCATGCAAAAAAAAAAAATACCACCCCCCAACATTACAACCCACCACCCACATACCCCTAATCTAACCCAAACCCCCCTTAAATAAACCTAACACTACCCCCCTGAAGATCTCCCTACCTTGTCTTCACCACACCGGGCCGAACTCCTCATCCGATCCGGGCGATGTGTTCCAGCAAGCGGCAGTGAAGTCTTCTTCCATCCGGGCGATGTGTTCCAGCAAGCGGCAGAGAGTCTTCTTCCATCGGCGATGTCTTCAAGCAAATCGGCATCTTCAATCTTCTTCCTTCGCTCCTCCGCCGTGGAGCATCCTTCCGGCACGACGACTTCCCGACGAATGAGGTTCCTTTTATTGACGTCATCCAAGATGGCGTCCGTCGAATTCCGATTGGCTGATAGGATTCTATCAGCCAATCGGAATTAAGGTAGAAAAATCTGATTGGCTGATTGAATCAGCCAATCAGATTCAAGTTCAATCCGATTGGCTGATTGGATGCTCCGCGGCGGAGGAGCGAAGGAAGAAGATTGAAGATGGCGATTTGCTTGAAGACATCGCCGATGGAAGAAGACTCTCTGCCGCTTGCTGGAACACATCGCCCGGATGGAAGAAGACTTCACTGTCGCTTGCTGGAACACATCGCCCGGATCGGATGAGGAGTTCGGCCCGGTGTGGTGAAGACAAGGTAGGGAGATCTTCAGGGGGGTAGTGTTAGGTTTATTTAAGGGGGGTTTGGGTTAGATTAGGGGTATGTGGGTGGTGGGTTGTAATGTTGGGGGGTGGTATTGTGTTTTTTTTTGCAGGCAAAAGAGCAGTTATCTTTGGGGCATGCCCCCACAAAAGGCCCTTTTAAGGGCTGGTAAGGTAAAAGAGCTTTGAACTTTTTTTAATTTAGAATAGGGTAGGGAATTTTTTTATTTTGGGGGGCTTTATTATTTTATTAGGGGGCTTAGAATAGGTGTAATTAGCTTAAAAATCTTGTAATCTTTTTTTTATTTTTTGTAATTTAGTGTTTGTTTGTTTTTTGTAATTTAGTTTAGTTTATTTAAATGTATTTTTAGATAGATATTTGTAGTTTCTTTAATTTATTGATAGTGTAGGTGTATTTGTAACTTAGGTTAGGATTTATTTTACAGGTAATTGGGTAATTATTTTAACTAGGTAGCTATTAAATAGTTAATAACTATTTAATAGCTATTATACCTAGTTAAAATAATTAACAATTTACCTGTAAAATAAATATAAACCCTAACATAGCTATAATGTAATTATTAATTATATTGTAGCTATCTTAGGATTTATTTTATAGGTAAGTATTTAGATTTAAATAGGAATATTTTAATTAATAATATTAATATTAGATTTATTTTAATAAGAGTTTAGTTAGGGATGTTAGAGTTAGATAGGGTTATTATACTTTATATATATATAATATAATAACGATATTAACTATATTAACCCTAATATAATTAGGGTTAATATAGTTAATATAGCTGGCGGCGGGGTAGGGGGATTAGATTAGGGGTTAATAATTTTACAATAGATAGCGGCGGGGTAGGGGCTCACTTTAGGGGGTAGGTAAGGTAGATGGCGGCGGTGTTAGGGGCTCACTTTAGGGGGTTATAGATTTAGTATAGCTGGCAGCGGTATAGGGGTTAATAATTTTATTAGGTTGCGGCGGGCTACGGGAGCGGCGGTTTAGGGGTTAATACATATTTTATTGTTAGGCTAGTGAGGGGGGATAGCGAATAGAGGGTTAGACGTGTCGGGCTATGTTAGGGAGGCGTGTTAGACTTGTCGGGCTATGTTAGGGAGGCGTGTTAGACAGTGCGGGTGATTTAGACTTTAGTCAGGTTTTGTAGGCGCCGGCAGTTTCTAACGTGCCGTAAGTCACTGGCGACGCCAGAAATTTGTACTTGCGCAGATTTCTGGACATCGCTGGTTTGTCAGACTTACGGCACTTTAGCATCTGACGGCGCAGTATATGGGATAGCTCGAGTTGCGAGCTGAAACTGCGGGCGACGCGGGTTCCCTCACTTGCGCCGCAAACTACGATCTATATCGGATCGACCTCATTATGTTTCTTTTATTAGTGTGTCACACAGAGATTCTTTAACTTTGTTGATTATAAATAAAACAATTCTGTTTTGAAATTTAAAAGAGTGCTGAATTCCCTTTCTGTCTAAGGGGATATAGCTATCCTCCTATGTCTTTCTAAATAAAAATAAATTGTGATAAAAATATACAGATATATATAGGAATATCTGTTTAAAATACTTAGAACATATTCCCCTATATGAAGAATATTTGAATGTGAAATATTTACAGTAAATACAAAGTTAAACAATACACATATATACATAAATATATATATTTAGACATGTATACTGTATGTATGTATCTCTATGTCAAAGCCCCTTGCATGTCTTTTTTTTCTAACAGCTGAGATGACATATTTTTGAGCCCTTATATTTTTTTTTAAATATTTTTTATTAGATAGTGTTTTTATGAGTGTAACTGTACTTTTAAATGTGTTTTTTGTGCAACTTTTTCTTCTTAATATGAGGAGAGTCCACGGCATCATTCCTTACTGTTGGGAAATACTGAACCTGGCCACCAGGAGGAGGCAAAGACACCCCAGCCAATGGCTTATATACTCCCCCTACTTCCCACATATCCCAGTCATTCTTTGCCTTTTGTCACCGAGGCTGTGATGCCCTCAGGTTAGGGTCCACCTCTCTTTTACCCCTCTCATTATCATTCAGTGTCCTCTAGAGCTTGGGTATAGTTTTCCCAACAGTAAGGAATGATGCTGTGGGCTCTCCTCATATTAAGAAGGAAAACATATATTATGATTACCTTATAATTTAATTTCCTTCTGTATAAGGAGAGTCCACGGCCCTCGCCCGTATATTCCGATGAGCGGACCAAAATAAGTTTTTCTCTTCTGGCACCATTTATACCCTGATATTTCTCTTACTGTTCCTTGTTCCCTTGGCAGAATGACTGGGATATGAGGGAAGTAGGGGAAGTATGAATCCTTTGGCTGGGGTGTCTTTGCCTCCTCCTGGTGGCCAGGTTCAGTATTTCCCAACAGTAAGCAATGATGCCATGGACTCTCCTCATACAGAAGGAAATGCATAATCTGCTGGAGCTTTATAAATAAATGATAATAATAATAATAATAATAATACATAAATGAAATTATCAGGTAAGCAAAATTTATGTTTTTTCCTCGCGTAGCATTTAACCAGAGCTCTCAAGTCACGCTATCTTGATGCACGTTAAATTAAATTATGGTCAAATGAACGCTTTTACTTTCAACTTGTAATATGCTTGCTTATTCTGATGCGATAAACCCCCTTTGGCTTGCGTGCAACAGTTAGCATGCCACTTGTAATCTAGAGCTAAATTGTTTACAAATAGTTATTTTACTTTATTTTGGCATTTGAAATAGCTAATTTTTCCTGTGATATCCCTACCTATACTGACATTTCTATACTTAAGTATAGGCTAAATAAAAGCTGTGTAATCTTAGCCAGCAGAAGAAATTACTCTCCCAGTAGGAGGTAGGAGAGATAAGTAATAACATTCTAATTTTCAGTTGTTCTCTTTAAGTATTGGGCTTTGGTTTTCAGACAGAGATAATATAAATAAGCAAGTGTGTGTGTACAGAAAAGTGAGAAATAAGGATTTCCCTGCAAGCTCAACCCATTTTGATGAGTTGTGGTTTAAAAGAACAAAAAAAGCTATTTAATTTGCAGAAATAAAGCAACATAACCAATATTTGATTGGTTATTTGATTATGACTTTATTATTAATCCATTAAAACATCTTTTTTAAATTTGATTTGCAATTTCCTTAAATTATTATATGTATATCAAGTTTTGCAAACCTAAAAAACCCCACAAGTAGATGGATTCAAAATATATGCTCCATATTTTTAAACATATTTGCTTAAAAATCATGTAAAAAGCATGATAGGTTGTGATAGTGAGGGCTGGAGCGACACTGAAGCTAATCTACTGTATATCATTTGACATTAAAAACATCTTCATACTATCTATGAAGATAAGACCTTCTCTAGAGTAAGCTCTGATGTTTATTTTGTTTCCAGCTACAGTATTCCAGGACTTTATATTGAGTCCTTAGTGTGACAGACGTGATAGTCTCATCTTCAACCCCCCGGCAATATCAATATCACTGTGATATCTGATGAGAGTGCAATCTCGCAAGACACTGCATATTTCCACACTTTAATCTAGCTTATATCAGGGAAGCTGAGCTGCTCTAACAAGCGTGTGTGTTAGGAACACATTTTTGCTGTTGGATCTTCACCTAAGATGGCCATGGATGTGCTATCTATATTACAAACCATAGAGCACTTGCTTTTAGAATATCAACAAAGCTTTGGATTTCTTTTTGACGTTAAAGGGACATGAAACTCAAAAGTTTTATTTCATCATTCAGATAGAGAATACAATTTTAAAAAACATTCTAATTTACTTCTATTATCTAATTTGCTTCATTCTTTAAGTATCCTTTGTTGAAGAAATAACAATGCAAATGGGTGAGCCAATCAAACAAGGCTTCTATGTGCAGCCAGAACACAAACTTCAACATGAGGAGCACCAGCTGGATAAAACTTAAAGTTTATTTTAAATGTCAAAAACAGAACATGCAGTACACAAAGCAAGACAAGTGAGTCCAAGATGAACTGATCAATAGTTGACGCGTTTCATTCCCCCGGACGTAATCTTAGCTGCTGTTATTCCACATAAAATGCAGCTCTTTTAAAATCAAAATAATTAATCTGATTGGTGGATTTCAACATTACATCAGAAAACATATTTAACTGTTTGGGTACTGTGACCCTACAACTACAACACCTATCTTAATGACTCTTTTCAAGACAGCTCCACACTATAATTTGCAATACACTGTTATTTACAATACATATGGTTACAAAGTTTATGCAAGTACAGACATTTAAACCTTACCAACATGTTAACCCTTAATGTTTGTGCTATACAGTTCATTACTTGGCGTGTTAATTTTATTTTAGGTTTTTTTGGCTTGTATTCTTTATCTTATTTATTCCTTGTCTGATTTATCACCTCTTAAATTATTGTTTGGTTCAAACTTTTGGAATTTAAAAAAAATCCTATTTATATTTAGTATATTAGTTACACTAATAATCCATGTCTGACTTTGCATTAGTATGAGGTAGGTTCATGTACCCCTTCTCTAATGACTTACTCTATTCTACTTTCTGTTAGAGAACAACGATAGAATATACAGATTATCTTATTATGTATCTTATTAAAAAAGAAGAAGAAGAACAGTGACTATGCAATACAATCTGGATGTGTTTGGAATTTATGGTAATAGTGATGCCAATCCACTTACTAATCCTAACCTGATTCCCAACATGGGAATGATCTTCCCCATAGATAAAGGTAAGAGTACAAATACAGGTAAGAATACAGATATAGATATAAGAACAAGTACATGAACATAAAGATTTTTCCCTCTATGACGGCTAGATTACGAGTTTTGCGTTACGGCTTTTAACAATGAAAAATTGTTCATTACACAGGATTGCCGGGGAACGCAAATTATGAGTTGCAGCGGTATAGCTGTAATGCAAGCATTTTAGCCTGTAACGCAACATCCATTCCGCACTCAAAAAAATTATGTTTGAGTGTGGGAGTTTCATAGTGCCGGTATTACAGGTTGTGCATTCCGGCTAAAATATAACGACATCTGAGAGCAGTAGTTATGGATTTTGTGTAACAAATATGTTTCACAAAACTCATAACTAAAATGTTACAAAGTACACTAACACCCATAAACTACTTATTAACCCCTAAACCACCACCATCCCGCATCGCAAACACTATTTTAAATTTATTAACCCCTAATCTGCTGTTCATCCACATTGCAACTATTAAATAAAGTTATTAACCCCTATTCTGCTGCTCATCCACATCACCAACACTATTTAAATATATTAACTCCTAAATCACGGCTCCCCAACATTGCCAACACTAAATAAACCTATTAACCCCTAAACCTCCGGCCTACACATAGCTGTCACTAAATAAACCTATCAACCCCTAAACCTCTGGCTCCCCACATCCCTGCCACTAAATAAACCTATTAACCCTTAAACCGCCAGCCCCCCACATTGTACCTACTAAACTAAACCTATTAATCCCTAAACTGCCGGTCCCCCACATCACAAAACACTAAATTAAACCCGAAAACACCCCCATAACTTTAAATTAAATTTACAATATAACTTCTTAAAATAAATAAAAACGTACCTGTGAAATAAAAAAACAACTAAGTTTAAACTATAGATTAACCTAACATTACTATTCTAATAAAATAAAAAAGCTACCAAATAAAAAATCTAAATTCCAATTTTAAAAAAGGCTAACACTACGAAAAAAATTAAAAAAAAAAATTAAAATTACAAAAATAATAAACATTAAATTACAAAAAATAAAAAACACTAAGATTACAAAAAATAATAAACAAAATGATCAAAAATAAAAACAATTACACCTAATCTAATTAGCCCTATCAAAATTAAAAAGCCCCTCCAACCTACAATAAACTACCAATTGCCCTTAAAAGGGCCTTTTGTAGGACAGTGCCCTAAGTTAAACAGCTCTTTTACCTGGAAAAAAATATAAAGTCCCCCCACAGTAAAACCCACCACCCAACCAACCCCCCAAAATAAAAAACCTAACTCTATAAAAAAGCCTAAGCATTAGCATGGGCATTGCCCTTAAAAGAGCATTCAGCTCTTTTTCACTGCGCTTAAAAGGGGATTCAGCTCTTTTACACATTGTCCAAAGCCCTAATCTGAAAAAAACACCCCAAAAAATAAAATAAATACCTAACACTAACCCTAGAATTTCAACTCGCGGTTCCTGAAGTCCAGACATCCATCTCCATCCAGGTGGCGAGTATTCTTCATCCAGGAGGCGACATCTTCATCCATCGTGGGGGCGTCTTCTATCTTCATATCGGCGGTGCAGAGCGGAGCCATCCTGGACGGGGAAGACATCCTGCACGGACATCCTGTCCTCTTCATACGATCACCACCGTACACTAAAGTTGAATGAAAGGTACCCCTTTCAAAATGGCAAACCTTGCATTCCTATTGGCTGATTTGATTCTTCAAATTCAAATCAGCCAATAGGGTGAGAGCTTCTGCAATCCTATAGGCTGTTGTTTTTTTTTTTCAGATTAGGGCTTTTGTACAAAGTGTAAAAGAGCTGAATGCCCTTTTAAGGTCAATGCCCATACAAATGCTCCTCTAGGAGCAATGGGTAGCTTAGGTTTTTTTTAGAGTTAGGTTTTTATTTTGGGGGGTTGGTTGGGTGGTGGGTTTTACTGTTGGGGGGAATTTTTTATTTTTTTTTACAGGTAAAAGAGCTGTTTAACTTAGGGCAATGCCGTACAAAAGGCCCTTTTAAGTTAGGGGGTGTTTTTATTTTTATGTTTTTTATTTTTAGGGCTATAAGATTAGGTGTAATTGGTTTTATTTTTGATCATTTTGTTTATTATTTTTTGTAATCTTAGTGTTTTTCTTATTTTTTTTAAATTTGTAATTTAGATTTTTTAATTGGTAGTTTTTTTATTTTATTAGAATAGTAATGTTAGGTTAATTTATAGTTTAAACTTAGTTTTTTTTATTTCACAGGTAAGTTTTTTTATTTATTTTAAGATAGTTATATTGTAATTTTAATTTAAAGTTGGGGGTGTTAGGTTTAGGGGTTAATAGATTAATTTAGTGTTTTGCGATGAGGGGGGGCAGTGGTTTAGGGGTTAATAGGTTTATTTAGTGGCGGCGATGTTGGGGAGTGGCGGATTAGGGGTTAATAGCTTTTATTAGTGACGGCGATGTCGGATTAGGGGTTAATACATTTATTTAGTGGCAGCGATGTCGGGAGTGGCCGATTAGGGGTCAATAACTTTATTGAGTGACGGCGATGTCAGGGAGCGAGCGGCAGATTATGGGTTAATAGCTTTAATTAGTGTTGGTGATGTCAGGGAGCAGTGGATTAGGGGTTAATAACTTTATTTTGTGGCGGTGATGTCGGGGAGCGGTGGATTAGGGGTTAATAACTTTTATTAGTGTCGCCGATGTTGGTGGCGGCAGATTAGGGGTGTTTAGACTAGGGGTTTATGTTAGGGTGTTAGTTTTAAATGTAACTTTCCTTTCCCCATAGACATCAATGGGGTTGCGTTACAGCAATCTCCATTCGGCACTTCAGGTGTTTTTTTTTATAACACTTTCTCCCCATTGATGTCTATGGCGGAAAGCGTGCACGAACACGTCAAATCATCCCTTGGCTTTTGTGCGGTATGGAGCCCGTGAGCATCGCTGAATATATCTGGTCTGTTTAGTGTGCCACGGTTGCCGTCGAGTGATTGATGTACGTCGAAGAGTGGAGGGTGCAGTTTTGTCAAGTGTTGATTTTAGTGCCGAATTATACAGTAGAGTCACGAGGCTTGGACAAGAGAGGGATGAAATGTCAGAGAGCAGAGGACTCAGTTGAATGGAGAAGTCTGTGAGATCCAAGTCATTTAAATTCCTGTAAGGTAGCAGTTTTGTGGGGGCTTGCAAAGATGTAGCAGGTAGAGTAAGAGAGAAAGTTAGTAGATGGTAGTCAGAAAGAGGAAAGGGGAGGTTAAGGAAGTTGGAAACAGCATATATAATGTGTATATGTATATATATATATATATATATATATATATATATATATACATACAGTATATACACACACACATTTATACACACAACATTTCTGAGTCCTTCCCAGTCAACCACCCTGATGTATCCCTTTTAAAGCATTTGTTTCACTAGAAAATATGAATGTAATTCTTTATTTTAATTTGTTTTACATGTGTTTTGTTAAACTTTTATCCTAGCCCTAACACTTTGCTTCAGGTTTAAAGCTGCAATGTAACAAAACTTTCAACTTATAATATGAGCGATGTTCAGCACTATACATTATCTGGTGATTCTTCTTTACCATGGACTTGTAATATTAATTGGTGCACTAATCCTAGAAAGGTACAGGGTTATTGATAACGCACCTTGTGATTTTGTGTGTGTTTTTATTTTTTATTAGTATACATTTAATTAGATTTACAGAATTCATATTTGCCAGAACATATAAAAAATATTGGGCCTATTATCTCTGATAAACAAGTGATACTACTTCATCTAATAAAATGAATATGCTTATTATTTATTCTTTACGACAATTCCATTATTTTAAAAAGCTTTAACCTTTTACACGCATTTTTTTCCTACCGCATTTGTTTCCTCTTTCATTTGCATGACGGTGTCTAGCTCTTTCAAAGCTGAAACAGTTAATATATTTTCTCAACAATAACTTCTCGTTAATTCAGGTGGGTTGCCATGTGAGCAATTGAGCATATGTAAATGTGAAGGATGCACAAAATAAAGCAATACATGCTGTTAGAAAGATAGGTATGGCGATGCCGATAATAGTTTCAATAATAATTAATATGCAGGACAGCGACTAGTGTCACACATCGTTTCAGACAAGGACTGCATCTGTCAGTATAAATTGCAACCACATACAGTTATAAGGCGAGGAGGGGTCAAGCGAGGGAGGTGCAGATCTCTTTTCTAATGGTGTCAATTTTATTTTTTAAGTGATCAGCAATAATCTGAGCAGTGAGGGTGGTAGTGGGTGGGGGGGCAGGCGGACGTAGAAGGGAGTTAAAGGTTGAGAACAGCTTTCTGGGGTTGGATGCGTGAGATGACACAAGGGAGGAGAAATAGACTTGTTTGGCCAGGCTGAGCGCAGAGTTGTAGGACTTAAGGGTGAATTTATAATGCTGGAAATCAGCACAGGTGCGTGATTTCCTCCACTGCCGTTCAGCAGCTCGTGAGCATCGCTGAATATATCTGGTCTGTTTAGTGTGCCACGGTTGCCGTCGAGTGATTGATGTATATCGAAGAGTGGAGGGTGCAGTTTTGTCAAGTGTTGATTTTAGTGCCGAATTATACTGTAGAGTCACAAGGTTTGGACAAGAGAGGGATAAAATGTCAGAGAGCAGAGGACTCAGTTGAGTGGAAAAGTCTGTGAGATCCAAGTCATTTAAATTCCTGTAAGGTAGCAGTTTTGTGGGGGCTGCCTTGCAAAGATGTAGCAGGTAGAGTAAGAGAGAAAGTTAGTAGATGGTGGTCAGAAAGAGGAAAGGGGAGGTTAAGGAAATATATACACACACACATTTATACACACAACATTTCTGAGTCCTTCCCAGTCAAACACCCTGATGTATCCCTTTTAAAGCATTTGTTTCACTAGAAAATATGACTGTAATTCTTTATTTTAATTTGTTTTACATGTGTTTTATTAAACTTTTATCCTAGCCCTAACACTTTGCTTCAGGTTTAAAGCTGCAATGTAACAAAACTTTCAACTTGTAATATGAGCGATGTTCAGCACTATACATTATCTGCGGATTCTTCTTTACCATGGACTTGTAATATTAATTTGTGCACTAATCCTAGAAAGGTACAGGGTTATTGATAACGCACCTTGTGATTTTGTGTGTGTTTTTATTTTGTATTAGTATACATTTAATTAGATTTACAGAATTCATTTTTGCCAGAACATATAAAAAATATTGGGCCTATTATCTCTGATAAACAAGTGATAATACTTCATCTAACAAAATGAATATGCTTATTATTTATTCTTTATGACAATTCCATTATTTTAAAAAGCTTTAACCTGTTACACGCATTTTTTTCCTACCGCATTTGTTTCCTCTTTCATTTGCATGACGGTGTCTAGCTCTTTCAAAGCTGAAACAGTTAATATATTTTCTCGACAATAACTTCTCGTTGATTCAGGTGGGTTGCCATGTGAGCAATTGAGCATATGTAAATGTGAAGGATGCACAAAATAAAGCAATACATGCTGTTAGAAAGATAGGTATGGCGATGCCGATAATAGTTTCAATAATAATTAATATGCAGGACAGCGACTAGTGTCACACATCGTTTCAGACAAGGACTGCATCTGTCAGTATAAATTGCAACCACATACGAGGCATACAGTATTGAATCTACTTAGACAGCTAAGTGAATTAAAAGAAAAATCTACAGATGCATAATAAATGCACAGGATGTTGTGTCACACATGAATAACTTCTGTGCAGGCCAAATGACAGATGTATTTCCTCGACTTCAGGCCAGGCTCCAGCACAAACCACTCTTCATTTATCAATAATTGGGCCTTAATTTCATTTGGCAGTGGTTGAACAGCATGTCTTGCTTCCTCTCCAATAGACTAACACTAATTACAGTGTTTTTTGGGCATTAATCTTTTTTATTTTTTTATCAAACCATTTTCAAATAAATAAAAAGGTAGATTTTTTTTTAAAGGAAAATTTGACCTGTCTTCCAATATTGAAATAATTATGAGCTATCAAACTGTTGTATGAGATTGTCTTCCTTAAAATCCATTAACAATGGCAATATTTTGCAATATCATTAAAATGAATAGAATAATAACATTTTAATTTAATCAATGTAATTACATTGAATGTAGCATGTTATATAATCACAAAATATTATTTATGCATGTTGAAGTTCTTGAAATAACTAGAAATAATGAGGTGTCTAAATTTCCTATTACAATAGTAACCTGAAGCAATTGATTCATAGGTCACTGTTTATCATTGACTGGACAGAAAATGTTTCCAACCAGGGAACCTGTCCCTGAGGATCATATTGATCAGACAGCATTGTGCTGCCCACATTTATAGTTGCTCAAGCAAACACTCATGCAATGTCGCCCTTGTTCCTGCTTAAGGTTTAAAAAGCACAAACTGGAAAGAAAATAATTAAAGGGATATGAAACCCAATTGTTTTTCTTTTATGATTCAGATATTGATAGAGAATAGAACTTACTAATATTTAATTTGCTTTATTCTCTTGGTATCCTTTGTTGAATGAGCAGCAATGTACTACTGGGGCTATCTGAACTCATGGGGTGAGACAAAAATAGGCCAGATTATGATTGGAGCACAAATTAACTTTCCCGCTTGAGTGTTAATTGCACTAGAAGTAAGATTTTTGCACTCATCTGTTTTGTGCTCTTATTATGAGTTGAAAGTAAACTGATTTTGCTCTTGTGGTAATCCGACTAGCCCAAAAATCTGAAGTTAGAATATCGCATGCGCTTTCACGTATTCCCCCATAAATTTAATGGAGAAAAAAAATGTAAAAAAACCTAACATCCCACTCTAACGCAAACACGATCGCATATTTTCATTTGCTCTAACCCGACATGAAAATATGAATTTCACATTTCAATGTTCTGCACATAACAGAATATGTTCTATGTATTAACAAATAAATAATTCTACATATATCTATCTAATGGTATGTTGGTACTGTATATATATTTATATATCTTTACACATGATTATATATAGATATATATTCAGTTATATATAGGAATATCTATTTAAAAATACATAGAACATATTCCGCTTTGTGCAGAACATTGGAATGTGAAATATTTACAGTAAATACATAGTTAAAACCTATATTAAATATGAATGTTGCATAAATAGGTTTTTACATGTTTTCATCTACTTAACGGCAAAGGCCTCCATGTGTGTCATATAGATAACATTGTGCTCACTCACGTGGAGTTACCTAGGAGTCAGCACTGATTGGGTGAAATGCATGTCTGTCAAAAGAACTGAAATAAGGGGCAGTCTGCAGAGGCTTAGATACAAGGTAATCACAGAGGTAAAAAGCTATCACTCCATTTAAACAGAAATAAACCCTTGATTTTTTTTATTTACCAAAAACTATATATATTTTAAATAGACAACTCGAGATATTGATCTAGGCTCATTTTGGTATATTTCATGCCACCATTTCACTGCCAATTGCAAGCAAATAAAAAATGTTTTAAATTTTTTCACAAACTTTGGGTTTCTCAAAGAAATTATTTACATGCTGCTTGTGCAATCATGGCACAATTGTTTGTAAAAGTTTCTCTGGGATTCCCGTGGTTCAGAAATAGCAGACATATATGGCTTTGCCATTGCTTTTTGGTAATTAGAAGACCGCTAATTGCAGCTGCGCACCACACTATTTTTCAGACAGTGAAGGGGTTAATTAGGTAGTTTAAAGGGTTATTTTTAATTAAGTGTAGGGATTAGCTTCCCACCTGACACTTCCAACCCCCTGATCCCTACCTGATCCCTGCCAAACAGCTCTCTTCTCTCCTCCACTGGTCACTCCCATCTTAAATACTGGCAGACAGTCTGCCAGTATGAAAATATAAGGTGTTTTTTTTAATTTTTATTATATATATATATATATTTATATATTTTCTGAATTGTAGAATCCCCCCTTACTCCCCAACCTCCCTGATCCCCCCCCCAAACAGCTTTCTAAACCTCCCCCCTCTACCTATTAGCCTCCATCCTAGGTACTGGTATCTGTCTGCCAGTACCTATAAGCTGCTTTTTTTTTTTTTAAATAAATCTTTTTTTTTTCCAGCATAATGTACCCCCCACCCTTCCTCGATCCTTAGTTAGGGCCCCCCACAAGCTTCAGGAACTCCAGATCTAAGCTGTAACTTAACAGCTGAGAGTGCTGAAACTTCCTGAAGCAAAGACGTATATATATATATATGTAGTACGATAGGCAAAGTACTGCAAGACATATATATATACGTCTTATTGGGTGAAGGGGTTAAGCAATACAAATTCTGGTGTAGACTGTCCCTTTAACCAGAGCTCTGAAGTCATGGTAATCATTCTAATGTAAATTGCGATTGCACTCAAGGGATCATGTTTACTTTCAACTCGTAATACGAGCGGTAAACCCAATGAGCACAAACCCTAGTGATAAACTCCTTATCGCTCGGGCGCAAACATTTGCGCTCCACTTGTAATCTAGTCCAATATGAGGCGTATATGTGCAGCTACCAATCAGCAGCTCCTGAGCCTATCTAGATATCCTTTTTGACAAAGGATATCAAGAGAACAAAACAAATAAGATAATAGAAGTAAATTGGAAATTTGTTTAAAATAACATGCTTTATCTGAATCTTGAAAGCAAAAATGTGGGTTTCATGTCTCTTTAAGCTAGGGTTTACTAGATGTATTAGGTAGTTTGCAATGTTGTGGTTGGCGGATTTAGGTGTTAATAATTTTATTGTTTTTTGTTTTTTTTCTTAATACTTCGTGTAGGCGGTTATTTTTTTTAATTTTATTATTACTTATTGCGGACAGTTAGTTTATTTTTTTTTAAATCCTTTTCGCGGGCGGTTAATTTATTTTTTTCTTAATAGTTCGTACGTGCAGCTATTTTTATTTTTTTTATTACTAATTGCGGAAGGTTAGTTTTTTTTTATTGCGGACAGGTATTTTTATTTTTTTTTAAATACTTATTGCAGGCGTTTTTTGTGTGTTTTTTTTGTAATGCTTTGTTTGCCGTCACTGCATCCCGGTGGATTCCGAAAATGGCAGGTGCCTCACGCTGCCAACATTCCTTTGAGGATGCGTGCGCAACTCCTGACGGCGACGGACGCATCACAAACGCGATTATAATATAGATTAGAAAGTAAATGATCTTTGGTGCTTCAAGAACTATGGAGGATCATCAATTGTTATAGCAATATCAATGGGTTCTAAAACAGAATACCAAGAATAGAGAATTCTTTAGATTTACAACTATGTGTATGCTATAAAAAATAACTGGCACTTGTGAGTTTTCACACTCAATTGGAAGGAATAGCAAGCTCACATCTCTTTGTACACATTAGAGAGTTAGGAAGCAAATACAATTGCTTAGGAGTAGTAGCCTATTGAAACCATAGAATGATGATTGCTCAAACAACAAATTGTGAAGCAAAACAGCTGTACTATTGTTAAAACAAAACAAATAAACCTGTGCTTATACAAAGAATTAAAGGTTAAAATAAACCCCTTTATTGATTAAAACCCAAAAATACAATTATACAAACAAGGCTAAAGATATGAAAATGAAAAAGGATCATTAGGGGCCAGATTACAAGGGGAGGGCTAAATTAGAGATATTAGCACTCCTCTGAGTAATACCAGTGCACGCTAATATGCGCTGGTATTACAAGTTGAAAGCAATGCAAACACGAACTCGCGTTCGCATTGCTGGGAAGCATTGCGCTCATGAGAGCGTGCTTCTATAGGTTCCAAGGGGGTAAATCATGCAGCGATGACAGCAATTTCTAAATATATAAGTATATGCTTATATACATATATATTTATTTGTTAATATGTTTATATAGACAAATTAACACATAAATATAAATGTATATAAGCATATACAGTACATATATATTTACAGTTCCCATAAACCGCAATCTAAAGACACTTTTCAGTGCAGTTTTTTTTTTCTAATACCCCACAGCTGCCCACTTCAATAAATAAAGATACATTTATTAAAATAAAAAACTACAATGCCCTCTACTTTTAGGGCATTTGTACACTTTTAGAAAATTAACCAGAGATCTACCCTCTGGTTAACTTTTGGAGCACTAATTGCTACCGCAAGGTCGCAGTAGCAATAACCAGCCACTTGTAATGACCGGTTACTGATCGCGCACCCGCAAACGTGCAAATTTGCCCGTTTAGGGCGCATAATGATTTAGCGCTCCACTTGTTATCTAACCCTAAATGTTTAAAGGGATATTAAAATGATGGATACAATGTCAACAAATGGTTGCTAACCAACCTGTTTTTCCTCCTGTGTCTGCAGCTCTCTTCAGAGTTGTGTTCTGATTTTTCTGACTGGAGCTTCACATTTTCATGCTCAGTGCCGCCATTTTGAAACTCACATATTCTTGTACAGAAGATTTCCAATTTGCAGTTTGTATAAGAAATTTAAAGATACATAAAAAAGGCGAGGTGAATAACGTAGATCAATTCAGCTACTGCACAAATCAAAAGCTCCTGATCTGCATCGTACACACAATACAGCTGTCAAAAAAACAGCAGCATCACAGATCTCTGATTGCGCACAAACTTCACAAAACAGCACCCTTTATAGGGTTAAAATGACCGAAAAGCTGTGCAGAGATCTACTGGCAAAGGAGGAAACATAGCATGGTGCAAAAGTATTAGTAATAAAGACACATAAAACCCAAACATATTCTTTCATAATTTAGACAGAGCATTCAATTGTATACAAACTTTCTAATTTATTTCTATTATCAAAGTTGCTTCATTATCTTGGTATCCTTTGTTGAAGGAGCAGCAATGCACTACTGGGAGCTTGCTGAACATATTTGGTGATCTAATGATAAGAGGCATATATGAGCAGCCACCAATAAGCAGCTAGCTCTCAGTAGTGCATTGCTGCTCCTGAAAATACCTAGGTTTACTTTTCAACAACGGAGTCCAAAAGAGCAAAGATAATTTAGATAATAGATAATAGAAAGTAATTGGAAAGTTGGTTAAAATTGTAAGCTCTGTCTGAATCACAAAATATTTTTTTGGGGGGATTTCATACCCCTTTAACGACTTAACAAACTATTGTTATATTCTGAAACATTCTATCTCGGAAGGAATTATTTAATTCATTCTATTTGGTCTTATGTTTTTCTTCTAAACCTTTGACAGCTAAAGTCAGACCCCACAAACCAGCTGAATAACTATATTCCTATCCTAACAAAAAAATCCAAAGTCTCAACCATAAATAAATGTATAGCTGTTAAATGAGACCATTTCAGAAATAAATTAGATTTATGATGAACAGATTTCTTTCCAAAGATATGGTGAGTCCACGGCTTGAGCAATTACTGTTGGGAATATCACTCCTGGCTAGCAGCCAGAGGCAAAGAGCACCACAGTTAAACTGCTAAGTATCACTCCCCTACCCACAACCCCCAGTCATTCTCTTTGCCTTCGGTGTATGGAGGAGGTGAAGTTTAGGTGTCTGAAGAAATATTTTGATTTCCTCTACCAGCAAGTTTTGGGGTATAGCCAAATTCCACAACATTCCTTTCAGTCAGGTAGTGGTGGCTTTAAAGCAGTTAGGAACTTGTAAAGAGGTACTTTCTTTTCCAAAGGTCTCTGCCAGACAGTGGAGCAAGTAAGTGCTTTTTCTTCCAGTTGGGGAGACCATGCACTTAAATTAAAAGACACTGCTTTTTTATTGGGACATAGATAATCCTGTTGTATGGGTTACACTGGGGCATGACACAGGCACTGTAGCATGTGTGAGACTAACATTTAAACTCTTAAAAAGAAAGGGTAAAATGTTTTTATTAGGCTTTATTTTCTGCCACATATTTACTTGATAAAACAATTCAAGTTTAAACTGAAAGTAAAACATTTTTAAGAAAATGTTTCCTGTCGAGGGCTCCATTAAAGACCCTTGGTATACTGTACACAAAGTTGAAGGGGCCATTTCCACTCTGGGTAAGAGAACCACTATTCCTATTGAGGATAGCTGCTCTTTAAAGGATCTGATGGACAAGAAGCTGGAGGCTTATTTGAAAAAGATTTATGTTTATCAAGGTCTCCAATGACAACCTGCAGTGTGTATTGCCACTGTGACTAGTGCAGCATCTTATTGGTTCAACGCCTTGTCTGATTCTCTTCAAGTAGAGATTTCCTGGAATGAAATTCAGGATAGGATTAAAATTGGCCAATTCCTTTATTGCAGATGCCATTTTACAAGTTGTTAGACTAGGAGCTAAAACTTCTAGTTTCGCTGTCCTATCCTGCAGGGCGTTATGGTTGAAATCCTGGTCTGCGGACGTTTCCTCTAAAGTCAAGCTTCTGGCAATTCCTTACAAGGGCAAAACCTTGTTATCTCTGATATTATGGGCAGAAAAGGGTATTTTCTACCTCAAGATAAGAAGAATAGGTCTAAAGGACGTCAGAGCAATTTTCGTTCCTTTCATAACTTCAGAGGAAAACCTTCACCTTCTTCTTCCAAGCAGGAACAATCAAAGTCTTCTTAGAAACCCAATCAGTCTTGGAACAAAGGGAAAAAAATAAAGAAAGCTGCAGCTGATTCCAAATCAGCATGAAGGGTTTGCCCCCGATCTGGGATCGGATCAGGTGGGGGGCAGACTTTCTCAGTTCTCTCAAGCCTGGATACGAGATGTCCCAGATCCCTGGACTGTATCTATATCAGGGTTACAAATTGGAATTCAAGACTTTTCCTCCCAGAGGCAGATTCCTTCTCTCAAGATTATCTGCAGGCAAGATAAAGAGAGAAGCATTCTTGAAATGTATACAACATCTTTCCTCCATGGGAGTGATAGTTCCAGTTCCAGTGCAGGAACAAAGTCTCAGGTTCTACTCCAACCTATGTGTGGTTCCCAAAAAAGAGGGAACTTTCTGTCCCATTCTAGACTTAAAGTGTCTAAACAAGTTTCTCAAAGTTCCATCCTTCAAGATGGAGACTATACGCTCCATTCTTCCTTTAGTACAAGAGGGTCAGTTCACGACAACTATAGACCTAAAGGATGAGTATCTTCATGTTTATATTCACAGGGACTATCACAGATTCCTGAGATTTGCCTTTCTGGACAAACATTTCCAGTTTGTGGCCCTTCCATTTGGTCTAGCCACGGCTCCCAGAATTTTTTCAAAGGTTCTGGGGGCTCTTTTGGCAGTGATTCATTTTCATGGAATTGCTGTGGCACCCTACCTGGATGACATATTGGTTCAGGCGCCATCTTTTCAACAAGCAAAATCTCACACAGAGATATTGTTGTCTTTTCTTCGTTCCCACGGATGGAATGTGAATCTGGAAAAAAGCTCCCTTTCCCCTGTTACAAGAGTAGTGTTCTTAGGGACCATAATAGATTCTCTATTGATGAAGATTTTCTGACAAAGGTCAGGAAAAACAAAATAATTTTCTCTTTCCTCTCTCTTCAGGCTACAGCTCCTTCAGTGGCTCAATGTTTGGAGGTAATTGATCTGATGGCGACTTCCATGGACATCATTCCTTTTCTTCGATTCCATTTGAGAGCTCTCCAGTTGTGCATGCTCAGACAATGGAATGGCGACCACGCGGATCTATCTCAGAGAATAGAGTTAGAGCAGTCATCAAGGGATTCTCTCCCATGGTGGATTGCTCATTATAATCTGTCTCAGTGCACATGCTTTCAGAGACCTTCCTGGGTTATCGTAACCACGGACGCCAGCCTGCTTGGCTGGGGAGCAGTCTGGAACTCATTAACAGCTCAGGGCCTTTGGACTCAGGAGGATTCTGCTCTTCCCATCAACATCTTGCAGTTGAGGGTGGTTTGCAATGCTCTATTGGCTTGGCCTCAGTTGTCCTCAGCCCAGTTTATCAGGTTCCAGTCAGACAACATAACCTCTGTGACTTGCATCAATCACCAGGGAGGAACTCGGAGTTCCTTAGCCATGAAGGAGGTTACTCGGATTCTTCAGTGGGCAGAGACCCACAATTGCTGTCTATCTGCCATCCATATTCCAGGAGTAGACAACTGATTTTCTCAGCAGACAGACTTTTCATCCCAGGGAGTGGGAACTCTATCCAGAGGTGTTTTCCAGCTTAGTCCTCAAATGGGGGGTGCCAAGGTTAGATCGGATGGTGTCCCGTTAGAACGCCAAACTTCCAAGGTACGGTTCAAGGTCAAGAGATCCGCAGGCCATTCTGATAGATATTCTGGCAGTTTCTTGGGTTTTCAGGTTGGCATACCTGTTTCCTCCGTTTTCTCTCCTTCCAAGAGTCATTGCTCGTATCAAATAAGAGAGGGCTTCGGTGATTCTAATAGCCCCTGCGTGGCCTCGTAGGATCTGGTTTACAGACCTAGTGGAGATGTCATCTCTCCCACCTTGGAGACTACCTCTGAGGAAGGACCTCCTGATTTAGGGTCCCTTCCTTAATCCAAATCTCGTTTCTCTAAAGCTGACTGCTTGGAGATTGAACGCTTAATTCTGTCTAAGCGTGTTTTTTCTGAGTCGGTCATTGAGACCATGATTCAGGCTCGCAAGCCTGTTACTAGAAAGATTTACTATAAGATATGGCATAAATATCTTTATTGGTGTGAATCCAAGGGCTACTCTTGGAGTAGAATTAGAATTCCTAGAATTTTATCTTTTCTTCAGGAAGGCCTGGAGAAGGGATTGTCAGTCAGATTTTTGCTTTATCAGTTTTACTACATAAACGTTTGGCGGATGTGCCAGATGTGCAATCTTTTTGTCAGGCATAGGTCAAAATCAGGCCTGTCTTTAAGCCTGTTGCTCCTCCTTGGAGCTTTAACCTTATTCTTAAAGTTTTACAGCTGACTTCATTTGAGCCATTGCATTCCATTGACATTAAGTTGTTATCTTGGAAGGTTTTGTTTCTTGTTGCTATCTCTTCTGCTCGAAGAGTCTTGGAACTCTCAGCTCTGCAGTGTGATTCCCCTTATCTTATTTTTCATGCCAATAAGGCGGTTCTTCATACTATGTTAGGTTTCCTTCCTAAGGTTGTTTCTAATAGAAATATCAATCAGGAAATTGTTGTTCCCTCTCTGTGTCCTAATCCTTCTTCTTCCAAAGAATGTTTGTTACACAATTTGGATGTTGTACGTACTCTTAAATTCTACTTACAAGCGTCTAAGGATTTTCACCAGTCCTCTGCCCTCTTTGTCTGTTTCTCTGGGAAACGTTAAGATCAGAAAGCTACTGCTACTACTCTTTCTTTTTGTTTATGAAGTATAATTCGTTTGGCTTATGAGACTGCTGGACAGCAGCCTCCTGAGACAATTACGGCTCATTCCACAAGAGCTGTTTCCTCTTCTTGGGCTTTTTTAAAAATGAAGCTTCTGTGGAACAAATTTGCAAGAGTGCACTTTGGTCTTCTCTACATACTTTTTCCAAGTTTTTAAAATTTGATACTTTTGCCTTGTCGAAGGTTTCTTTTGGTAGAAAGGTTCTTCAAGCGGTGGTGCCTTCTGTTTAGGACTGCCTGTATTGTCCCTCCATATTTACCTGTGTCCTCTAGCTTGGGTATTGGTTCCCAACAGTAATTACTCAAGCCGTGGACTCACCATATCTTAGGAAAGAAAAACAAATTTATGCTTACCTGATAAATTTCTTTCTTTCCGGATATGGTGAGTCCAGGGCCCTACCCTTTATTTTAAGACAGTTGTTCTTTTTACTATAACCTCAGGCACCTCTACACCTTGTGTTACTCCTTTTTCTCCATTTCCCTTCGGTCGAATGACTGGGGGTTGTGGGTAGGGGAGTGATACTTAGCAGTTTAACTGTGGTGCTCTTTGCCTCCTCCTGCTGGCCAGGAGTGATATTCCCAACAGTAATTACTCAACACAGAGATACCAGCCCTAACTATTTATGTTAGATCGAATGTGTTAGTGACTGAGTACATGGTAATTTTTCAAATTTGACAACGGGCCCAAAATAACAATTCCAAATATTTCTAGCATATAATAGTTTTTTTAATCATAAAAGTTTAGAATACATTGTTTTATTGGATTCTTTTAAAAAGTGTTATCTTTCTAATTTAAATTTCATGATATCATTTAATTTTTTTAGTAATGTGTGTCATTATGAAAACATTTCACTAGTCTTTGCTTGCTGAATATGTTGTTTGTCACAGGACATAAAACAGGTTGAGATCTGTGCACATCCTAAAATGGCTAATTAATTGCTGGCAAGTATTTTAAAATCATCAAAAATAAGCAAAATGAATTACATAGCTAAGCTGCCTGGAGAAGCCAACTCCACCCCCCTTATCAGTGTTTAGACACAGGCATTGCATTTTAACTGAGTTCACAGCTTCTAGGCATGTTCCAGCAGATAATCCCTATGCATTTGTGGATTTTACCAAAGCAACAGTAGATATAGATACAGCCATAGAAGGAAATGTTTGGGGGGAGTTAGAGCTTTACAATTTAGAAACTAAAAAGAAAGGGTTAATGGCAAGGCACTGCAGTATAAATTAGCAAGTAAAGTAATTAAAGTACATATTAATATACCTGTAAATAAAAATACAAATACCCCCCCCAACAGTAAACCCACCACCCACACAACCAAAACCCCCAAATAAAAACCTATCTAAAAAACCTAAGCTCCCTATTGCCCTGAAAAGGGCATTTGGATGGGCATTGCCCTTAAAAGGGCATTTAGCTCTTTTTCCGCCCAAAGTCCCTAACCTAAAATTAAAACCCACCCAATAAACCCTTAAAAAAAACACTAACCCCCGAATATCCACTTACAGTTTTTGAAGACCCGACATCCATCCTCAACAAAGCGGCAGAAGTCCTCAGCGGGCTGAAGTTTTCATCCAACCAGGCAGAAGTCTTCATCCATCCTGCGCGGAGCGACTCCATCTTCAAGACATCCGGCGCGGAGCATCCTCTTCTTACGATCGCCTCTGAAGAAGGAAGTTTCCTTTAAATGACGTCATCCAAGATGACTTCTCTTAGATTCCGATTGGCTGATAGAAATCAGCCAATAGGAATTAAGGTTGAAAAAATCCTATTGGCTGTTGCAATCAGCCAATAGGATTGAACTCCCATTCTATTGGCTATTCCAATCAGCCAATAGAATGCAAGCTCAATCTTAATTCCTATTGGCTGATAGAATTCTATCTTGGATGACGTCAATTAAAGGAAACTTCATTCTTCAGTCGCCGTCGTAAGAAGAGGATGCTCCGTGCCGGATGTCTTGAAGATGGAGCCGCTTTGCGCCGGATGGATGAAGATAGAAGATGCCGTCTGGATGAAGACTTCTGACCGGTTGGATGAAGACTTCGTCCCGCTTGGATGAAGACTTCTGCGGGCCTCGCTGAGGACTTCTGCCACTTGGATGAGGATGAATGTCGGGTCTTCAAAAACTGTAAGTGGATCTTCGGGGGTTAGTGTTAGGTTTTTTTAAGGGTTTATTGGGTGGGTTTTGATTTTAGGTTATGGACTTTGGGCGGAAAAAGAGCTAAATGTCCTTTTAAGGGCAATGCCCATACAAATGGGGAGCTTAGATTTTTTAGATAGGTTTTAATTTGGGGGGTTTGGTTGTGTGGGTGGTGGGTTTTACTGTTGGGGGTTGTTTGTTTTTTATTTTACAGGTAAAAGAGTTGATTTATTTGGGGCAATGGCCCGCAAAAGGCCCTTTTAAGGGCTATTGGTAGTTTATTGTAGGCTAGTTTTTTTATTTTGGGGGGGCTTTTTATTTTGATAGGGCTATTAGATTAATTAGTTTAAATATTTGATAATTTATTTTTTATTTTGTGTAACTTAGTGTTTTTTATTTTGTGTAACTTACGCCTAGATTTAGAGTTGGGCGGTAGCCGTCAAAACCAGCGTTAGGGGGTCCTAAAGCTGGTTTTTACCGCCCGCTGGTATTTGGAGTCAGTCAGGAAAGGGTCTAA
The DNA here is from genome assembly GCF_027579735.1 of Bombina bombina. Taxonomy (NCBI): domain Eukaryota; kingdom Metazoa; phylum Chordata; class Amphibia; order Anura; family Bombinatoridae; genus Bombina; species Bombina bombina. Next base: position 82,117,758 of record NC_069500.1, on the reverse strand, counting down.
CGCTCACTTTCCAGCCACGACTTTTCCATACCGCAGATCCCCCTATGCCATTTGCGTATCCTATCTTTTCAATGGGATCTTTCTAACGCTGGTATTTAGAGTCTTGGCTGAAGTGAGCGTTAGAAATCTAACGACAAGACTCCAGCCGCAGAAAAAAACCAGGAGTTAAGAGCTTTTGGGCTAACGCTGGTTCATAAAGCTCTTAACTACTGTGGTCTAAAGTACACTAACACCCATAAACTACCTATGCACCCCTAAACCGAGGTCCCCCCACATCGCCCCCACTCGATTAAAATTTTTAACCCCTAATCTGCCGCTCCGTATACCGCCGCCATCTACGTTATCCCTATGAACCCCTACTCTGCTGCCCCTAACACCGCCGACCCCTATATTATATTTATTAACCCCTAATCTGCCCCCCCCAACGTCGCCACCACCTACCTACAATTATTAACCCCTAATCTGCCGACCGCACCTCGCCGCTACTATAATAAAGTTATTAACCCCTAATCCGCCTCACTCCCGCCTCACTAACCCTATAAGAAATAGTATTAACCCCTAATCTGCCCTCCCTAACATCGCCAACACCTAACTTCAATTATTAACCCCTAATCTGCCGATTGCACCTCAACGCTACTATAATAAATGGATTAACCCCTAAAGCTAAGTCTAACCCTTAGAATGCAAGCTCAATCTGATTGGCTGATCCAATCAGCCAATCGGATTGAACTTGAATCTGATTGGCTGATTCCATCAGCCAATCAGAATTTTCCTACCTTAATTCCGATTGGCTGATAGAATCCTATCAGCCAATCGGAATTCGAGGGACGCCATCTTGGATGACGTCCCTTAAAGGAACCTTCATTCTTTAGTTGGACGTCGGAAGAAGAGGACAGATCCGCGTCGGAGGTCTTCAACATGGAGCCATTCTTCATCGGATGAAGATAGAAGATGCCGCTTGGATCAAGATGGTTGCAGGTCCGAATCTACTCTTCTTCCCGGATAGGATGAAGACTTTGGAGCCTCTTCTGGACCTCTTCAGCCGCAGCTTGATAGAAGACTTCAGCTGGATTATGGATCGCAAGCCACCGCTTGGGCTTGGATGAAGATTTCGGAGGACGGATCAGTGAACCTGGTATGGTGAAGATAAGGTAGGAAGATCTTCAGGGGCTTAGTGTTAGGTTTATTTAAGGGGGGTTTGGGTTAGATTAGGGGTATGTGGGTGGTGGGTTGTAATGTTGGGGGGGGATTGTATTTCTTTTTTTACAGGCAAAAGAGCTGAATTATTTGGGGCATGCCCCGCAAAGGGCCCTTTTCAGGGCTGGTAAGGTAAAAGAGCTTTGAACTTTTTTAATTTAGAATAGGGTAGGGCATTTTTTTATTTTGGGGGTCTTTGTTATTTTATTAGGGGGCTTAGAGTAGGTGTAATTAGTTTAAAATTGTTGTAATATTTTTCTAATATTTGTAAATATTTTTTTATTTTTTGTAACTTAGTTCTTTTTTATTTTTTGTACTTTAGTTAGTTTATTTAATTGTAGTTATTTGTAGGTATTGTATTTAATTAATTTGTTGATAGTGTAGTGTTAGGTTTAATTGTAGATAATTGTAGGTATTTTATTTAATTAATTTATTGATAGTGTAGTGTTAATAACTATTTAATAGCTATTGTACCTGGTTAAAATAAATACAAAGTTGCCTGTAAAATAAATATTAATCCTAAAATAGCTACAATATAATTATTCGTTATATTGTAGCTATATTAGGGTTTATTTTACAGGTAAGTATTTAGCTTTAAATAGGAATAATTTATTTAATAAGAGTTAATTTTTTTCGTTAGATTTAAATTATATTTAACTTAGGGGGGTGTTAGTGTTAGGGTTAGACTTAGCTTTAGGGGTTAATCCATTTATTATAGTAGCGGTGAGGTGCGATCGGCAGATTAGGGGTTAATAATTGAAGTTAGGTGTCTGCGATGTTAGGGAGGGCAGATTAGGGGTTAATACTATTTCTTATAGGGTTATTGAGGCGGGAGTGAGGCGGATTAGGGGTTAATAACTTTATTATAATAGCGGTGAGGTGCGATCGGCAGATTAGGGGTTAATTATTGTAGATAGCTTGCGGCGACGTTGTGGGGGGGCAGATTAGGGGTTACTAAATATAATATGGGGGTCGGCGGTGTTAGGGGCAGCAGATTAGGGGTACATAGGGATAATGTAGGTTGCGGCGGTGTCCGGAGCGGCAGATTAGGGGTTAATTGTGTAATACAGGGGTCAGCGATAGCGGGGGCGGCAGATTAGGGGTTAATAAATGTCAGGTTAGGGGTGTTTAGACTCGGGGTACATGTTAGGGTGTTAGGTGCAGACTTAGGAAGTGTTTCCCCATAGGAAACAATGGGGCCGCGTTAGGAGCTGAACGCTGCTTTTTTGCAGGTGTTAGGTTTTTTTTCAGCTCAAACTGCCCCATTGTTTCCTATGGGGGAATCGTGCATGAGCACGTTTTTGAAGCTGGCCGCGTCCGTAAGCACCGCTGGTATCGAGAGTTGAAGTGGCGGTAATTTATGCTCTACGCTCCTTTTTTGGAGCCTAACGCAGCCATTCTGTGAACTCTAAATACCAGCGGTATTTAAAAGGTGCGGCCAGAAAAAAGCACCTGTAGCTAACGCACCCCTTCTAACGCAAAACTCCAAATCTAGGCCTTAGTGTTTTTTATTTTTTGTAACTTAGTGTTTTTTATTTTTTGTAACTTAGTTGTTATTTATTTTGTGTAACTTAGTAATTTTTAATAGTAGATTTAAATAACTTGAGTAGGGTTAGGTTTTTAAATATATAATATAGTTAATTTAATTAGTAGTTTAATGTAATTTTAGTATAATAGTTGGGGTAGGTTAATTAATAGTTTAATATAGTTTAATGTAATTTTAGTATAATAGTTAGGGTAGGTTAATTAGTAGTTTAATATAGTTTAATTTAATTCTAAAGGTAAGTTTAAATTTATTATAAGATAGGGATGAGTTAATATTTAATGTAAAGTTAGCGGGTTGTTAGGTTTAGGGGTTAACAGCTTAATTTAGTTTATGGCGATGTTGGGGGCTGGCGGTTTAGGGGTTAATAGGTTTAGTAAGTGGTAGTGATGTGGGAGGCCAGGGGTTTAGGGGTTAATATGTTTATTTAGTAGCGGTGGGCTTCGGGAGTGGAGGGATAGGGGTTAATACATTTAGTTAGATGCGGTGGGCTCGGGGAGCAGCAGAATAGGGGTTAATAACTTTATTTAGTTGCGGCGGGGTCCGGGAGTGCTGGGATAGTGGTTAATATATTTATTTAGTTGCGGCAATATCGAGGGTGGCAGATTAGGGGTTAATAACATTATGTAGGTGGCGGCTAAGTCGGGCGGCAGATTAGGGGTGTTTAGACTCGGGGCTTATGTTAGGATGTTAGGTGTAAACTTTACTGGTTTTCTACTATATAAATCAATGGGGTATCGGGCAGCAGCGAACATAAGCTTTCGTTACTTTCAGACATTGATTCCTATGGCATCCGCGGCCTCCAGGGTGGGGGATTGAAAGCCAGGTATGCTGGGCCGGAATTGTGGCGATCATACCTGTTAGAAGTTTGATAACTTGCAAAAGTTGTCAGATAGTGCCGAATTTGTATTCAGAACATCTGCAATGACGTAAGCATCGATCTGTGTCGGATTGAGACCGGCGGATCGTTTGTTACATCATAGATTTCAACTTTTGCCGGTCTGTAGGCTTTGATAAATGAGGCAAATCAGGCTCGCCACAATTACGCTGCGGAATTCCGGCGTATTTGCGGTTGACGGCTTGATAAATAGGCCTCTATGACTAGACAACGCGCCCTTTTGAAAAACAAGACCCGCTCAGTAGAGCCTGGAGCGGAGTTCAGGTAAATTCAATTTTGGAATAAAAAATCTCTGAAAGCTTTTTATTTATAAAGTTACCGCTAAGATAATGTTATATAATTCTGCACTTTGGCTGTAGGACAAGCAGCTGTTTGTAAGAACAGCATTTTCAAGATCGCCTGGTTTAACTGCATCAACGAACAAACATCAAGTGTCACAGTTTTGCAAAACAGTATTGATTTTGTACAATCATTTCTACATTCTAGATCAAGTAAGACTGTTTGATTGTTGCATTTGCTACATTGGGGGAGATTTAATAAGCATAAATTAATGATTTGTTAACACTTTTGAAATGAAACTTGGTCTGAACCAATCAGTAGCGGTATTTACTGGCATCATTGTTTGCTAGGTAGAATAAAGAAGGAACTTGGTCTGAACCAATCAGTAGCGGTATTTACTAGCATCATTGTTTGCTAGGTAGAATAGAGGCTGCAGAGATGTTATCCTTGATGATTGAGAAGGATTGTGCAATTGAGTTAATGGTATCCTTCACAAGAGGACAAATGTTATCTTGGTCTGAAAACACATGAAAGGATGGGTGGAAACCATAGTTAGCGAAGAATGGTGTAGTCTTGGTACTAGAGGTCACAGCATTATTTATGGGCAAATTCCAACAATGGTAAGTGGAAAGACCAATCTGCCTGTTGATGGGAGCAATAACAACGCAAATATTGCTCCAACCACTGATTTTTCTGTTCGGTCTGATCATTAGTTTGTGAATGGTATGAAGTACTAAGGTGTTGTTGGATACCTAAAGACATACAGAGTTCCTTCCAAAATCTTGAAGTGAATTGGGTGCCACGGTCTGAATTCAATGAAGAGGGCAAACCATGTAGTTTAACTATATGTGCAATGAATAAGTCGCAAGTCTGTTTTGCTGTTGGGAGGAAATGAAATGGAACAAAATGAGCTATCTTTGTAAAAAGATCAACTACAACAAGTATAGTTGTGTTGTTAGAGGATTTAGGTAAATTGACAATAAAGTTCAAAGCGATATCAGACCAAGGGCTAGATTTATTAAGCCCATACGGCAGCAAGTTCTCTCAAGAACTTGCTCGCCGTCATTTATCAAGCAGCGGTCACCAGACCGCTGCTTCCTGAGCCTCTTCGCCACCTCTAATCTGGCGAAATTCAATCTCCTCTGTCTAGTCAGACCGAGGAGATTGACAGCTCCTGCCCCCACGTGATTGGCTGTGTGCGGGCAGGGGGCGGGATTGCACGCAAGCGCAAAATTGCGCTCGTGTGCAATGCCGAATACCTGCGGGTATTTTCGCCCCGCCAAAGACGAGCTGAGGCATACAGGGGCGCGTATACGCGCCCCTGTACGCCTCAGCTTTAATAAATCTAGCCCCAAGATTTTGATGGAACTGGGGTAGAAACTAATAAACCCATAGGGTTTAGTATTAGAATTTTTTGAAGAGGAACATATAGTACATACTGTAATGTATTGTTTGACATCTGTGGACATATTAGGCCACCAAAAATGATCTCCTGAGTAAGTGTTAAGTATTATGAACCCCAAGATGACCAGCGAGAGAGGAATCGTGTCACATATGGAGAATGGTTTGTCTGTATCGAGGTGGTATGTAGAGGAGCTTATCAAAACAGTAGAAACCTGTAGCATCTTTGGTAAGGAGATGAGTAGGTTTGGTATTGTCAGTTTCTTGGGACTCCTTCAAAGTTGTAGGGGAGAGGTTAAGTAACCCTATGAAACGTTCTGTGGGAATAATTAAAGATTGAAGTGTAACAGTCTCAGGTTTATTCTCTCTTCTCAAAATTGCATCTGCCTTACCATTCTTGGTCCCTGCACGATATGTAATGATGAAGTTAAATCGTGAAAAAAACAGACTCCATCTCACTTGACGTGCTGACAATGTTTTGCAGGATTGAAGATACTGTAAGTTACGGTGATCTGAGTAGATGAGAATAGGATGTTGAGTCCCCTCCAGTAGGTGTCTCCAATAATCGAAGGATAATTTGATAGAGAGCAGTTCTTTCTCTCCTATTGAATAATTTAATTCTGCCAAATTTTTTACCCCGGAATAGTATGCTACTGGATGCAAAGGATCCTTGAAGGTCTTCCTCTGTGATAGGATAGCTCCTATAGTGTAGTCCGAAGCATCCATCTCAAGTATGAACTGCATGGAAGGATCAGGGAACTGCAATATGGGAGCAGTGGTGAATTTGTTTTTTAAAAATTCAAAAGCAAGTTGTGCTTGATGATTCCACTTTAAAGATGGGTTGTTTTTGGTAAGGTATGTAAGTAGTTTTGTTATAGTAGCAACATTTTTATGAATTTGCGATAAAAGTTTGCAAAACCAAGAAAATGTTGAACATCTCATTTGCTAGTAGGTTGTGGCCAATTTTTTATGGCATGAACCTTAGTATCTTCCATCTGAATCCCAGATGGCGAGATATGGTAACCTAAGAATGATATTTCTTTGGAGTTGAATATGTTTTTCTCCATCTTTGCATAGAACTGATGAGCTCTTAGTCTGAAAAGTACTGTCCTGACATGAGTAATTTTCTCCTCTAAAGTTTTAAAAAAAATCAATATGTCATCAAGGTAAACAACTAAGTACACATTGAGTATGTATCTGAAGATGTCATTTATAAAGTTTTGAAAGGTGGCTGTAGCATTACACAGGCCAAATGGCATAACCTGGTACTCAAACTGCCCATATCTTGTGTGGAAGGCAGTAAGCCATTCATCATCAGATCTAATTCTGATGAGGTTATAAGCTCCTCTCAGGCCAAATATAGTGTAAATAATAGCCCCTTGTAGCCTGTCAATTAATTCTGATATTAAAGGTAGAGGATACCGATTTTTCTTGGTACATTTATTCAGATGTCTATAATCTATAATGGAGCGTAACTAGTTGTCCTTGTTCATTATAAAAAAATATAGCAGCACCAGCTGGAGATGTGGAGGGTTTGATACAGCCCTTCTTGAGATTCTCATCAATGTAGGTTTTCAAATGTTTAAGCTCCATTTGAGAAAGGGGGTAGATGTGACCGAATGATATTGTACATCCAGGAAGTAGCTCTATGGGGCAACCTATGTGGAGGTAAGACTTGTGCTTCTTGGGCATAAAAAACATCCTGAAAGTCAGAATATTGTGAGGGTAGAGCAGTATCTGAAACCTGAAGTATGTTGTGAATGGTATAGCAAGCATTTTTGCAATAATCTGAGTTCAGTAGAATTGAGAGTTTCTCCCATTGGAAATTGGGTTGATGTTTTTTTAGCCAATTAATACCTAAAACCAATGGATACATAGGTAAGGGAATTACATCAAATGACAATAACTCAGTATGGCCTAAATTGGTGGTGATCAGAAAAGGTACCGTCTCTTGGGTTATAGGACCAGTGCTAATAGGAGTACCGACAATAACACGGACAGAACCAGCATTTTGTTTTGCAATAAGTGGTAATTTATTAATATTTACAGTGGTTACATCAATATAATTCCCACATGCACCAGAATCGATGATTGCTTCAGTGTTCAGGTGCTTTTGGTCCCACTGTAAAGATAAAGGTAGAGAGATGTAATTGGAAATAGAAGCAGAAGTGGTTAAACAATCAGTATGTGTAATGAGCTTACCAGCCATCTGTTGTGCAATCCTTGATACTGTGATCCTTAGAAGCACAGTACATACACAACTTAAGTTTGTCTTCTCCTATTCTTCTCTTCCTGGGAGAGAGGTCCCCTAAGAATTCCGATTTCCATGGATTGTTCTGGAGGTGAAGTTGATGTTGAGGGGTAATAGGAAGAAGCTGATAACTGCCTTTTAGTGACATTATCTGACATGTATTTCTCATGTCTTCTCTCACGTATGCATCTATCAATATTTATTGATACGGCATAAAATGCTTTAAGAGTATCTGGTAAATCTATATGAGCTAACTCTTCTTTTAAATTCTCAGATAATCTTAAACAAAACTGATTACGGAGTGAGACCTCATTCCATTGTGAGTCCATCTCTTAAGTTCTGCAATATAGTCCTCAAATGGTCTTCTTGCCTGTTTTAGGTTCCGTAAACCATGTTCAGCAGTTACCTGCTTAAAAGGATCTTCGTGCAGAGACGACATAGCCTTGAAAAAAGCATCTAAAGAATCTAATATGGATTACTAGGATTCAAAAAATGTATCCGCCCAAGCCCTAGACTCCCCTCTAAAATAGGAGATTACAGTTAAAACCTTTTGTTTTTCTGTAGAATAAGTTTTGGGCCTGAGGGTGAAAAGTAAAAGACAGGAATTTTTAAAGTCTTTAAATTGACCTCTAACCTCTATCTCCTGAAAACTTGTGGTTCAGAGGTAGATTCAGGAGGTGATATCTTAGTATTAATAACCTCTCTAAGATAAGATCTGATATTTTGTACCTCATTTGAACCAGTGGCGTAGCGTGGGTTGTCAGTGCCCAGGGCAAGGCAAGTTTTGCGCCCCCCCAACCCCATTTTAGATATGCTGCTTCTTCTTACATTTGGGACAAACCAAGCAAAGACCCAAGCCTGGTAGATCACATAAAGCAAGGGACACTGTCTCCTCTCCCACAAAATGCTCCCTTAACCATCTTTACTGGATAACTAACAGTTATTGCTGATGATACCCATATCCCCAAAATATGTCCCTTGTCATAAGCAGCTGCTAATCAGTAGCGCCTTACAAACAAAGCCATGAAAATAATATATTGGCAATACAAGAGGCAGTGGGTGAAGCCTGCAAGCATTATGTGCTATCCCCCTGTGATCAAACCCTGTCTGCAGCTCTCCAGAGCTGGGCAAATATATACAATATTAAATTTTAAGATTTATTCTCATTTTACACATGGATGGAAAGCCCCCCTTAACCCCCATCTGGTGGTGACGTCCTGATCTGTAAAACTTCATGGTACAAATACTGCAGACCACAGGGTGCACCCACCCCCACATTGCAGCAACCCATATTGTATATGTGGTGCAATAGGTTTTTGGTAAGTCGTTAAAAAGAGGAAAAGGGGACACACAGGTTGACAGCTGTTACATAAGGTTGTCCCTGCTGGGCAGACTGTCTTTTGGGTGCCAATGACATATAAAAGTGGGGTATATATTCTACCTTAATAAATATAACAATTGTAAGTAATCAATATAAAAGGGGCATGGGACAGACAACCCAGCATTACATACATATATGGGGGGAGGGTGTATGGTATTTAGGGGGGTGCTGTTAAATTTATTTACTAACACAAATTATAGTTATTTTTTTTACTTTAAATGCAGTAAGGGTGGGTTTAATGTAAATAAAAAAGGCAATGAGCACCCAAACCCTTAAAATCGGTAAAAGTCCACACCTCAGGAGTCCAGCAAGAAATAGATTCAAGATGGTGAATTCATAGGACTTCTTTGATAGGAGACAAACACAGTGAAATGCCTGGTGAGCAGCACAATCCTGGTGCCAGACAGCACACAAATCCCTAATTCTACTTCTGCCCTAGGAAGATCATGGAGGGGAAAAATCAAATACAGGAAACAAGGCCTAATTTTTGTCAACTGTCACAAATATACTTTTTTTGTGCAAGGACAAGATGGCGTAAGTTGTAATCAGAATCCGGTCAAACATGAAAGTATGGTCTCTGATCACCCCACCATCCCACTAACTAGGTAACTGGGGTTAACAGAAAGGCAGAGCCCAGCCATGCTGCCACCAGTGCCACGGGTTTGAAAGAGATTTATTGCACTTTTTAAGGATTCCTCCCCCCCACCTCTGCTTAGAGATCCTTAAAAAGTGCCCCAGGCAATGCATGGCATTCTGGCTCTGGGTCCTTTGTTGGAAGGGAACTTAATTGTTGGGTAATAATAGAACCGTAATAAAGCTGCATTTTGCATGTTGCTAGTATCAGGCAAAAACAGGGCTATAAGTAAGTCTGGTCCTGACACCTTACCTTAGTCGCGGCATCACCACATTCCTGACGGGTCGCAGAACAGAGCTGGGGGCCTGTCAGAATTTTTAGCCTCCCTTCTTCCCTTTGCTAAGTTGAGCCTGGAAGCGCCCCTCAGAATTATGCGCCCGGGGCAACCGCCCCTGTTGCCCCCCCCACGCTACGCCACTGATTTGAACCTCTCTAAGGCCTTGGCTTAAAGAATCTACTCTCTGAGTGACAGTAACTATAGCATTACCAAGTTCAGCTGGATCCACTTGCATTTTTAGGCTTGGTAATATGTCAAGGATGCCTGAAATTAGGGTTGCCACATCAGCCATTTTTTTATGGACACTTTTGAGTTATACATGTTGCAGGGTGTGCAGAAGGGAACACATGCATTGACCCCTGGACAGCACACAAATAGTGACCGTGGACAGCACTATTCATGTCCCTCCTTGCACACCCTGCAGCATGTATAACTCATAAGTGTCCTGAAAAACATGGCCAAGGTAGAAACCCTACCTGAAATGGAAGTCAGAGAGGGTTAATATGTGAAAACTTAGCTGCTGAACTGTATGCTAGTAATAATAAAAATACAACATAAGATGGTATGTAATAGTACATGTGACAAAGTAAAAACTTGCTCACAGTGTTTAAGCATATACTGGCCTCTAGTTATCAACGTGTCTACCTCAAATACGCTGGCGTATTTGAGGCGAGGCTGATTCGCCTTAGTTATCAAGCCCTAGACACCGGCCAAAGTAGAATTTAGTGACGTAAGCTTCGATCCGCCGGACTCAGTCCGACACAGATCGATTCTTACGTCACTCCAGATGTTCCGCACACAAGTTCGGCACTATCTGACTACTTTTGGGAGTTATCAAAAAACTAACAGGTACACTCGGAACTTTTCCGGCCCAGCGTACCTGGTTTTCAAACTGCCGCCCTGGAGGCGGCAAATCCCATAGGAATCAATGGGAGTCTGACCATAGCGAAAGTTCATGTTCGCTGCTGCCAGATATCCCATTCATTCCTATGGGAGCTGTCTACACCTAATACCCTAACATGTACCCCGAGTCTAAACACCCCTAATCTGCCCCCCCCCTACACCGCCGCAACTAAATAAAGTTATTACCTCCTAAACCGCCGCTCCCGGTCCCCGCCGCAACTATAATATATTTATTAACCCCTAAACCGCCGCTCCCGGACCCCGCCACCACCTACATTATACCTAGTAACCCCTATCCTGCCCCCCCTATACGGCTGCCACCTATAATTAAGTTATTAACCCCTATACTGCCGATCCCGGACCCCGCCGCAACGAAATAAATAGTTTAACCCCTAAACCGCCGCTCCCGGACCGTGCCGCAACCTATATTAAACTTATTAACCCCTAATCTGCCCCCCCTACACCGTCGCCACCTATAATAAATTTATTAACCCCTATCCTGCCCCCCCTACACCGCCGCCACTGTAATAAAATTATAAACCCCTAAACCTAAGTCTAACACTAACCCTAACACCCCCCTAACTTAAATATTAATTAAATACATCTAAATAAATTTAACTCTTATTAACTAAATTAATCCTATTTAAAACTAAATACTTACCTTTAAAATAAACCCTAATATAGCTACAATATAAATAATAATTATATTGTAGCTATCTTAGGATTTATTTTTATTTTACAGGCAAATTTCAGTTTATTTTAACTAGGTACAATAGCTATTAAATAGTTATTAACTATTTAATAGCTACCTAGTTAAAATAAAGAGAAATTTACCTGTAAAATAAAAACTAACCTATGTTTCAATTACACCTAACACTACACTATACTTTAATAAATTATTCCTATTTAAAACTAAATACTTACCTGTAAAATAAACCCTAAGATAGCTACAATGTAATTAATAATTACATTGTAGCTATTTTAGGATTTATATTTATTTTACAGGTAACTTTGTATTTATTTTAGCTAGTTAGAATAGTTATTAAATAGTTATTAACTATTTAATAACTACCTAGCTGAAAGAAATACAAAATTACCTGTAAAATAAATACTAACCTAAGTTACAATTAAACCTAACACTACACTATCATTAAATTAATTAAATAAATTACCTACAAATAACTACAATTAAATACAATTAAATAAACTAACTAAAGTACAAAAAATAAAAAAAACTAAGTTACAAAAAATAAAAAAAATAAGTTACAAACATTTAAAAAATATTACAACAATTTTAAGCTACTTACACCTAATCTAAGCCCCCTAATAAAATAACAAAGCCCTCAAAATAAAAAAATTCCCTACCCTATTCTACATTAAAAAGTAAACAGCTCTTTTGCTTTACCAGCCCTTAAAAGGGCCTTTTGCGGGGCATGCCCCAAAGAAAACAGCTCTTTTGCCTGTAAAATAAAAATACAACCCCCCCAACATTAAAACCCACCACCCACATACCCCTAATCTAACCCAAACCCCCCCTTAAATAAACCTAACACTACCCCCCTGAAGATCATCCTACCTTGAGCCGTCTTCAGCCAGCCGACCACCGATGGAACCGAAGAGGAGATCCGGAGCGGCAGAAGTCATCATCCAAGGGGCGTTGAAGAAGTCTTCCATCCGATAAAGTCATCATCCAGGCGGCGCTGAAGAGGTCTTCCATCCGATAGAAGTCTTCATCCAGGCGGCGTCTTCAATCTTCATCCATCCGGAGCGGAGCCATCTTAAGACGAGCCAACGCGGAGCAAATCCTCTTCTTCCCGAGACTAACGACGAATGAAGGTTCCTTTAAGGGACGTCATCCAAGATGGCGTCCCTTCAATTCCGATTGGCTGATAGGATTCTATCAGCCAATCGAAATTAAGGTAGGAAAAATCTGATTGGCTGATGCTATCAGCCAATCAGATTGAAGTTCAATCGGATTGGCTGATCCCATCAGCCAATCAGATTGAGCTCGCATTCTATTGGCTGTTCCGATCAGCCAATAGAATGCAAGCTCAATCTGACTGGCTGATTGGATTTTTCCTACCTTCCTCATCTTGGATGGTGTCCCTTAAAGGAACCTTCATTCATCATTAGTCGTCGGGAAGAAGAGGATGGCTCTGTGTCGGCTCGTCTGAAGATGGCTCCGCTCCACTCCGGATGGATGAAGATCGAAGACACCGCTTGGATGAAGACTTCTATCGGATGGAAGACCTCTTCAGCGCCGCCTGGATGTTGAATTCATCGGATGGAAGACTTCTTCAGCGCCCCTTGGATGATGACTTCTGCCGCTCCGGATCTCCTCTTCGGTTCCATCGGTGGTTGGCTGGCTGAAGACAGCTCAAGGTAGGATGATCTTCAGGGGGGTAGTGTGAGGTTTATTTAAGGGGGGTTTGGGTTAGATTAGGGGTATGTGGGTGGTGGGTTTTAATGTTGGGGGGAGGTTGTATTTTTATTTTACAAGCAAAAGAGCTGTTTTCTTTGGGGCATGCCCCGCAAAATGCCCTTTTAAGGGCTGGTAAGGCAAAAGAGCTGTTTACTTTTTAATGTAGAATAGGGTAGGGAATTTTTTTATTTTGGGGGGCCTTGTTATTTTATTAGGGGGCTTAGATTAGGTGTAAGTAGCTTAAAATTGTTGTAATATTTTTTAAATGTTTGTAACATATTTTTTAACTTAGTTTTTTTTTATTTTTTGAACTTTAGTTAGTTTATTTAATTGGATTCAATTGTAGTTATTTGTAGGTAATTTATTTAATTAATTTAATGATAGTGTAGTGTTAGGTTTAATTGTAACTTAGGTTAGGATTTATTTTACAGGTAATTTTGTATTTCTTTTAGCTAGGTATTTATTAAATAGTTAATAACTATTTAATAACTATTCTAACTAGCTAAAATAAATACAAAGTTACCTGTAAAATAAATATAAATCCTAAAATAGCTACAATGTAATTATTAATTAAATTGTAGCTATCTTAGGGTTTATTTTACAGGTAAGTATTTAGTTTTAAATAGGAATAATTTATTAAAGTATAGTGTAGTGTTAGGTGTAATTGAAACTTAGGTTAGTTTTTATTTTACAGGTAAATTTCTCTTTATTTTAACTAGGTAGCTATTAAATAGTTAATAACTATTTAATAGCTATTATACCTAGTTAAAATAAATTGAAAGTTGCCTGTAAAAAAAAAAAAAATCCTAAGATAGCTACAATATAATTATTATTTATATTGTAGCTATATTAGGGTTTATTTTAAAGGTAAGTATTTATTTTTAAATAGGAATAATTAATTTAATAAGAGTTAAATTTATTTAGATGTATTTAATTAATATTTAAGTTAGCGGGGTGTTAGGGTTAGTGTTAGACTTAGGTTTAGGGGTTAATAATTTTATTACAGTGGCGGCGGTGTAGGGGGGGCAGGATAGGGGTTAATAAATTTATTATAGGTGGTGACGGTGTAGGGGGGGCAGATTAGGGGTTAATACGTTTAATATAGGTTGCGGCGGGGTCCGGGAGCGGCGGTTTAGGGGTTAAACTATTTATTTAGTTGCAGCGGGGTCCGTGATCGGCAGTATAGGGGTTAATAACTTAATTATAGGTGGCGGCGGTATAGGGGGGGGCAGGATAGGGGTTACTAGGTATAATGTAGGTGGAGGTGGGCTCCGGGAGCGGCGGTTTAGGGGTTAATACATTTATTATAGTTGCAGCGGGGTCTAGGAGCAGCGGTTTAGGGGTTACTAACTTTATTTAGTTGCGGGGGGCTCCGGGGGCGCCGGTATAGGGGGTAGAACAGTGTAGTTAGTGTGGGTGCTTAGTGACAGCTTGTCAATAAAGTTGTCAAAAAGCCGAAGAGCAGCGAGATCAGATGAGTGATAACTATCACAGTCCGCTGCTCATCGCCCCGTACTTGGTGCGTGGCTTTTTGACAGCTTTTTTGATAACTTTGGCGAACATATTCAGGTCCGCTGCGGCGATGGTAGGCGAACTTAGGCGGGCGTATTGGGCCGGCGAAGGCAGGTAAAGTAGACGCGTTGATAACTAGAGGCCAGAGTCTTTAATATATAGGTTAGGAGTGGGAGATGTATAATTGTATAGCCAGGCAGCGTACACTAACTCTCCAAGATGCTACCTAAGCCTATTGTATAAAATAAATAAATAGGTACCTTAAATGTTATGGTAGGAGAAGGTAATAGTCCTGATCATCTGTTAACAACTGCAGTGCTTTAGTGAAGCTTTGAGATCTTTTACTCAGCACAGCAGTGAGAGTTTTACGGAACCGGCAGGAGCCAGGGATCTGTTTCAGTGTAGCGGAGACTGCCGCGTCCGTAGCTAATGATGTCCGCACTATTTGTGTGCTGTGACTTCCGTGCAGGAGGGGACAGTGTGAACCAAGCTGTTGGTTCAGTTTGTGAAGCGTGAATAGCCTGTTTTCAACAGAGGAGAATGGCTGATGCTGGAACAAACAGGATCCACTGTAGTTTATGCGGGTAAGATGTAGAACTTGTAATGAAGTCCCATATACGTGGAGCGTTGCACAAAAGGAGAGCTGCATACAAACAGAACGTGCCTTCAGGTAGACTTGCTATAATGAGCTGCAAAATAATCATGCACTGAGAATAAGGTGTGGAAAGGTTTTATAGGATGGTAATAGAAAGAACACACCCACAACAGGTTAGAACCATGACAGTAACTGTGGTTATGATCAGCTGATTATTTCACCTGTGCTCTTGCTCAAATATCATGAAAATATGGACTGTTAGGGGATCTGAGGAGTGGAATCTTGAAACACTGCTATGGAGTACGATGCATTTTTGATATAAGGCAACAATTCATGTATTAGATATTATTTCAAAGACTGATTTCACGTTGTGTCCATGAGTATTATTGCTATAGATAACTGAGATACTTTCTATGTGCATAGTTCCTGTGCAATCTAAAAACAAAAGGGATAGTGGAAGCTATATAAAGGTAACATATTTGTACATGTATATATGTAGAATCCTTCTGTTTGAACAAGCATATACATGTACTAAAAATTTTTTAATAACAATATATTTTTTTGTTAAAAATTTTGTTTGTAATATTTTTTAAGTAGTATTGTGACTTTAAGAATATGTGAGAATATGTATTGAAATGGTAAATAAAATCTGCTATTCAAGGACTGAAAGGGTCACAGATGTGTATCCGTGATGAAGTGCTGTAACAGGCAGGAAACGCGTTGAGTGAGCAGTTGATTTGTGCTAAAGTTGTGACGTATATTATAATTTTTTATCCCCTTAACGACGCATGTCATACAGGGTACGTCGCACACAACCTGGTCTTTAAAGACCAGCGATGTACCCTGTACGACATTAGGGTTTAAAGTGTCTGGAAGCGATCCTGATCACTTCCAGTCGCTTTCCGGTTATTGCAGTGATGCCTCGACATCGAGGCATCCTGCAATAACTCTCCTTGGCCATCCGATGCAGAGAGAGACACTCTGCGGCCCTCTCTGCACCGGACATCAATGGTTGGTGGGTGGGAGCCAGTGTGGGAGGCGGGTGGGCGGCTATCGATGGGCCGTGTGATGTGGAGGGGGGCGGGATCGTGGGCGGGATCATGGGGGCGCGCGCACGGGGGGGCGCGCACGGGAGCCGCGCACGAGTAGGGAGCGGGTGGGAACCGCTACACTGCAGAAATTTTTTTAACAGAAAGTGGGAAAAAAAAATAAAATAAATAAAAGTGATCTAAGGGATCTCGGAGGGAGGGAGGTGGGGGGTAAGCTATACTACAGAAAAATTATAAAAAAAATAATAAAAAATATATTTTATTGTAAACTGGGTACTGACAGCTGCCAGTACCCAAGATGGCTACCAATACGTTAGAGGGGAAGGGTTAGAGAGCTGTTCGAGGGGGGATCAGGGAGGTTGGGGGCTAAGGGGGGATCCTAAACATGTAATATGTAAATATGCTAAAAAAAAATATTATTTTTGTGGAAATACCTTTTATTTTAGTACTGGCAGACTTTCTGCCAGTACTTAAGATGGCGGGGACAATTGTGGGGTGGGGGAGGGAAGAGAGCTATTTGGGAGGGATCAGGGGGTGTGATATGTCAGGTGGGAGACTGATCTCTACATTAAAGCTAAAATTAACCCTGCAAGCTCCCTACAAGCTCCCTATAATTAACCCCTTTACTGCTGGGCATAATACACATGTGGTGCGCAGCTGCATTTAGCGGCTTTCTAATTACCAAGAAGCAACGCCAAAGCCATATATGTCTGCTATTTCTGAACAAAGGGGATCACAGAGAAGCTTTTACAACCATTTGTGCCATAATTGCACAAGCTGTTTGTAAATAATTTCAGTGAGAAACCTAAAATTGTGAAAAATTTTACATTTTTTTTTTCATTTGATCGCATTTGGAGGTGAAATGGTGGCATGAAATATACCAAGATGGGCCTAGATCAATACTTGGGGTTGCCTACTACACTACACTAAAGCTAAAATTAACCCTAGAAGCTCTCTACATGCTCCCTAATTACCCCCCTTTACTGCTGGGCATAATACACGTGTGGTGCGCAGCGGTATTTAGCGGCCTTCTAATTACCAAAAAGCAACGCCAAAGCTACATATGTCTGCTATTTCTGAACAAACAGCACAGATACCACACACTCACCGCACACACACATACAGCACACACACTCACATACAGCACACACCACACACTCACTGCACACTCACATACAGCACACACACACCACACACTCACATACAGCACACACATCACACACTCACATACAGCACACACACCACACACTCACATACAGCACACACTCCACACACCACGCTCACTCTCATACAACTCTCATACAGCGCACATACACACACCACACATTCTCTCATATAACAAACACAAACTCTCATACAACACACCACACCGCATATTCTCATACAGCACACATACCATACACTCACTTATATTACATGTACACACACTTTCCCACTGCACACACACCACGCTCACTCTCCCATACAGCGAGCATACACACACCACACATTCTCTGATATAACAAACACAGACTCTCATACAACACACACATGCCACACTAACTCTCATACAACACACACACACCACACACTCTCATGCAGTACACACACCACACACTCACTTATATAACACGCACATACACTTTCATACTGCACACACACACCGCGCTCACTCTCATACAACTCTCATACAGCGCGCATACACACATCACACATTCTCTCATATAACAAACACACACTCTCCTACAACATACACACAAAAGTTGCGACCCAGTAAACATAATGTTGCGACCCAGTAATGGGTCCCGACCCATGGTTTGAAGAACCCTGCCGTAGAGGGAACAGTGACGGTGATAGGATTTTTACCTGTCAGCTGTATGTAGTGTAAAGGTGCATGAAAAATATTAGTCCTCGTAGACCATATATATCAGATTGCCTGGACTTTATTGAGTTCTGATCTACTTTTTTTGTAAAAAAAATGTCAATGAGATCTACTTATGCCAGATTTAAAGTGAATGTAAAGTTGTAAAAGTGCCAGTTTTTTAAAAAAATATTCTTAACCCTTTAAGGACCACAGCACTTTTGCATTTTCTGACTGTTTGGGACCAGGGCTATTTTTACATTTCTGCGGTGTTTGTGTTTAGCTGTAATTTTCCTCTTACTCATTTACTGTACCCACACATATTATATACTGTTTTTCTTGCGATTAAATGGACATTCTAAAGATCAAAGAACCATCGTTTTCCTCATATCTTATAAGTTATTTGATTTTTTTTTTATAAAATATGATAAAAAAATAGGAAAAAACACACTTTTTCTAACTTCAACCACCAAAAAACAACCACACTAAATAGTTTCTAAATTTTGTCCTGAGTTTAGAAATACCCAATGTTTACATGTTCTTTGCTTTTTTTGCAAGTTATAGGGCAATAAATACAAGTAGAACTTTGCTATTTCCAAACCATTTTTTTTTTTCAAAATTAGCGATAGTTACATTGGAACACTGATATCTGTCAGGAATCCCTGAATATCCCTTGACATGTATTTTTTTTTTTTTTAGAAGACAACCCAAAGTATTGATCTAGGCCCATTTTGGTATATTTCATGCCACCATTTCATTGCCAAATGCGATCAAATAAAAAAAATTGTTCACTTTTTCACAAACATTTTCACAAACTTTAGGTTTCTCACTGAAATTATTTACAAACAGCTTGTGCAATTATGGCACAAATGGTTGTAAATGCTTCTCTGGGATCCCCTTTGTTCATAAATAGCAGACTTATATGGCTTTGGCATTGTTTTTTGTAAATTAGAAGGCAGCTAAATGCCGCTGTGCACCACATGTTTATTATGCCCAGCAGTGAAGGGGTTAATTAGTCAGCTTGTAGGGATCTTGTAGGGTTAATTTTAGCTTTAGTGTAGTGTAGTAGACAACCCCAAGTATTAATCTAGTCCCATTTTGGTATATTTCATACCACCATTTCACTGCCAAATGCAATCAAATAAAAAAAGTAAAATTTTTCACAATTTTAGGTTTCTCACTGAAATTATTTACAAACAGCTTGTGCAATTATGGCACAAATGGTTGGAAAAGCTTCTCTGGGATCCCCTTTGTTCAGAAATAGCAGACATATATGGCTTTGGCGTTGTTTTTTGATAATTAGAAGGCCGCTAAATGCCGCTGTGCACAACACGTGTATTATGCCCAGCAGTGAAGGGGTTAATTAGGGAGCTTGTAGGGTTAATTTTAGCTTTAGTGTAGTGTAGTAGACAACCCAAAGTATTGATCTAGGCCCATTTTGGTATATTTCATGCCACCATTTCACCGCCAAATGAGATCAAATACACGGTAGCCTCCCGGGGCCCCTCAACGTGATCCCGCCCCCCCTCCGACGCACTTCCCCCATCGATGGCCACCCACCCGCCTCCCTGCAATGGCTCCCACTCACCAATGATGGCTAAAAAATGTTATTGCATGATGCCTCAATATCGAGGCATCACTGCAATAACATGAAAGTGGCTGGAAGCGATCAGAATCGCTTCCACCACTTGAAAACACTAACAACGTACAGGGCACGTCCTTGGTCGTTAACAACCGTTTTATGTAGGATGTTTTTGAAGGTCGTTAACGGGTTAAAAACAGGGTCACTTAAATTTATGAAACTTTACATTTAAGCGTTTTTTGTTTTTTTTTAAATACTTACCTTTTTCCTTTTGACAGCAGACTGGAGATCCTCCGCCCGCAGGTCCTGCTGTAGTTAGCAAAGCGATAACAAATCTGGCTTCCTCCAAGCCACGCAATGATTGGAGGAAGCTGGATTCGTCATCGATATGCTAAGTACAGCAGGAGAAGTGGACGGAGGAGCTCCGGTCTGCTGTCATAAAGAAAAACATAATTTATGCTTACCTGATAAATTCCTTTCTTCTGTAGTGTGATCAGTCCACGGGTCATCATTACTTCTGGGATATTACTCCTCCCCAACAGGAAGTGCAAGAGGATTCACCCAGCAGAGCTGCATATAGCTCCTCCCCTCTACGTCACTCCCAGTCATTCGACCAAGGACCAACGAGAAAGGAAAAGCCAAGGGTGAAGTGGTGACTGGAGTATAAATTAAAAAATATTTACCTGCCTTAAAAACAGGGCGGGCCGTGGACTGATCACACTACAGAAGAAAGGAATTTATCAGGTAAGCATAAATTATGTTTTCTTCTGTTAAGTGTGATCAGTCCACGGGTCATCATTACTTCTGGGATACCAATACCAAAGCAAAAGTACACGGATGACGGGAGGGATAGGCAGGCTCTTTATACAGAAGGAACCACTGCCTGAAGAACCTTTCTCCCAAAAATAGCCTCCGATGAAGCAAAAGTGTCAAATTTATAAAATTTGGAAAAAGTATGAAGCGAAGACCAAGTTGCAGCCTTGCAAATCTGCTCAACAGAGGCCTCATTCTTGAAGGCCCAAGTGGAAGCCACAGCTCTAGTAGAATGAGCTGTAATTCTTTCAGGAGGCTGCTGTCCAGCAGTCTCATAAGCTAAACGAATTATGCTACGAAGCCAAAAAGAAAGAGAGGTAGCAGAAGCTTTTTGACCTCTCCTCTGCCCAGAGTAAACGACAAACAGAGAAGACGTTTGACGAAATTCCTTAGTTGCCTGTAAGTAAAATTTTAGAGCACGGACTACATCCAGGTTGTGCAGTAGACGTTCCTTCTTCGAAGAGGGATTTGGGCACAAAGAAGGAACAACAATCTCTTGATTGATATTCCTGTTAGTAACTACCTTAGGTAAGAACCCAGGTTTAGTACGCAGAACTACCTTATCCGAATGAAAAATCAAATAAGGAGAATCACAATGTAAGGCTGATAATTCAGAGACTCTTCGAGCCGAGGAAATAGCCATTAAAAATAGAACTTTCCAAGATAACAACTTTATATCAATGGAATGAAGGGGTTCAAACGGAACGCCCTGTAAAACATTAAGAACAAGGTTTAAACTCCATGGTGGAGCAACAGTTTTAAACACAGGCTTAATCCTGGCCAAAGCCTGACAAAAAGCCTGGACGTCAGGAACTTCTGACAGACGTTTGTGTAACAGAATGGACAGAGCTGAGATCTGTCCCTTTAATGAACTAGTAGATAAACCCTTTTCTAAACCTTCTTGTAGAAAAGACAATATCCTAGGAATCCTAACCTTACTCCAAGAGTAACCTTTGGATTCACACCAATATAGGTATTTACGCCATATCTTATGGTAAATCTTTCTGGTAACAGGTTTCCTAGCCTGTATTAAGGTATCAATAACTGACTCAGAAAACCCACGTCTTGATAAAATCAAGCGTTCAATTTCCAAGCAGTCAGCTTCAGAGAAGTTAGATTTTGATGTTTGAAGGGACCCTGTATCAGAAGGTCCTGTTTCAGAGGTAGAGACCAAGGTGGACAGGATGACATGTCCACCAGGTCTGCATACCAAGTCCTGCGTGGCCACGCAGGTGCTATTAGAATCACTGATGCTCTCTCTTGTTTGATTCTGGCAATCAATCGAGGAAGCATCGGGAAGGGTGGAAACACGTAAGCCATCCTGAAGTCCCAAGGTGCTGTCAGGGCATCTATCAGGACTGCTCCTGGATCCCTGGATCTGGACCCATAACGAGGAAGCTTGTCGTTCTGTCGAGACGCCATGAGATCTATCTCTGGTTTGCCCCAACGTCGAAGTATTTGGGCAAAGACCTCCGGATGGAGTTCCCACTCCCCCGGATGAAAAGTCTGACGACTTAAGAAATCCGCCTCCCAGTTCTCCACTCCCGGGATGTGGATTGCTGACAGGTGGCAAGAGTGAGACTCTGCCCAGCGAATTATCTTTGATACTTCCATCATAGCTAGGGAGCTTCTTGTCCCTCCCTGATGGTTGATGTAAGCTAGAGTCGTGATGTTGTCCGACTGAAACCTGATGAACCCCGGAGTTGTCAACTGGGGCCAAGCCAGGAGGGCATTGAGAACTGCTCTCAATTCCAGAATGTTTATTGGCAGGAGACTCTCCTCCTGACTCCATTGTCCCTGAGCCTTCAGAGAATTCCAGACAGCACCCCAACCTAGAAGGCTGGCGTCTGTTGTTACAATTGTCCAGTCTGGTCTGCTGAATGGCATCCCCCTGGACAGATGTGGCCGAGAAAGCCACCATAGAAGAGAATTTCTGGTCTCTTGATCCAGATTCAGAGAAGGGGATAAGTCTGAGTAATCCCCATTCCACTGACTTAGTATGCACAGTTGCAGTGGTCTGAGGTGTAAGCGTGCAAAGGGTACTATGTCCATTGCCGCTACCATTAAGCCGATTACCTCCATGCATTGAGCCACTGACGGGTGTTGAATGGAATGAAGGGTGCGGCAAGCACTTTGAAGTCTTGTTAGCCTGTCCTCTGTCAGGTAAATCTTCATTTCTACAGAATCTATAAGAGTCCCCAGGAAGGGAACTCTTGTGAGTGGAACGAGTGAACTTTTCTTTTCGTTCACCTTCCATCCATGTGACCTTAGAAATGCCAGTACTAACTCTGTATGAGACTTGGCAGTTTGAAAGCTTGAAGCTTGTATCAGAATGTCGTCTAGGTATGGAGCTACCGAGATTCCCCGCGGTCTTAGTACCGCCAGAAGAGCGCCCAGAACCTTTGTGAAGATTCTTGGAGCTGTAGCCAATCCGAATGGAAGAGCCACAAACTGGTAATGCCTGTCTAGGAAGGCAAACCTTAGGTACCGGTAATGATCTTTGTGAATCGGTATGTGAAGGTAAGCATCTTTTAAATCTACAGTGGTCATGTACTGACCCTCTTGGATCATAGGTAAAATTGTCCGAATAGTCTCCATCTTGAACGATGGAACTCTTAGGAATTTGTTTAGGATCTTTAAGTCCAGGATTGGTCTGAAAGTTCCCTCTTTTTTGGGAACCACAAACAGATTTGAGTAAAACCCCTGTCCCTGTTCCGATCGTGGAACTGGATGGATTACTCCCATTAACAAGAGCTCTTGTACGCAGCGTAGAAACGCCTCTTTCTTTGTCTGGATTGTTGACAACCTTGACAGATGAAATCTCTCTCTTGGAGGAGAGTATTTGAAGTCCAGAAGGTATCCCTGAGATATTATCTCTAGCGCCCAGGGATCCTGGACATCTCTTGCCCAAGCCTGGGCGAAGAGAGAAAGTCTGCCCCCCACTAGATCCGATCCCGGATCGGGGGCCCTCAGTTCATGCTGTTTTAGGGGCAGCAGCAGGTTTCCTGGTCTGCTTGCCCTTGTTCCAGGACTGGTTAGGTTTCCAGCCTTGTCTGTAGCGAGCAACAGCTCCTTCCTGTTTTGGTGCAGAGGAAGTTGATGCTGCTCCTGCTTTGAAATTACGAAAGGAACGAAAATTAGACTGTCTAGCCTTAACTTTGGCTTTGTCCTGAGGCAGGGCATGGCCTTTACCTCCTGTAATGTCAGCGATAATCTCTTTCAACCCGGGCCCGAATAAGGTCTGCCCTTTGAAAGGTATATTAAGCAATTTAGACTTAGAAGTAACATCAGCTGACCAGGATTTTAGCCACAGCGCCCTGCGTGCCTGAATGGCGAATCCTGAATTTTTCGCCGTAAGTTTAGTAAGATGTACTACGGCCTCCGAAATGAATGAATTAGCTAGTTTAAGGACTCTAAGCCTGTCCGTAATGTCGTCCAGAGTAGCTGAACTAATGTTCTCTTCCAGAGACTCAATCCAGAATGCCGCTGCAGCCGTGATCGGCGCAATGCATGCAAGGGGTTGCAATATAAAACCTTGTTGAACAAACATTTTCTTAAGGTAACCCTCTAATTTTTTATCCATTGGATCTGAAAAAGCACAGCTATCCTCCACCGGGATAGTGGTACGCTTAGCTAAAGTAGAAACTGCTCCCTCCACCTTAGGGACCGTTTGCCATAAGTCCCGTGTGGTGGCGTCTATTGGAAACATTTTTCTAAATATCGGAGGGGGTGAGAACGGCACACCGGGTCTATCCCACTCCTTAGTAACAATTTCAGTAAGTCTCTTAGGTATAGGAAAAACCTCAGTACTCGCCGGTACCGCAAAATATTTATCCAACCTACACATTTTTTCTGGTATTGCAACAGTGTTACAATCATTCAGAGCCGCTAACACCTCCCCTAGTAATACACGGAGGTTTTCCAGTTTAAATTTAAAATTTGAAATATCTGAATCCAGTCTGTTTGGATCAGAACCGTCACCCACAGAATGAAGTTCTCCGTCCTCATGTTCTGCCACCTGTGACGCAGTGTCTGACATGGCCCTAATATTATCAGCGCACTCTGTTCTCACCCCAGAGTGATCACGCTTACCTCTTAGTTCTGGTAATTTAGCCAAAACTTCAGTCATAACAGTAGCCATATCCTGTAATGTGATTTGTAATGGCCGCCCAGATGTACTCGGCGCTACAATATCACGCACCTCCCGAGCGGGAGATGCAGGTACTGACACGTGAGGCGAGTTAGTCGGCATAACTCTCCCCTCGTTGTTTGGTGAAATTTGTTCAATTTGTACAGATTGACTTTTATTTAAAGTAGCATCAATACAGTTAGTACATAAATTTCTATTGGGCTCCACTTTGGCATTGCAACAAATGACACAGGTATCTTCCTCTGAATCAGACATGTTTAACACACTAGCAAATAAACTTGCAACTTGGAATACAATTCAATTAGAATAATATTAAAAACGTACTGTGCCTTTAAGAAGCACAGAAGATCTATGACAGTTGAAAATTAATAAATTGAAACAGTTATAGCCTCAATCCTTATAAACAACACAACTTTAGCAAAGGTTTAATCCCATTAGCAAAGATAACAAATTCTGAAAGCAGGAAACAAATTACAGAATAAACGTTTTTTATCTCAGTCAACTATGATTCTCACAGCTCTGCTGAGAGAAATTACCTCCCTCAAAATAAGTTTTGAAGACCCCTGAGCTCTGTAGAGATGAACCGGATCATGCAGGAAATACAATGAGCTGCTGACTGAAATATCTGATGCGTAGCAAAAGCGCCAAAAAACGGCCCCTCCCCCTCACACACAGCAGTGAGAGAGAACAGAAACTGTCAGAAAAAAGATTAAGCAACTGCCAAGTGGAAAAATAGTGCCCAAACATTTATTCACTCAGTACCTCAGCAAATGAAAACGATTTTACATTCCAGCAAAAACGTTAAACATAATTTCTAGTTATTAAACAGCTTTATGTACTTCTTACAGTGTAATTCTAGTGAAGTACCATTCCCCAGAATACTGAAGTGTAAAGTATACATACATGACATTATATCGGTATGGCAGGATTTTCTCATCAATTCCATTGTCAGAAAATAAAAGCTGCTACATACCTCTATGCAGATTCATCTGCCCGCTGTCCCCTGATCTGAAGTTTACCGCTCCTCAGATGGCCGAGAAACAGCAATATGATCTTAACTACTCCGGTTAAAATCATAGCAAAAACTCTGGTAGATTCTTCTTCAAACTCTGCCAGAGAGGTAATAACACACTCCGGTGCTATTTTAAAATAACAAACTTTTGATTGAAGATATAAAACTAAGTATAATCACCATAGTCCTCTCACACATCCTATCTAGTCGTTGGGTGCAAGAGAATGACTGGGAGTGACGTAGAGGGGAGGAGCTATATGCAGCTCTGCTGGGTGAATCCTCTTGCACTTCCTGTTGGGGAGGAGTAATATCCCAGAAGTAATGATGACCCGTGGACTGATCACACTTAACAGAAGAAAAGGTAAGTATTTAAAAATAAAACGCTTAAATGTAAATTTGAATGAAAGTGCCCATGTTGAATATTTTTAAAAACTGGGCACTTTCTCATTAAAATTACATTTTAAGAAAAGTGAGCATGTAGCATGCTCCAAATGTTAAGAAAATGTAGGGTGTTTTTGAGTTTTACGTAAATAGTACACAGGGTTAATGATTTCCCACATTAGCAATTATGAA